>NC_056631.2:88039202-88352682 GCF_002870075.4 Lactuca sativa | reverse complement strand
ATATAGTATCTATATATTCCCATAAAACTCAACATTTTCATGTGGCGAGTTTTTGTTGATATATATATATATATATATATAATATATATATATATAATATAATATATATCTATTATATATATATATATATTATATTCCCCATAAAAATCAACATTTTTATGTGGCGAGTTTTTGTTGAATAATATTTCAACCATGATGAATCTAGCTAATAGATGTGAAAATGTTTCAGTTAGTTGGGCCATATGTCATTAAATCCAATATTAGATAACTCTTTTGTGGTTTGGCCCTAGCAACTTGGTGTTGGTTTTTTACCCTTTTAATATGAAATATTGGGTTGTTTAAAAAAAGGTAGAAGACATTAATCGACACGAGTATTATTTAAAACGTGTTAGAAAACAACTATAAAGTGAAAATAGAAAATTATTGTTTATTATTTCATATCACACATTGTAACTTGTGTTATATAATGTAATAATATGGTGGTGTGAACGAAGACGACTTCTCAAAATGATGCATCTCTTACAGTATGGAGATACCTTTGCTATTATTAGTCTATTTCAAATTTAAATTTGACTTTGAGAGATCGGTGAAACAAAGACAACGTATTTGATATAAAGAAAGAGAAGAAGATCTGGAAATGTTTTCTGCTTGTATATTTTTTGAATGAAGAAAATACACGGTATAAATAATACAACTTTACAGCTAACTAATGAGGAAAATAAGGAAAGATAATAACAACATATTGACTGCATATTAAATGTGTGAATGATAAAACTTGGCGGGAATGATCTTGATAGCTCATCTCTTGATATGCCCCCACAAGATGGACGATCCAGAGAGGAAGACCAATCTTGGAGATAAGATAATGAAAAACGAGGTCTGTGTAGTGGTTTGGTGAGAGCATCAGCTAACTGATCGTCACCTACAATGTGCTGAACACGAAGTGTTTTTTGTTGTACCTTTTCTCTAACAAAGTGAAAATCCAAGGTAAGGTGTTTCATTCTGGAGTGGAAACTGGATTTGCAGAGTAGGATGTAGCGCTAAGGTTATCACAATATATGGTTGGAGTGGTGCATGATGAAAAACCATGTTCACTAAGCAATGAGGTGATCATTGTACTTCAGTAATTGTGGAAGCAACTGCTTTAAATTCAGCTTCGGTAGAGCTTCTTGCTAGAGTGCTTTGTCTTTTGGAGTCCATGAAATGGGATTGGAACCTAAATAAACAATGTAACCAGTTGTGTTGTGGTAGTTATCTTTGTCCTCCAGCCCAATCTGCATCAGTCTAAGCCTTAGGTGCCTTAAAGCACCATTTTAAGTAGCTTTTTGGAGTTTACGGCCTAGGATACTCTTGGGCCGTGAACTACCAAACTGGGTGATTCTTGGTTGATTTCATGTCCCTAATACACTCCTATACAAGTCCAAGGCAGTAGTATATCACGGGGGACAATCTAGGCTTGGTTTCGGGAGTTTACCGCCCAAGAACACCTTGGGGAGTAAACTCCTAAATCGAATGATTTAGCTATGTAATCTATGTTATGAACACATTTAAAGCTTTCTAACACTACTAGAAAGAATTACTCACAATTTGGGATAAAAACCCGAAGATCCGTGAGAGAGAATATTGACTTTTCCCTAAATGGAATTCAACTAATGAACCAATTTGGTTTAGAATTCTATTTATAGTCCTGAGATATTTTTGGCAGAAAATATTTTTATTCCTGAAACGAATTCTAATGTCCTAGAGTATTGGAATAACAGTGTTGCACAAAACCCTAGTGCATCCACTCTCCTAATATCTCCTTAAGTGTAAAATCCTGAAGACTGCCAAACTTATACTCGAAATCTGAGTTTTCACTGTAACTGTTCTACTTCTATTGGCTTCAAATGGTTTGTTCAGAAAGGAAATTTCGGGTTGTCACAACCAGTGACAATGATGTCATCAACATAGACAAGGACTAAAATATAAGAGGAAGAATGTTTAAGAATGAAAAGGGATGAATATGATATGGTGGGTTTAAAATGAAGAGATAAGAGATGGTTTTTAAGTTCATCATACCAGGAACGAGAGGCCTGGCGTAATCCATAAATGGATTTATTGAGTTTGTAAACATGATTTGGAAAACATGAGTTGACAAAACCTGGAGGTTGGGCCATATATACATCTTCATGGAGATGGCCTTGAAGAAAAGCATTGTTTATGTCTAGCTGGCGAAGAGGCCAAATGTTCGAGATAGCAAGGGAGAGAACAAGTCGAAGTGTGGCAGGTTTAAGAATGGGGCTAAAGGTTTCACGGTAGTCAATGCCAAAGCGTTGGTGGAATCCTTTGGCTACAAGGCGGGCTTTGAGTCTGTCAATGGAACCATCAGGGTTATATTTTGTGCGATAGACCCATTTGCAACCGACAATGTTTTGAGCAGTAGAAGAAGGAACAAGAGACCAGGTTTTATTTCGCTCCAAAGCATCAAACTCTTCTTGCATGGCTTGTCGCCATGAGGGATTTTTGAGTGCTTGAGTAATGGTGGTAAGTTCAGAGGGGTAGGTAGTAGAAATAGTGTATATATGAAATTTGGAGTTGTAGTATTTTTGGTTTGGTTTTGGATTTGGACGAGTGGTCATTTTTGTAGGATGAGTATGGTCTTCTGGGGAGGGAGGAGGCGAAGGATTTTCTATTGGAAAAGGGGGTGGTGAGTTGATAGGTGAGATAATGGGTGTGCTAGATGGTGTTGAGGGTTCAAGATGGGGTTGGGTTTCTGTGGAGCCAATAATTGGTATGCTTAGAGTAAGCCAATGATCAAGATTTATTGTGGAAGGTGATGTGGGGTTATTGGTAACTCGTTGAAAAGGAAATTTTGTTTCAACAAAAATAACATGTCGAGAGGTGTAAGTTTTGTGAGAGACGGGATCAAAGATGTAGTAAGCACTTTGTGTTGGTGAGTACCCGACGAATACACAAGGTGTTGAACGAGGATAAAGTTTATGTGGGGAGTAAGGGCGAAGCCAAGGGTAACAAAGGCAGCCAAAACTTTTTAATTTGCTGTAATTGGGTTCTTTGTTGAAGAAACACCGAAAGGGAGATAGATTGTGAAGGGTTGAGGTTGGGAGGTGGTTTATCAGGTAAGCAGATGTGGTAAAGGCATAGGGCCAAAAAGTTGTGGGAATATTTGCATGTGATAACAAAGCAAGGCCAGTTTCAACAATATGTCGGTGTCGTCTTTCAGCATAACCATTATGTTCTGGTGTGTGGGGTGGAGAGGTGAGATTAGTGATGCCAGAAGATGAGAAGTGAGATCTTAGCTTTAAGTATTCACCTCCATTATCTGTAAAGAATTGCTTGATTTTAGTGTTGAAATAGTTTTCAACTAGAGATTGAAAATGAGTAAAGATATCAAAGGAATCAAACTTCTTTTTCATGGGATATAACCATGTGTATTTTGTGAAGTGATCAACAAAAATAATATAGTATTTATAGTGATCAATAGATTCAATTGGAGAGTACCATACATCAGAAAACAAGAGATCTAAAGGAGCATTAGAAGTGAAGGATGATTTATGAAATGGTAGGCGATGACTTTTATTAATTTGACAAGAATTACAATTGTCAATTGAACTAGAAAAATAAAGAACATAGGATAATTGTTTGAAAACTTTGTGTTGAGGGTGTCCTAATCTGTGGTGCCAGGTGGATGAATTGGTGCAGCGGATGGTGAAGATTTGGGGAGATAGCGATGAACGGAGCTCATTCATCCCTTTGGTTGTTGTGCCTTTGAACATGGGAATTTTTGATGTCAGATCCTTAATGACAAAAACAAAGGAATTAACTTCTATTAGAAAGTGGCTATCAACACATAATCAAGAGATAGAGATAATATTGCGAGAGAAAGATGGAACATAGAGAACGTGTTTGAGAATGAGTTGTGTGTGAGGTGTTTGAATAATTACTGAGCCAATGTGAGAGATTTGTAAACACGAACTATCCCCAATGACGAGTTCTTCTGTCCCATCGTATGGAGCATGGATGGACAAGTTATTGAGATCGTTTGTGGCATGGAAGCTGGCACCACTGTCGAAGAGCCAATTTGCAGTGCTGGAAGAGTTCATTTGCTGTGGAGACATCGTGTGAACTTGTGCATTAGTAACCTGCAAATTGCGATTGTAAGGAGGTACAAATACTGTGGGAAAAAAGGTTTTAAAGGTATTGCAGTTGCTAAGGGCATGTCCTTTTTGATGACACCACTGACATTTTCCCAAGAATGGTCTCTGTGTTGCAGGTGGAGAGGTTTGTTTGGGTGTGGGCAATAGACCAGCAGTTGTGTTGTTGTGTCGTGGTGTCCATGGTTTCTAAGGTTGTTGATGATTTGCATAGAAGGCGGTGACTGTTGGTGGATAGTTGCGGATGAGACTTGTTGGGCAAGGATTAGTTCATGGTGGATCAACTTTTCATGGAGTTCATTGAATTTGAATGACGTCTAGAATCGGTTTGTATGCATAAGGATCTAGTCCGTTGATGACAACATCTGTGATGTCTTCCTGATCAAGCTTTTTGCCAAGAATCGCAAGTTCATCAACTACGGTTATGATATTTTGCATATATTCAGTGATGGTTTGATTTGAGGTTTTTTTTGATGTGTTTGAGGCGGTGTTGAAGTTGCTTGATATGTCCTCGTGATGGTGAGGCATTAGTGTTAGTTAGGGTTTTCCATGCATCTTGAGAAGATGATGCATTTGTTATCAGAGGAACAATTGGGGGGGGGGGGGGGGGGGGAAGACTGCCAACAAGTGCGCCAAACAAGAGCCTGTCTTGCCGAAACCACTTGGAGTAATCGGCATGGGGTGAGATTGTACCGTCAGGTGCGACAATTGGTGATGGAGGGGGGTGTGTTCCATCGATAAATTTGTACAGATCAAGACCATGGAGAAGAGCTTCGATCTGTGTCTTCCATCCAAGGTAATTTGTGGATGTAAGTTTTAGGGTAGAAGGAAAATTGATGATGGTTAGATTGTCTTTGGAAGTGGTGTTGACAATCAGAGATGTGTTTGTGCTTGATTCTGCAATGGGCGTTGCGCCTGACATTTTGGACGTGTCAATGATATGAGCCTAAGCTTTGATACCATATAAAGAAAAGAGAAGATCTGGAAAATGTTTTCTGCTTGTATATTTTTTAATGAAGAAAATACACGGTATAAATAATACAACTTTACAGCTAACTAATGAGGAAAATAAGGAAAGATAATAACAACATATTGACTGCATATGAAACATGTGAATGATAAAACTTGGCGGGAATGATCTTGACAGCTCATCTCTTGATATTCGATTCAAGGTTGTCAAGAACAAGATTTTAGATATGTTTGGCATAGAGCGATTAAGAGTATTTGAGATCTTCTAGCTTTCAGCGTTTGACAAAAATTTATGTTTTGAAGAAAAAACCTCATTTGTCATTACAAACTTTAAGCGATCAACAAGAAAGCTTCGTTTGACACTACAAATTTTTAGCGTTTAGTTTAAATAAAATGCTTCAAATCTAAAAATTATCTCGCGTAGCATTTAACAAGACGTTTCCAATTACAAGTTACCCGCTACTGCTACTGTTACTCACTACCAGTTATTTTACCGAACACACATTTATATAAGATTGTTTTATGTTTTGCAAAATCGTAATCATAAGATTTAATCGAATCGTAAGATCCTACCAAAAATATTTTAAAACATAAAACTATATTTTCATCCATTTGTTAACGATTTAGTTAACAGATAGTTTAAAACGTACAAAAATACATATCAAATATATAATTTATCGATAAACAATTCAAAATAGGATATTCTATGTAGTTAGTTCAAAAAAATATTAGAAATTAAAAAATAATAAAAAGTAAATAACAATCGTACGGTCTTACGAACTATTCTACGATCCTACCGTGATTTTACCGAAAAACGACATACTAAAATCGGGATTGATGTACTTAGGTGGGATTGTCGGATCGTACGATCTCACGATCAAAATCGTGATTTTAATAACATTGATTCGAATTTTCTTGAAAGAGAGAAATAAAATTATTTTTATTGAACATGCTTTAAACGCTAACTAATGTAATTTATATAAAGATCATCATAGTTTCTTTATAGGTTTTTCAGAGACTACATTTTCATAATATTAATATTTTACAGTTATGTTATTAATATGGTGGTAAGAAAGAAAACGACTTCTCAAAATCATGTATCTTTATTTTAATGGAATGACACGTTTGCTTTATTAGTCCATTTCAAATTTAAATCGACTTGGATAGACTTGTGAAATAAATACCATGCATTCGACTTATCTTGAAAGAGATGGAAATAAAATTACTTTTATTGAGCAAACTTTGAAGGCTAAGTAATGTAATTTATATAAAAAATTAGCAAACTTTGAAGGGCTAACTTATGCAATTTATATAAAAGATTATTACTTTGTTTTATGTAAAAAGTAAAATTTCAAAATATTTTAAAGTTGACAAATAATCAATTTTATATTTTAAAAAGATAATCAATTCATTTTTTTTAAGCTATACTCTTGATCCGAATTTTAAATTTTAAAACAAATTTATTTCGAATTTAAAATTTTGTTAGGAATTCTTCTATATAGTTTTTTCTTACAACTTTTCTAAGAATTTGTTATAATGGTTTATAAAAAAATTCTTAACTTTTTCCCAATTTTTTTAAAAATCTTCTACAATACTTTTTTAAGTTTTTTCCAACTTTTGTGTTACCTCATATATATTAACAGATCAATTTTTTTTATCTATTATGCAGCACTTAAATTTGATGAAATAACAATTTTAATTTAAAATTCAAGAAAAAAATGATTAATCATTGTTTTATTATTTTCTTTGGTTTTAAATAATATTTGTTATTTCATCAAAAGCAATTGTTAAACAATCAACAAACAAAAAGTCGGTTGCTAATGTATATGAGACAATACAAAAGTTTGTAAAAATGTTACGAAAATATTATAAGGTTTTTTTTTTTTTTTTTTTTTTTTTTTTTTTTTTTTTTAAAGTTAAGAAAAAAATATTATAAATCATCATCTCTAATAAATTAATGTTTTTTTGCTACTTGTCACATTCTCATTCAATTTGTCAAATCTTAGGGATAATTACATAGTGATCAAGGTAATTATCCAATAAGGAAACTAAACCTTAGCCTAATAAATAGAGGTGTAAAATCGACGATAACCTAATCCCAACTTTGCATTTGATTTTTACTTCTCTCTCTTCTCTCCTCCTCGTATCTACTTCGAGTATATGACGAGTATCCCTTGACCACGAGGCACGTCCAAGCCGAAGCCCTAGTTTTTGTGTTCTAGGTGTTCACAAGATCAAGGAGGTGCAAGGTTTGTTGGATCTCTTATTGGGTGTGATTCCTTTAGATGAACTCCGGTTTGGGTTCTCTACAACCACCACGTCAAATCTAAAAGAAATCAAAAGGCTTCAGGGGTATGACTTTTTGTTTTTCCTTTATGTGTTTTTTAAGTTGCAGATCATTTTATGAATATGTGATCCTACTGTAATATGTTTTGTTTGCTTCCATTGCCTTCTTTTTTTTTTTTTTTTTTTTTTTTTTTTTTTTTTTTTTTTGTATTCCACTTTTTTCAACTGTAACAGCCCGGATTTCCAGGTATCTTTTTGTGCTTATGTTTTTGATGTTTTGTGAGGGGACTCGGCGAGTTGGAGCTCAGACTCGCCGAGTAGGATCGCGGTTCTGGACGCGGGTTCGCGCCTGGACTTGGCGAGTCCAAGGTATGGACTCGGCGAGTCCTCGCTGTTTAATGAAACCCTAATTTCCCGGTCCTAAGCCCTATTTAAAGGACCTTATGGCCCTTCATTGTGGCTACCTGGATCTTGAGAGCACCAAAGCAGCTGAGGGATTCGTGTGAGTGAGAAAAGAGGCTATTGTTCACCAAATTTGTGTGTTTTTGCAAGAAAGGAAGAGGAAAGTCAAGCTAGAAGAGTTGGGGAGCTTGGATCTTCTTTCATTTCATCAGAGGAGGCTTCTTGAGGTATCATTCAGAGCTTATTTCCGTATTTTGTTGATATGGTCAAATCTAGGGTTTCTTCATGCCTTATTTGCTTTGTATTGGAAGTGTGAGAGGTCCCATGGGGATATGGTGCTTAGATCTGGACCTTAGTAGGTCCAGAGAGTCCCTAATGTCATGCTTTATGTCCTCCCTTTTGGGTTGGAGGCTAGGGTTGCCATTCTAGAGGTCATTTCTCCAAAAAGAGCCTTGTAGGTGTTGTATGGTAACCAAGATATGAACTTTACGTGATGAATAAGCTTAGGAGGGCCAGATCTATGAGTGGATGGTGCGGATCTGACCTCAGAAGCTAGTTTGAGTTGATTCATGGCATGGACTCGCCGAGTCTGAAGAACAGACTCGGCGAGTAGCATGAAGATTGTCCTTAATCACTCAGCGAGTGGTCTTGCCGAGTTAAGGGTCGACTCAGTGATTCAGGGAGAGTTAGAGAGGGTTGACAGTTGGACTGAGTCGAGCTGGGACTCGTCGAGTTGTTCTTGAGACTCGGCGAGTTGAGTCGTGGTGGCCCCGCGATTCATGCCAGGTGGAACCCGTCGAGTCAGGGAAGTACTCGACGTGTCAAAAGAGAATCCTAGAGAGTTGGTGAATACGTATAGACTCGCCGAGTCGCCCTAGTGCACTCGCCGAGTCCGGTCAAAGTTGACCGTTGACCGTTGACCGTTGACCAGAGTTGACTTGATAGGGGTAGTCAACCTTAGTAGTAAAAGTGTTAATTAGAGATGTATGATGTTATAGGGGGATTATAGCTCGGAGGATCGAGCACGAGTGATTTCCAGGATTCGCGAGTTATCGAGATACACGAGGTGAGTCTTCTCACTATACTTTGCCTTGAGTAGGTAACCAGAGTTATGTGATCAGAGTGTTTGTATGCTATATGTATGTGATGTGTTGTACTTCATGATTTCTATGTGATTTATGCTGTGCATGTTTTAGAGTTGGAACCGGAAGGTTCACAGAGTTAGAACCTGAGGGTTCACAGAGTTTGGGTGCACGGACCCATAGAGTTATAACCTCGAGTGGCTAATATGTGTTATGTGTGTGGTATTTTGGGGAACTCACTAAGCTTTGTGCTTACAGTGTTAGTGTTGTTGTTTCAGGTACTAGCGATGACCGTGGGAAGGCGCTGGCTTGATCTGTACACACGCATGGGATTTTTGATATATATATATATATATATATATATATATATATATATATATATATATATGATCTTGGGATTTTGTATGATGTGAATTGGGATTTAAACTTAATGTTTTTATGAAAATTAAACGAGAAATGTTTTTATAGTTTGTGAAAAATTATTTTGAAATTCACGGTGTTACAAGTTGGTATCAGAGCCTTGGTTTGAGGGATTCGAGTACACCTTCGGGCGTATTTGAACTCAAACTGAGGATTTGAGAAGTATTTTCAAAAAGAGTAAAAGATTTTGAAAAGAAACGCAGAGCAGAGTTGTGTGTACGATCAGTCCGCGCCCGAACGGTGATTTCCCAAAATACCTTCATGTTATGTGCTATTGATATTGATATGATGTATCCGCATGCTAGAGTAGGCTAGGTATTCCTATTCGGACTAGAGTGGCCTGATTTGTGATGCCTTAGCCTAGGAAGAGGTGAGCTGCTATGAGCTGCTTGAGAGTGAGTAGGTAGCAGCGAGGGGCTTGTGAGAGATCTATTAGAGAGAAGGTCTATGCATGTTAGAGTACTTGGAATTTGGGATCCGAAGAGGAGGACTTGGGGTGTATTCTGATATGGTGCGGACAGTAGTATTGGGCCCGTACTACTGAAAGCACCGGAGCAGTGTACAGCCCAAGTAAGAATCTTTGGGATACCAAGGATCAAGGAGGAAAGAGTTGACGAGTGTGAGTATGCTCGTATGGGTTCTAATTTATCGTATGTTGTATTTCAGAGGTAGATCATGGTGAGGACATGCTTGATGCCTGAGAGCAGTGGTACCAGTGATGAGGAGATCCGCCGGATCATCCATGAGGAGGTGGCTGCGGCCATCAGGGCAGAGATACCGGAGATGTTTGGGTCTATAAAGACCACGCTGATTAAGACCTTTGACGAGCGTTATGCCGCTCTTTCTGAGGCTGCTGTTGCAGCGGCCACCGCAGCAATTGCTGCCGCGAGGCCGCAGGGTGGTGATGCGTTGCTGTTCCGGGAGTTCAGCAACACAAAACCACTAGAGATTGATGGGACCCAGGATCCGGTGGCAGCTATGAGGTGGATATCTGATATAGAGGGGTGTTTTTTCACTTGCTCATCTCCTGAGCATTTGAAGGTTCGGTTCGCGTTGAACCAGCTTCGCTTGGGAGCGAAGGACTGGTCGAAGTTTGTGACGGCGCATTATACGCCTGCTGAGCTTGCAGCAGCGACCTGGGAGAGGTTCACTGTCATGTTTCGAGATGAGTACGTTCCCCAGGTGGAGAGGGAGCGTTTGGCACAGGAGTTTCTGACCCTCAAGCAGGGTACTGAGTCAGTTACGGCGATTACCAGGATGTTCCATGAGAGGGCGATGTTCTGCCCTGAGCACGTGTCCACTGAGCAGGCACGTATGAGCCGTTATTTGAGCATTTTGAGGCCGGATATTCGGGAGTTCGCGGCGAACTCCTCGTACCGGACATTTGCTGAGCTTCAGGCAAATGCCCGGAAGAGGGAGATTGAGCTAGAGACTCAGGCCAGGGAGGAGGCGGAGTCTCAGGGGAGGGATCGGCGACCGGCACAGTCTCAGCCGGCAGCCAAGCGGGCCAAGCCCGCTGATCCCAAACCAAGGAGTCAGAAGGGCCGCACTTGTGGGAAGTGTGGCAAGGGTCACGACGGATTCTGCAGAGCGGGATCTTGCTACAAATGTGGCAAGGAGGGGCATATGGACAAGGATTTCCCCAAGGGGTTTGCAGTGTGCTTCCACTGCAATCAGACCGGACACCGGAAGGTAGAGTGTCCGCAATTGCGAGGGTCATCTCAGGGATCTGCCCCTGCCGCCATCAGAGCTACAAAGAGTCGGCCAGTGAAGGCCGAGGCGCCGAGGGCACGAGGGAGAGCCTTTCAGCTGACCGCGGAGGAGGTCCGCGCAGCGCCCGATGTCGTGGCTGGTATGTATTCTTTCATGTATTTATTTTGATGTTGTGATATTATGCTTATGTTATGTTATGCGTAGGTACTTTTCTTGTGAATTCTGTACCTGCCTTGGTGTTATTTGACTCGGGTGTGAGTCGGTATTTTGTATCTTTGGCTTTTAGTCAGCATATCAGTACTAGTCGTGAGGCGTTGAGTCGGCCTCTGAGAGTTTCCATAGCTGATGAGAGGGTGATATATGCCACGGAGGTTCTCCGAGGTTGCGTAGTTGAGATTTTCGGTGTTGAGTTCCCGATTGATCTGGTTCCTATTGCTATGGGTGATGTTTGTGTCATTGTGGGCATGGATTGGTTGAGGAGATTCGGTGCGGTTATTGACTGTGAGCGACAGCTGGTGACCATACGAGACCCTAGTGGGGGAGTTCTTTCGGTATACGGCGAGGGTACACGTTCAGGATCAACGTTTTGTTCGGCCGCTAGAGCGAGGCAGTGTCTACAGCAGGGTTGTAAGGGTTTTGTGGCGTATGTGATGGATACGTGGGTGGATTCCGAGAGGCCGAGTTCAGTTGAGGAGGTTCCGGTGGTGCGTGAGTTTCCGGATGTGTTTCCCGAGGAGTTGCCGGGTGTGCCTCCTGTGAGGCAAGTGGAGTTCAGTATCGATTTGGTTCCGGGGGCCGCGCCTATCGCCAAGGTGCCTTATCGCCTTGCACCTCCAGAGATGCAAGAGTTATCCTCGCAGCTTCAGGAGCTGCTGGGGAAGGGGTTTATTCGGCCAAGCAGCTCGCCGTGGGGAGCACCTATCCTGTTCGTCAAAAAGAAGGATGGTTCACACCGGATGTGTATTGATTACCGGGAGTTGAACAAGCTGACGGTCAAGAACCGTTACCCGTTGCCGAGGATCGACGATTTGTTCGATCAGTTGCAGGGAGAATCTTGGTTTTCCAAGATCGATTTGAGGTCTGGATATCATCAGGTGAGAGTGCGGGATGAGGACGTCCAGAAGACAGCATTTAGGACGCCATATGGGCATTACGAGTTTGAGGTGATGCCTTTCGGGCTCACCAATGCCCCGGCAGTGTTCATGGATCTCATGAACCGAGTATGTAGGCTGATGCTGGATCGGTCGGTGATTGTATTTATCGATGATATTCTGGTATATTCGAGATCTAGAGAGCAGCATGAGGAGCATTTGAGAGAGGTTCTCGGAGTTCTGAGGTCGGAGAGGCTTTATGCTAAATTCTCCAAGTGTGATTTCTGGGTGCGGGAGGTCCAGTTCTTAGGACATCTCGTCAATCAGGAAGGGATATTGGTCGATCCGGCCAAGGTTGAGGCGGTGATGAGTTGGGAGGTGCCGAAGTCACCCTCCGAGATCAAGAATTTCCTAGGGTTGGCAGGGTATTATCGGAGGTTTATTAAGGATTTCTCCAAGATCGCAGTGCCACTCACCAGATTGACCCGGAAGGGTGTTGCTTTTTCATGGGGCCCCGAGCAGCAGGCCTCCTTTGAGACACTTCACTAGAGGTTGTGCGAAGCCCCGGTGTTAGCTCTCCCGGAAGGGATGGAGGACTTTGTGGTATACTGTGATGCATCGATTTTGGGATTGGGAGCGGTGCTGATGCATAGGGGGCATGTGATAGCGTATGCATCGAGGCAGCTGAAGCCTCATGAGACGAGATATCCCACCCATGATCTAGAGTTGGGGGCAGTGGTGTTCGCCCTCAAAATTTGGCGTCACTACTTGTATGGGGTTCAGTGTACGATATACACGGACCATAAGAGTTTGAAGTATTTGATGGATTAGCCCAACCTAAATATGCGTCAGAGAAGGTGGTTGGATGTGGTCAAGGATTATGATTGTGAAATCCTGTACCACCCATGCAAGGCTAATGTGGTAGCCGATGCATTGAGCCGCAGGGCGGAGAGCACCCCGCTGCGGGAGGTATGTTTGAGATTGACAGTGATAGCCCCGGTATTGGACGCTATTCGTGGGGCACAGGCCGAGGCTGTGCAACCTGAGATGCAGAAGAGGGAACGGGTTGTTGGTTTGGTTTCAGAGTTCGTTACCGATGGTCAGGGGCTTATGACATTTCAGGGGAGTATCTGGGTACCGTTTGTGGGAGGAACGCGTACTATTTTGTTGGAGGAGGCGCATCGGTCGAAATTTTCGATCCATCCGGGGGCCACTAAGATGTATTTGGATTTGAGAAAGGAGTATTGGTGGCCCTGTATGAAGAGGGATGTCGCGTGGTTCGTTGAGAGGTGCTTGACCTGCCGTAGGGTTAAGGCTGAGCACCAGAGGCCGCATGGTAAGTTGCAGCCATTGGAGGTTCCCAAGTGGAAGTGGGAACAGATCACTATGGATTTCATCACCAAATTGCCGAGGACTGCCAGAGGGGTTGATGCAATTTGGGTGATTGTGGACAGGTTGACGAAGAGCGCTCACTTCCTTGCCATCAGTGAGAGTTCTTCAGCAGAGAAATTGGCGGAGGTGTATGTGAGGGAAGTGGTATCTCGGCATGGGGTGCCGATCTCGATTGTTTCAGACCGTGATGTGCGTTTCACTTCCAGATTCTGGAAGAAATTTCATGAGGAGTTGGGTACTAGACTGCATTTTAGTACCGCATACCATCCCAGACAGACGGTCAGAGTGAGCGGACGATTCAGACGCTTGAGGACATGCTCCGGGCATGTGTGTTGGATTTCAGGGGCAGCTGGGATACGTATTTACCCTTGGCAGAGTTTTCCTACAACAACAACCATCATTCGAGCATTGGTATGCCACCCTTTGAGTTGTTGTATGGGAGGAGGTGTCGGACCCCTATTTGTTGGGGAGAGGTTGGTCAGCGGGTGATGGGCAGTACAGAGATCGTGCTACAGACGGCAGAGCAGATTCAGCAGGTCAGACAGAGGTTGTTGACCGCTCAGATCTGACAGAAGAGTTATGCAGACAGGCGTCGGTCCGAGCTTGAGTTTCAGGTCGGCAACTTTGTCCTCCTGAAGGTCTCTCCTTGGAAAGGAGTGATTCGATTCAGGAAGAGAGGCAAGTTGGGGCCCCGGTATATTGGTCCATTCCGTGTGATCGCGAGGGTAGGCCGGGTAGCCTATCGTTTGGATTTGCCAGCAGAGTTGGGCAGATGCACGACACTTTTCATGTGTCGCAGCTGAGGAAGTGTATAGCCGACGAGTCGGCAGTGGTTCCATTGGAGGATATTCAGGTGGATGCGAGCCTGAATTATGCCGAGAGACCAGTGGCCATCAGAGATCGGAAAATCAAGGTTCTGAGGAACAAGGAGGTACCCCTGGTGTTGGTTCAGTGGCAACACCGGAAGGGATCAGAGATGACCTGGGAGCCGGAGCGTGAGATGCATGAGCAGCATCCAGAGCTATTTTCAGAGCGAGACTTCGAGGTCGAAGTCTAGTTTT
This sequence comes from Lactuca sativa, assembly GCF_002870075.4. Lineage (NCBI taxonomy): Eukaryota > Viridiplantae > Streptophyta > Magnoliopsida > Asterales > Asteraceae > Lactuca > Lactuca sativa. Next base: position 88,338,115 of record NC_056631.2, on the reverse strand, counting down.
AGTGGGGGAGAGTTGTAACAGCCCGGATTTCCAGGTATCTTTTTATGCTTATGTTTTTGATGTTTTGTGAGGGGACTCGGCGAGTTGGAGCTCAGACTCGCCGAGTAGGATCGCGGTTCTGGACGCGGGTTCGCGCCTGGACTCGGCGAGTCCTCGCTGTTTAATGAAACCCTAATTTCCCGGTCCTAAGCCCTATTTAAAGGACCTTATGGCCCTTCATTGCGGCTACCTGGATCTTGAGAGCACCAAAGCAGCTGAGGGATTCATGTGAGTGAGAAAAGAGGCTATTGTTCACCAAATTTGTGTGTTTTTGCAAGAAAGGAAGAGGAAAGTCAAGCTAGAAGAGTTGGGGAGCTTGGATCTTCTTTCATATCATCAGAGGAGGCTTCTTGAGGTATCATTCAGAGCTTATTTCCGTATTTTGTTGATATGGTCAAATCTAGGGTTTCTTCATGCCTTATTTGCTTTGTATTGGAAGTGTGAGAGGTCCCATGGGGATATGGTGCTTAGATCTGGACCTTAGTAGGTCCAGAGAGTCCCTAATGTCATTCTTTATGTCCTCCCTTTTGGGTTGGAGGCTAGGGTTACCATTCTAGAGGTCATTTCTCCAAAAAGAGCCTTGTAGGTGTTGTATGGTAACCAAGATATGAACTTTACGTGATGAATAAGCTTAGGAGGGCCAGATCTATGAGTGGATGGTGCGGATCTGACCTCAGAAGCTAGTTTGAGTTGATGCATGGCATGGACTCGCCGAGTCTGAAGAACAGACTCGGCGAGTAGCATGAAGATTGTCCTTAACCACTCAGCGAGTGGTCTTGTCGAGTTAAGGGTCGACTCAGTGAGTCAGGGAGAGTTAGAGAGGGTTGACAGTTGGACTGAGTCGAGATGGGACTCGCCGAGTTGTTCTTGAGACTCGGCGAGTTGAGTCGTGGTGGCCCCGCGATTCATGCCAGGTGGAACCTGTCGAGTCAGGGGAGTACTCGACGTGTCAAAAGAGAATCCTAGAGAGTTGGTGAATACATATAGACTCGCCGAGTCGCCCTAGTGCACTCGCCGAGTCCGGTTAAAGTTGACCGTTGACCAGAGTTGACTTGATAGGGGTAGTCAACCTTAGTGGTAAAAGTGTTAATTTGAGATGTATGATGTTATAGGGGGATTATAGCTCGGAGGATCGAGCACGAGTGATTTCCAGGATTCGCGAGTTATCGAGATACATGAGGTGAGTCTTCTCACTATACTTTGCCTTGAGTAGGTAACCAGAGTTATGTGATCAGAGTATTTGTATGCTATATGTATGTGATGTGTTGTACTGCATGATTTCTATGTGATTTATGTTGTGCATGTTTTAGAGTTGGAACCGGAAGGTTCACAGAGTTAGAACCTGAGGGTTCACAGAGTTTGGGTGCACGGACCCATAGAGTTATAGCCTCGAGTGGCTAATATGTGTTATGTGTGTGGTATTTTGGGGAACTCACTAAGCTTTGTGCTTACAGTGTTAGTGTTGTTGTTTCAGGTACTAGCGATGACCGTGGGAAGGCGCCGACTTGATCTGTACACACGCATGGGATTTTTGATATATATATGATCTTGGGATTTTGTATGATGTGAATTGGGATTTAAACTTAATGTTTTTATGAAAATTAAACAAGAAATGTTTTTATAGTTTGTGAAAAATTATTTTGAAATTCACGGTGTTACATCAACAGTGGTATTAGAGCTACTGGTTCATACCTTTTAGCATTTTGTGTAACCGATTTGAATTTGTGATTACTAATTTTCATGATAGTGAATTGATTAGATCAAGCCACTGGTTTAGAAAAATAAATAAATCACTTTTGTTTATGGAAACTAAACAAAAGTTTTTGATAAAATACATCTGATGAGGTGATACGACACATCACTTCTGCATATGCAACGTAACTACCAGCTTAAACTTGTAACCCTAAAGTTGAAATGTGACTTGTCCCTTAATGTTGCGCTACACATTGACATTCCTCATGAGGGATGAAATTTAGAACCGGAATACCGAACCGGAACCGGAATTGGACCGAAACGCTTAGAACTGGAACATGTAGAACATGTCCGGGTCCCGAGTTTAAAGAATGGCTTTATCCGGTTTCCGGGTAATCTAGGTTTCGAGTCCTTCGAGTCCAGGTAAACCGGGTTTAAGAACCAGAATCGTGTTAGGAACCATAACTGGTTTTAGGGGCCGGAATCAGTTTATATGAAAAATATAAAATACGTATCTCTCATTCGTTTGAAGTCAGATTGACATTAGGTTTGTTCCAAAGTGTATTTTGTAGTTTGTATATAATTTTAGACTATAATTTTGTCATTTTTGAGTTAATATTCATTGACTTACAGCCCCTCAAAGTCAGGATATCAAAGCTGGACATTTTATGTTTTTCAGATTTTTTTTGTATTATGTGAATGTTTTAAAACGTGCATATCTAATTCGTTTGAAATCGGAATAGCATGTGGTTTTTTCCAAAGTGTAGTATAGAGTTTGTACATGATTTTAGACTATAATTTTGTCATTTTTGGTTTAATATTCGTTGACTTACAGTTCCCCAAAGTCGGGATATCAAAGCTGTGAATTTTCTATTTTTCAGCTTTATTTTTATATTTTGTGAACTTTTAAAAATACATATCTAATTCGTTTGAAGTCGGATTATCATGAGGTTTTTTCAACGTGTAGTTTAGAGTTTGTAAATGATTTTAGAGTATAATTTTGAAAATTTTGGTTTAATATTCAATGACTTACAGTCCCCTAAAGTTGGATATCAAAGTTGGAAATTTTCAAAGTTTAACCACTACATAACTACCAAAAAATTCCGGATTTCTGGGTTTTCCGGTTCTAGACCCACTTTACCCGATTCTACCCGACCCACTTTAATGTTTTTAGGTTTTCCGATTCTAGACTCACTTTACCCGGAACCAATCCGGAACGAATTCCTATATACCGGTCTAGTTTTCGGTCCTACAAAATCTCGTTAACCAGTTCCCGGGGTTTCCGGGTCCGGGTCTACCGGTCCGAGTTTGGACCCACTCTCATCCCTATTTCTCATAGCAAAGTTTTTTTTTCTTATTTTGAGTGTGCATTGGTCACTATTATGTATACATTTAAACTCTTATGATTTAACAATTAAATCATAATTAATAAAGGGCTTAAATTGATGCAAATAAAAAGGTTTTATAAATGTTGGTATCTTTTTGTAGTATGTTTTAAATTCAATTTTATGTTGATATTATTTGACATTATTGTTTAGATCATATCTTGCATATGTAGATCATAGAAATATTTGTATGCCAACTTCCTTTCAATTTTTGTGATTGTTGATTTAGCTCAATAATTTATAAATTATAATCCAAGTTCAAATTAATTGTTATTTTGAATTGTATGACCTGATAACACTATGCTTCAACTTGACCTATATATTGTGTGTATTTTTTGGGTTGTTGTTTGTGACCTGTATGTCACTTAGTTTTCTAGTGTATAATGTCATAGTTTTGTTAGGAAAAATGTATTAGAATAAAAAACTGTAATGTAACGAAGACCGAAGACACAAGTTGACGATCTAAAAGTTTTGGAGTTTCGTGTGTTAGATCTATATGCTCAAAAATCATTTTCGAATAATATTGCCAATAACAAATGATTAGGTAGGGTCACAAATTTAGCAAGTAGTCACTTATTAAATATTTATTAAAATCAATTGTTAATAAATATTATTAAATCTTGTATTTAAATTGGATAAATTATTATTTTGTGAAAATAATATTTTCCATTGAGTTTAACTAAATATTACCTCATAAGGTATGAATTAATATGTCATATACAAGTTTTTGGACCTCTGTAAGTGTCATTTTTATCGTTAGTCTGACTATGTTTTTCGTATGATGGCTCATGGGGAATATCATAGGATTGAGGCGAGTGTTGTCTTGACATGTTGTGTATGTTTCTTTATTTTAATGATGATTGGAATTGGAAACTTAAAGTCGTTAAAAGTTATAAAAGAAAAACAAACTTTTATAAAAGTTATAAACTATCTTTAATTGCATGTTTAAAAAGAAATAGTTAGTGTTTTAACTAAACACGAAAACAAAACCTATTTTTATAAAAAAAATGTAAATCTCATGTTATCCATTAAAATAGACACTTCTTATAATTTTTTGACATACGGGAGTGGTTGTAGCCAACGAGTCAATTGGATTATAGATGAGGTGATGTGATACCCAGGATAACTCAAGCGTTACTTGGGTCTGGATTCACATGGTTGATTTACATTCCAAGTTACTGATCCACGACATCCCTGTAATGATAAATATGAGAAGGTAGAGATTAAACATGCCATTAACATAAGTTAATGAATCTTAATAGATCTAGGATTTTCATAGAGACTGAAACTAGCAAATAGTATTACATGCCTAAATAGTTCCTAGGTGTGATTGTGACAACCCTCTTCATATCTTGGAGTGAAATATGGATCCCAACTTTAACTTTATAATTTTGAATTCAGTAATTATATTTTAAGGAATTAAATCAGTTTAACTAAAACTCTATGTTATTTAGATGGCTCAAAACGAAAAAGTGACAACAAATTTTTCTCTACTTGTAACACCCATAAAAAAACAAGCCAATTTAAACTTTTAAAAACATTTCAAATCCATTAACTATTACAAACTTGTTTTCAAAATGTATCATATCAGAGTATCCCAAAAACAAAGTGATAAAAAGTGAGGAGCTGTATGATCACGCTTTTGCCTTGCCACGATCCCCTTATGTACCTGAAACAATAAACTGAAACTATAAGCCCGAAAGCTTAGTGAGTTACCCCCAAAATACCGATACACATACAGTCCACATAACCATGTCAACAACATCATAACATAAAAAACTGAACAACATGTAATGGTTCCACGCTTTACAGTCTGGATTACCCCACTGGGCCCACAGTGTGAGTGTAGATTGCTTCCGGCCCACAGCTCACATCTGGCTTGCCATCGAGCCGATAGTACGAGTCTCCCTTAGCCCGTAACTGGAATGCTCCCGGGTTTTTTGGATTACCGCACGAAGTAGTCTCACCTCAACCCATCCCACATAACATATTAACATCTAATGATATAACTACTGAGCATGCGGATAACATATAATAACACAGGTAGTCCTACAAGCCTACCTAACCGGCATAACCACTAGCATGCAATGCTAACCGACACTCAACATCTAACATTGCTAGGATCACATATCCAATGGGTCGGCCTTAGTGCCTTAGACCCCTTAGTATAGTGAGGATAACTCACCTGACACTACTAAAGTCCCGTAGATATAGCGCCAGCTGTTGGTTGATAGATTCCCCAAACTGTCAGCATCACACAATACCCAATTAATAATTATGTTCCAAGCCCAAGGTCCAACTCACACTACAAGAACCCAAAAGTCAGTAATAGGCCAAAGCCCAACATATGGCCCGACTTTTCCAAGTTGGGCCCAGACCTCTACATGGTCTTTCCTTAAGGTCCATCCAATTATTCCAATCCAATTCTCATGGCCCAATATCGCATAATCATAAAGGCCCCATTTATGGCCCATCTATGGCCTAATTTTCCAAATTAGGCCCAAGTCCTCACATGGGCCTTATCCTAAAGTCCATCTAATTACTTTGGTCCATTAACTTGTTCTTGGATGGCCCACTACTAGTCCAATCGCCAAAGCCCAATACGAAGGCCCAGTTCAAGGCCCGAGTGAGATTAGGGCTTTCACATGAAATGATGATTAGGGTTAAGTGTTTCTTACTTAACCCATTAAGGACTTAATCCATTAAGGACTTAATCTATTAAGTCCATTATTGCCTTAAGCTAGTTTGCCAATGATTATTAATTATTATTTTAGATTTAATAATTAATTCTCGTGTGTGTCCCGATAAATTCTCAAAATTAGGGTCTTATGCCATTAGGGTTTTTCCAAACCCTTATTAAGGTTTTCCAACCCAATACTAGCCCATTAGTCCATTGGTTGGGCTTTTAGGTCACATTGGGCCTTATTGGGCCAATTAGGGTTTCCTTGATTCCATATTGTCCAAACATCCCCCAAATGAGGTCCAAACGCAATCAAAGCACACCGCCACCCGACATGGCAGCCGGTGGCGGTAGGAGGTGGCAACCACCACTCTACGGTGGTGGTTTGGGTTCTTCTTTTTATTATTTAACTTTTGTTACAAATTACAATATTATCCACTTAACACACGCATACACTAATAACACATACTAATTACACACACACACAGCCGTACCGTGGCTCCAAGTGGTGGTAGAGGGTGGCAGCCACCACCTCATGGTGGTGGTGGCCCCTTTTTGATTTCCCAGCCAACAACTACACACCCTACAGCAGAACCAAACACCCACCCGCTTTTTTTCTAGCAAACGGATCCAGCCACCCCCGGCGATGGTCGACGGCAGCAACTCCATTATCGGCGACAATCACCATGATCGACCGCCATGGTGGTGCTTCATGACTCCCTTTCGACAGATACCACACGTACTCGTGACCTCATCACGAACCATGAACCACAACGGTGGCTGAAGGCGACAAATAGCGTTGGCAGCAGCTTCCCGGTGGAGCAATCACATGGCGGTGATCACAAGGACGAAACCCATCAGCAGCAAATCGAACGGTGGCGCATGGCCATCAAAAGAGAGCATCAGCCGCAACAACTGTCCGAAATGGCGACCTTGCAGCGACAAAAGAATAAGAAGACGGTGGGTGCTAGCGGTTATTCGAGTTCGCTGGGAAGGAAAGGCAGCCGCTATAGCAAGGCGGCTCGGTGCAGCAAGAGACGAAGGTGGCCGCCTTGGTGGTTCGTAACAAGTCGGCGACGGTCATGATTGGTCGGAACAGTAAAGGGGCGAACGGTGGCGGCTGGAGGGAGGTGGGGTAACGGATGCAACATACGTGGGTTAGGGTTAGGGTTTGATGGGAATGAGAGGGTTATATACCCGGCTCTCATACAACTTTAACCAATAATGACATAAATGGCCCTTCCTTCTCCAATTTCTTTCAAAACAAACCTACAATTTACCCTTTTAACCCCAGCCATCCAAAATCCTTTTAAATTAAGTCTGATATTTACTCTTTAACCCCTGCTTCCATAATTCTTTTATAGTAAGCCCAAATGATACCAAATAGCCCTTCCTTTACAAAACCTTTTTAGAATAAGTCCCGAAATTACACTTTAACCCCTGGAGATTCAATTCTTCCCATTTGACTTCCTAAAACCAACACCCCACTAACCATTTAATTATTCTATTTAAAATGGGGTGTTACACTACTCCTAATCATCTCAATGGAAAAGTTGACAGGACCAAACTAGATTAACTGGATTCGTGCTTTGAAAATCACTCTTATATACGATAAAAAGGAGTATGTATTGGACGAAACTCTTCGTGGGGTTCCTAAAGCTAGATCAACAAGGGCCGTTTGAGAGAACCATGAAAGGTGTCCCAATGCATCCAATGAAGCCTAATGTTCACAACCATGGTTCTGGAGCTCCAAAATAACTTTGAGGATCTTGGGCATTTCACATGGTTAATTAACTCAAGGAAATGTTTCAAGAGTAAGCTAGGAAGGAAGGATTCGATATTGTTAGGTCATTTTTTCGATGTAAGCAATAGGAGGGAACTTTTGTCAATATAAAAGTGATGAAAATAAAGTAGTACATTGATAGGATAGAGCATCTTAGTGTTCAATTTCCACAGGAGCTGGCGATTGATATAATCCTCACTTGCTAAACAATTTATATCACCAATTCATCTTGAACTATAATATGAACAATGATGAAAAGACTTTGATGGAGGTACATGGTATGCTCAGTACCGCTAAGGCTAATATGGTTAAGCCTCATAGTTCTAGTTATATAGCACCCACAAAAAGCTCTAACATATCACCTACAAGCAACTGTGATGAGGCCATCTGATTTTACTGCCAACCAAATGGACATTGGAAACATAGCTGTCCAAAGTACCTGGAGGAACTTAAGAAGAACAAGGTCAAAGGGTGTGACACCTCATGTATTTTTATGATTGAACTTCATAGTACTTCAACTTCTAATTCTCGGATCCTTGATACATTATATGGTACTCATATTTATGTTGATATGTAGGGACTAAAGCATAATAGAAAGACGAGTCAATGTTAGCTCGACCTGATCATAAGAAACAAACTTAAGGTGTGTTTGATTTGCCTTCTCACTGGTTCCAAGTTGGACTGGGTTAAAATCTTCAAATAACATGTTTGTTATGCCTTTTAAAACCTTGGACTCGATCCAAACATAGGACTTAGTCCATGTAAATCCCTTGATTCGTTCAGCTATGCAAATGTGAAGGACCTGGAGCAAAATCAATAATCTCCATTTTGCTATTTTCTTTCTTATTCTCCATGTCGATGTTGCTTCTGTCCACCACCTTTCTCCAAAATTTCTTTGGTGACACCACCTCTATCGCCTCCTCCTGAAATGTCTTCATCCATACCTTCATCACTATCGTCCATTCACCCATATACATTGTTCGTGCATGAGTTGATGGATTAAAAATGAGAATCGAATTATTTCTTGCACTCATTTCTCTTTCTCTCAATGGAACTACTTGACTCTTAAATTGAGCAATTTTTGGGTTCTGATCTATAATGGATATTAAGAACAACTAGGATTTATCAGCATGTAATCATCCTTATTTCTTATGTTGATTTCATCCCTAAATAATTATTACACATGTATTCCTTAATTTAAATTGGTGTATTTTTTAGTTGGTTTTGGTTCTTTTTGACTTCTCTCATCATCTATATGTTCATCAAAACAATTTGAGTATATTGAATTTTATATTGGCACATGGATTTCATATGACTTGATAAACTATCTTATATTCAAGTTGATTATGTGCTTTGTTGAATGGTTAAATTCATGGTCACTATTTTATTGATATTCACATTAGAGAAACGCATCTTAATGTTTTTAATCTTGCAATGGATAATTTTCATTTACTTGATTTACTTCTGTGAATTGTTGATAAAACTATCAGTCCATTACTATGAACTTATCTTGGATACAATCTTGCAATCATCCTAGAATTGGATATAGGATGATTATAATTGGCTATAGGGTGATTATGATATTGGGACTAATATTGTTAACATTTGGAACTGAACTTGATGAAATGATTATGCTATAATAGTCAAATTGATGAATTGATACAATTTAATGAATTGATTATGTTATACTTTTTATTATTATATTATCCAACGCAAGAGACAATATAAGGGTAATATGTTCATTTTTCATCGGTCATAACAATCAGTTAAAGATATAATCAAACACTATGGTGTCGGTCAAATGTGGACCTAGTCAGATGTTTTAACTCATGCAACACTAACTCAGTCAGTAACTATCAAACGACCCCTTACCGTTACAATTGCTAGGATTGGGGATTAATGTTGGATTAGGTGTCTAAGCTCATAACTACAATTGATATATACTTGAATTGATGGTAGCATAGTCCTTTTAGGTTGCCCTAAAACCTAGCAATTGGACATGATGACTTTTGGAGAGAGAATGTTGATTTATTAACTTGATTAATAAAAATAAGTAATTTATTAATATATTATGAGAATAATAGATTAATTAGAAATAGTAATATTTAATTAATATTTAATAAGAAATTAATTCGCACTAATTTTGGGATTAAACGAATTAATTAAAAAGTGCAGATACCGAATTGGAATTGTTCAATAGTCGAGCAAGACACAATCTAGAACCCTCCATAGGCTATGGACGGTTTTCATAGGCCTTAGGGTTTCTAGAATAATCTTTAATGGATAATCAGGAAAGTGGATAATTACCCGGTTTAAGATAATCTTGGATTTGGGCTAATTTAGGGTTTCCTGACTGCACTATAAATAGGGTTGATACCCTATGATTTTCCGCCACTTGTTCTTGAAGAGTTTCAGCTGAAAATTTTAACCTCCCTTCTCTTTCTCAATTATTCTTCTTTGCTAGTGACGAGTACTTTTGAAATGAGGATTTAAGTATTGGATAAACTCACGCTTAGAGAATTACTTCATGGATTTTATCATGAGTAATTTTGAGACGATAATATCTTATATTCTTGAAACAAAGATATATGAGTTGTTGTTTACGAGTCAGTTGTGCATTGATTATATGTAAACACATTAGTAACTTGATGTTGTAAAACATATTGTTGTGTGTGATTTGATTAGTGAATAGTGCAAGCATATAAGTCGGAGTTTATCCGTTCCTTTTTCCCTAATTGGAAAAAGAGATATCTGTGGGCCCCTCGATGATTTGATGATGACCTCTAAAGCGTTTGGCCAAGCCTGGACTGAATTGATGTGTTCAATTAGTAGTCTGATTTCAGTCATCATAAATCAGAAATCAGGAAACAAAACTTGGACAATGAGATTGATTATAATCCATGTCTTATGCCTATACGATATCTTGTAGAACAAGGAAATAGTTGATCACTTATCTAAGGACACGTTACTGACTAGGTCAGAGTTTGACAACGGCTTTTGGTAGCTACAATTTACTAGTCAATTTAGTAGCACAGTCCTTTTTGGTTGCCTTCAAACCTGGCAATTGAATAGGATGATTGTTATAGAGAGAAGAATGATTTATTAATTAATTACTTGGTTAATAAATTAATTAGAAATCAAAGTAAATGATTTATTAATGTAATATGGAAATAATGTATTAATTAGAAATCATATTGTTTAATTAATATTTAATCAGAAATTAATTCGGAGTTAATTTTGGGATTAAAAGAATTAATTAAATTTATAGGGACTAAAGGTGACGATGTTCAATAGTTGAGCATTGGGCAATTCTAGAACCTCCTTATAGTAGGGCGAACAACTTCTAGATGCTCCTATGGTTTCCTTGGGCTCTAAGGGTGCCTTGGATGCCTTAGGGAAGAAGTTAAGGGATTAGGGTTATCTTGGATACACCTGCCTTATCTAATACCTTTCTAACACCTATATAAACCCTCCTTAGGGTTAAAATTCGGCTATGACTCCTCTAAGAGCCTAAGGGCCAAAATTTCTCTTCCATTACTCTCTCTCTCTCTCTCTATAGTATTCATTGGTTACTTGAGTTTGTTTGTGAACTATTAGAGGCACGACACTTGTGGCGCTTGTTACCAAAGGTCTTTCAAGTAAGGATTCAAGATTGTTTACATTAACAATCTTAAAGGTATGTATTATAAACCTATTATTTGATTATTATCCATAGATCTAGGGTTTATACTTTGTTGTTCATTATTGTATGTTCAATTAGAGAAAACGTATATCTTCAATTAGGGTTGCATGCATACATAGGATTGTATGTTTTGCTCAAAATCCTTCGGTGGTATCAGAGCCTAGGATGTTTTTCAGTTGAACTTGATGCAATTATGAATTGGTCAAAAGAGAAGGGAGAAGAATCGTCATTCTGTTCATAGAACTCGACGAGTTGGCCTGTCAGATCCCTGATTTTTTGGTTTTGATAATCTTGGCTTCATTAGGATTACTACCTTAATTCGTTTTTTACTAAAAAATGATTTTTTTATTAAAGGTAATTGTATATCCTTATCAAAATTTATGATTTGATTTAATTTTTGATAAAGATAAAATTAATGGTTAATTTAATTATTAAAAATTTAACCTAGTATTTTTGAAAAGTTTTAAAAATTCCTCTTGGTTTCGGAATTTAAAATTTAATTAAATAGTTTAATTTTGAAATCTTAAATTCTAAAACCCTAGTATTTTAAAAGGTTTAAAGTATATCCTTATGGATGTTATTAATAATTTAATTAAATGTTTAATTAAACGATAATTAATAAATCCATAGAAGGTTTAAATTTAATTAAATTAAATGTTTAGTTTATTAAACGATTAAACCCCTAGTATTTTAAAAGTTTAAAATACACCCTTATATATATATATATATATATATATATATATATATATATATATATATATATATATATATATATATATATATATATATATATATATATATATATATATATATATATATATATATATAAGGTCAGTCTTATCGTTAATATGCCTCATTCACGAAGCTGGTCTATAAGGAGAGTTTAAGGAAGCGACTTATAAAATGACCGCAACTGGGTATCCACTCTTACCCACCGCTTTCTTGATTAGTGGAAGGTCCTTAGCCGAACGGGTTTGATAGGAATCTGAACTCTCATTAAAAGTATAATGAATTATAAAGTAACTAAACCATTTTCTAAAATCTCACTCGTAGTTACTTTAGGAAAAATGTGAATTTTATGCTAACCCATGAAACTGCACATTGCACCTTATTGGTCGTTAGTGGAGCATGTGTGGTTAATCTGCACACTAATATGGAATAATATTATTTGGAATGGGTGTCTCATAAATTATCATTGATTAATGGAGCGTGTGTGGTTAACCGACACATTAATTGGGTGATAAATGGCATCGAGAGTACCAAGCTAATTTGCATGGTTATTCATATCTCTTTTGGGATCCTTGGCATCCCAGTCACAAACTAAGAGCATAATCGAGATTAAACATGTCATTGAATAGTTCAATTAATCTCAAAGATCTAGGAGTTTCCTTTGCTTGAAACTGGTAAATGCTTACCTACCTAAAATAGATTTGAATTTGATTGCGGCATCCCTCTTAAAAATTCGAATAAAAAATATGGATCCTAGCCTTAATTTATATTTTTGGGTTAATAATTAATGATTAAAATCAACTAACTTGAATTCTCTATTCTCCTATTATAGACGTCGAGTTCAGACAACAATGGTCTTCCTCGTCCTTTTGGAAATGTTTTTCCTTCTAAAGATGATCTTCTACTTTTCGATCAAGGTGAAAGAACGTTCCCTTCTTCGAGCATTGGTGGAATTGGAGATCATACTTCTCAAACTCTTCCTCCACCTCCTCCAGTGATTCTCCCCGACCCACGTTTTCTTCAACTTGAAAATTTCAAGGTTACTCAAGCCCTGTTTGCATGCATACACATAGATGGAAATTTTGTGTGTGCACATGTTCTAAACATGAAGTCACACATTGACAAATTGGGAATGTTGGGTGTCATTTTCCCAAAAGAGCTGGCTGTTGACCTGGTTCTTCACTGGCTTCTTGAATCATATAGTTAGTTCATTAAGGACTGCTATATTTGCTAATTACTACTAAAGCAGAAATGCTGAAGAGCACTGGTCAAGAAAATGTGTTTGAAGGATCTATCTCCTAAAACTCCATGGAAAATAGCAACATTGGTAGTCCAAAAAAGGTTTCTCCTCCCAATGGAAAGGGATCGGCCAAGGTCAACCCGTTTGACCATATAGTAAAGAGAAAGGTTGATTCTGAGATAGTTCCAGGTGCCATTCCTAAAGAGTCCATATGTTTCTATTTCCAATTGTAGGGATATTGGATGGGAAGCTGTCTTGTCTACCTGAAAGATCGCAGAGATAGTAAAGTCAAGTTGTATGACTCTACTTTAGGTACATCCACTATCTAACTTTATTAAGTTCCTATTCATAGATTCTTAATACATGATGTGATAGTCAAATTTTGATGTTTTGCAGGATCTAAAAGAAAGAAGGAAGCTTAAGAAGAGCAAGATGAATCTGATCGTGAAAGATGAATTTTGGTCGCATTGTTCAATGATCGGATTTTTGAGTTGCTGATTAGGAGTTATGATAGATTAATAGATTGATTAGGAAATATCTAGAAACATAGTTTTCATATATTTGCATTGTAAGGACATATTTTTCCACATATTATCAATAAATTGAATTTCTGATTTATTTACTTTATGTATATCCTTGCAATCACATTTATGAGAATTGGTGGTTATATTTCTATTATTAGCAATGTTAAATGGATTTGATTCTTAAATTATGTTGTTTGTGGAAATATCATAATTAACCAAGTGAAAAGGAATTCTCATCACCCAAGCTTCAGTTAGATATAAACTTAGAGTCGTACAATTCGAATTGTGTGATGTATGAGAATTTTGATCATTGGAAGATTATGACTAATTCGTTGATCACATGTTTATGCGAGTCAAAGTGAAGGAATAAAGGATCTAGTACACATTGATGTGGATTATTTAGATCCAAAACATATGACATAAGTCTATTCTTCATGATTTACTTATGATTGAGTAAATATGGTTATGCTTATAAGATTATGTGTAATTCTGATTCTATGAAAAGTTTCAAAGAGTAGTAGAATGAATATGAAGAATCTATTAGGAAGAAAGATAAAAGTTTCTCTGATCTGAAAGGAAAGGAGATTACTTTAGTATCATGCTTTATGATCATCTTCATGATTGTGGAAACATGTCACAATTGATCCCTAAGGACATCTTAGTGCAATTGTTTTGACTAAGAAGAGGAATCTGATATTGTTGAAATGGTTTGATCAAGAGATGAGTCATACTTCATTTCTAATCAAGTTTTAGAGTCACACTCTAGTAACTTCGAATCGTATCTTGAAGCTTATTTCAAACTAAGTAGGTTTGTAACACCTCATGATATGTGGAGTAGAAAATTTTTCTTACTCTAGCACATTTGAAATTGGTAGTTGTGATGTTTTGGTAAAAACAAAGATAAACTAAGATCAATTAAATGAAGTGTTATCTTGACAAGAATCCACACTAAATTTTTGAATATTTTTTGTAGTTCGTCAAGGAATGTTACTTGAAAAAAGAAACTTATATTTCAAGAAGACAGTGGGATTCGTATTGATCTTGAAGAGTTTCAAGTGTCAATTAACAAAAAAAACTTTTTATTAATCACTAGCACACGACCGGAGGTTTATAATTTGTCGTGTTGACACATTCTTGTTTCTGTGCACCTTCTAGTTGAGTTGGCAATTCTTATGAGTTTTATGGTTCTCATTTGACTGCAAAAGGCAGAGCACTTTCGTTAGTGATGAAATATTGGTCGATGGAAGTGAGCTGCTTGACAATACGGAAGCATTGGTAGGCCCTTATGCTACCAGGAAGGCAAGAAATTAAGAATAAGCAAGTTCAGTCCATGAAAGGAAAAACATAAAATTGATTTTGGTTATGTCCTCTACCTTATCTTATGATTGTAGGTTGGAACTGATAAATTCACACAGATAGGAACGTATACACCATAAGATCTGGGTGGCAAAAGGCTTCGCTCTAATTCATGAAAATGATTATGAGGAAACACTTTCGCTAGTAGATTTTAAATTTGATTAGTATCATTATGGTTAACAGTTGTGATGATTGCGTTCTCAAATTCGCATATGATTACGAAATCCCTTTTCATAGTTTGAATTGTAAGAAATGGCAAGAAATAGTTTGTACGTTCAGGACTGATAACTATAAGTTTTGAAAGGGTTTAAACACACATATATGCTATCTAATGAAGGTGTATGAGCTTGAGAAGTCCAGTTGAAGACTTATCGAAGCATTACGTATCAGAAATTTTCACTTTAGTAAGAAAGTCAAAAAGTATTGATTTATGGAAGTCCAACTGATTTATGAGTACATGTCATTGCTAGTGGGAGCATAATTGTTATGAAGATATAAGCATACTTGTTATGCTAGTAGAAGCGTAATTGTTATGCTAAATGTTGCAAGTTGGCAATACTATTTGTAGGAAACAAAGTTTTCAAATTTTCAAATTGAAAAGTTTTGGAATTGTTTCGCTACAAAAAAAACTTAGGGAGAGGGAACTCATACTTCATTTCAAATCTAAAAGTTTAGATTGAAGGATTTAATAAAACTTAGTCTTGGACATATATGAATATCATGTTGAAATGTTTCAACATAGGAAATTTGTGACAACCCGAAAGATTTGGATCAAGCAAGGTCTAAATTGTAACCCTATTACAATAAAAAGCTTGAAAACCAAAAAGGGAATAAGTGCATGTAAATGGACGTATACACTTTGGAGATCATATATAAGATAACCTCTTGAAAGTAAACAAGTTTATCAAGGCAAAACTAGACAAATAAATTGGAATAAGAATCATGGATTAAAATATTGTTTATTAGTATTTACCTCGGGCCCCGACACCCTCACGAATATAACACTCCCTCCAATTGTACCACAAGTAGCCCGTCTAGACACCCAGGTTCAGGCTCTCTTTCATGAAGTAATGGAGATTGGAGGCGAAGCCTGGAGTGCAACAATGCGAATTCGACGCCTCCACGTAGGATAGAAACGCCATTCAGGAGCAATGTTGAATCAGTAAGCAGAGCAGGAAGACCTTACAAACAGTGTACACTCCTTAGAGGATGAAGTAGTCACCCTGAGACAACAAATCATTGCAACTGAGGCTAGGGCAGCCTTAGCAGAACAGGGAGTGGAAGAGGCCACTCATGAAATGAGTGAAATGGTTGGGCACCTTACACGCCAATTTTGCATATGATAGACTAGGATAGCCAAGTGAGCTAGTGACTACACTACTCGTCTTCGGTTTATTATGTCTTTAGTTGCAACTAGTAGTAGTAAATCAAGAGAGGTACGCCCTCCGAGAACACATGTAATCCGAATCCACTAATTGTATTGATAGCTATATTCTATTTTGATAAACTTAACGATCGTACAATGCCTATTTCTACTCTTTACCATAAATACATCATAGGGATGTAGGTCGAAACATTGAGAATCATACAACAACACGTGGAATTTATATGTAAATATAAATGGATGGATACAACTAGAAATGACCATGGTTACTTACGAGATCGTTTCTCATCATGCAAAAGAATCATGTCTTCCCATGGAAATAACCAGCACACCAGCGAAACACCAATTTTGCAGATAGATTCCGCTACATTCCAAGCCTCCATAACAGCTGCCATGACAGCTGTCATGGCACAACTCAACGCCAACAACACAAACGAAAATGGAAACAGTGTCGAAAATTCCAACCATAGTAAGAACCAAGGAAACCAACGAGTGACTACTTACAAGGACATCCCAAACCCCAAACCTAAGAACATGAAACGAAAGTTCTGGAATGAGAAAGGGGCAGTTCAACTCAAGGGCATACCAAAAGGCAACAAGCTGCAACAGTCCATACCCCCACTGACCCTACTACCATCATTATGGAGTTTTTCAGGAATTGTATTGCGATACGTGCAACAAGATGGGGCACACCACCCGTTTCTGTAGGACCCCGACCCAATACATCACTCTAACCCCCGATGCTGGAATAAGTCTAGTATGCCACACATGCGGTGAAATGGGACATTTCAAGAAGGAGTGTCCAGCAGAGAGGAATGACGGAGGAGCAGGAGGAGTTTAACAACTGGACATGAAGAATCAACGAGGAACCCTACCGAGATTTTTGGTACGTTTTCAAACAAGAAAAACAAATTAAGCATCGAATTTTCACAAAATTTTTTTGCCAATTAAAATCATAATTATAGATTGTTCCCTCATTTAAACAAATCATATCATTAATAGAAAAGCTAAAGATCCTTACAGGTGAGCTACGATGGCTTAGTGTACACACAGTGTCATATATAATTAAGATTCTACAGACTAAGAGTGCGTGATCCCGCCTTAATTTCCTGTTCCTTGTCTGGTTATGGATTTAGGGCAGGGCCACTCAGTCGACTGTCTTTTCAATCTTAATTATATATGACTAGGTTACACCAAACTATCATATAGAGACCTAGTAGAAATCAGACTAGGAAATTTCATCATTTTATATCAAAGTACTCGTATTACTAAGACACCCTAAATTAGGTACAAAATATTGCAGTAGTAATAACAAGGATGAAACTGGTAGTAGTAAGAACTTGTACATATAATACACTATCATTCCAAACAATCATCCCTCCAAATCAATTTAACATTTGTTACAATAAGAAGTCCAACACCATCATTTGACATGGGCTGGTTTGATCCTCATCATACCAATTTCATGTGCTGCGAAGAGATCCTTCACCTTATCCGACCGACTAACGAAACTCTTTCAATCTATATGACAAACCCTCGAATCATCTCTTATATCCGGACTCATAAGTACCTATGTAAAAGGTACCACACTCTTACCTAGCCCACAAAAGAAATAAGAAATAATAAGCAAAAGAAGCCAAGGGTAACCTAAAGATTTATAACCTTTCTAAAGTAGTTCCCATAAGGTCTTTCAAAAATATCTCCCATGTGTCAAGTTGAGTTCGGAATCGAATCAACTCTTGAAGCCACTCTAGTAGCCAACACCCAATACCACTTAGCATCAATTGTCCGGTGAATAGAACGACCTAGTAAGTGAGGAAATCATCAGACCGAGCCCCTCACCTCGCAAAATGCCAGTAGAACTCGTGAAGAAGAAGGGAAGATTGTCCTTAGGACCATTGAATTTTAAGAGCCAAACAAACACATCATCAAGGATCAAAACCCCTTTATTTCAAATCGAAGACCTATCCAGCCAACTTTAAGAAACAAGCAAAGGTCGACATTCCACTAGCTCGGAATTCCATAGGAAGGAACTCCCAAGGCAACCTAATATTCATAAGGCCAACCACATCACCCGCAAACTTAACCTTGGTAACAATAGTGCCATCCTCTAGGACTAGGCACACTAGCTCTAGGACATCAGGAACACAACCTTCATTAGGCCATTCGAGATCCTCGCCAGGATACGTCCAATAACCCATAGACTTCGGCTACCACAAAAACTCAACATCATACATCCCACAGTCCACATGTCCAACCCTAATAAGTATCTAATCGCCGAAGATCTTGTAATCCCACTCGACGGAATCTAAGTAAACAAGAACCTACACCCGAAAAAGGAGCATGTGAGAATCATGGGCATGGAAACAAAAAGAGCAAGGTCAAATACCAATAGCAAAGTACCATTTGGAACACCAAGAAAGGACCCAAATTACCCTAGGAACGAAGAGACCAGATGAAACAGAGATACGTGCGACTTTCTCCTAGTTGCAAGAGTCGTCCAAGATGCTAATTTCAGGATGAAATTCCCTCTAACGGGGGGATGATGTGACAACCCGAAAGATTTGGATCAAGCAAGGTCTAAATTGTAACCCTATTACAATAAAAACCTTGAAAACCAAAAAGGGCATAAGTGCATGTCAATGGACGTATACACTTTGGAGATCATATATAAGATAACCTCTTGAGAATAAACAAGTTTATCAAGGCAAAACTGGACAAATAAATTGGAATAGGAATTATGGATTAAAATATTGTTTACTAGTATTTAGCCTAGTATCCCACCCACCCTAGAACATTGAAGGCCATAAGAACAATGACTTAAGCTAACATATATGTGTGAACAAGTTTTGTGGAATCATGTTTAAATGCATTCTTGACAAATCAATAAGATAGCACACCATAAGCATTTCCTTTATGAATTAGGGCCTAGAACTCCACCATGGACGAAAACACCCGTGTGGGGACAAGTTAGGACAGAAAACCCCTTCCATGGGGGACTCAAGATCAAAAACAAAACCAAAACAAAGTGCCTAGGACCGAAAACTACCCTAGTGGATCAATGTTTGGCCGTAAACACTTTTAATGGGGCATGGTTTGGCCATAAACACCCCTAGTGGACCATAGTTGGCCGTGAACCCCATCCTAGAGCCATTAGGACTGAAATCTCCAAGGGATGGGATGATTTCGGTCACACTAAAGTGTTTCAATGGAGATTATGGTCAAGGGAAGGAAAAAGACAAGAGTAGTTGACGTTCAGATGTAAAGTTTCATCCTTTTCCCATGCACATGTACTATTAACCAACATGTTTCTAGGTAATTATGCACCAAATATCTAAGTATTACCCACTATGTATCTATGAGCTATCACCTCTTTTTTTCCCTCTTATACTTTTGGCCAAGAAACCACACACCCCGAACAAACACTTTCACTCACTTTGCTTTCAAAGAATTCCTCTAATCTTTTCTCAAAAAATTTCGAGCATCACCATCATCAAAATTTGACCTAGGTATTTTGGTAAGTTCCGTGTGAAACTTAAAGTATTTTATACTTGTTAGTATTAAGATCACTCCATTTATACACCCAGTTTTCGTGTGGATGATCCTTAGAACATCACCCATTTTCGAGTATTCTTCAAGCTGTGCAAGGCTAGGCTCAAAATCTTCTTCACTTCCTTCCTTCAACTCACGAAATCAACAAGGTGAGTTCATACCCCCATATTTTCAAGATTTTTCCATGTTTTAGTGGGGAGGGGAATACAAGTAAAACTTTGTTTATCCCATAAATAATTACAAGCTTTTCATCTTATGTTAAAGATAAATTATTATTTGTGCAAGTTATGCTATATTCTAGTCTTGGTATAAATATTTGTGACACACACACACACACACACACACACACATATATATATATATATATATATATATATATATATATATATATATTATGGTAAAACAAACATAATATATGTTATAAAATCATAAGAAAAGTTAAGATCTATAAACTACATGGTTTTTAGGAACCTCTACTAAAAGATAGCGTTACTAACAAAAAAATTTGTTACATTATGGTCATTCATTAATCTAGTGGGTTTTAACCCCAAAATATTATGTTTTGATTTCATATTTTCATGCTCGAATACGCAACTATGCTTATATAAAAGAGTATATAAATAGTTTCAACCAACAAGATAAACTACAATTGGTATAGTTTGGAAGTCACAAACCACACCTTTCAAAAATACATATAATTATTTAAAGGTATAATTATCTTATTTTGCAAGTAAAAGGAGTTAGAGTTCACGCAAATCTGTTAATGGTCTTGTGAGACTTTAAGTCCTGCATTATAATTAGAGTCTACTGGAGGGAGAGCGAGACCGTTATGTATAGATCTATACGGGATTAACGACCCCACACCTCAGTTGTTCACTACAGTTAGACCGACAAGTCTAGGGTGACAAAAGTCTACCAACTCCGACGCCTGAAGAATGTTGTTCAGGGATAAAAGTCATATCAAGCATGGTTTTAAGAACTCACATAGGGATTAACAAAACTATTTGGTTTACGGGAAGCTTATACTTCATTAGTTTTATTAAAAGAAATGAAACTATATGCTATTTTCTGTACAATATCCACTTATATCTTGGTCTTAGGGTTTAAGACTACAATTCACCTTTAAGAAAATATTGTATTTTTTGGAAGTATACATTATTACTTTACAAGGAAAAGACACAAAGGAATTCCTTACAAATTTTAGTTCATGTTAAAGGAAATATTGAATTTTCTGGAAAAATATGAAACCATCTTTCGCGAAACTGTTAGAAACCTTTTTCATGCAAAAATGCTTATGAACTCACCAACTTAATTGTTGACACTTTTCAAAATCACTTGTATTCTTAGGAAACAAGTAGACAACTACTCAACCCTTCTTGAGGGTCGGCGTCACCGTCTCATGTTTTCCTACTTTTCAGTTATTAATATTCAACTCTTGGAACAACTGTGTTTGTAAACAATGTAATACTTAAAATCTAAATGTATGAATGTTTGTGTTGCTATGTTTCATTACTATTCAATTGTTATGATAGTATACATGAAGTCACTCTATCCGCCCCCAGACGTTTCCACCGTTCTGGTTTGAGGGTGTGACAAAATTCGATATATGGAAGTATTATAGCAAGAGAATGAACATATATCATGTCTTTATATAAGACATTATGAATCAAGTCCCATATGCTTCGGATATAGGATTGATTACATATGCTATAATATTCACTTGTTCTGATTTTTCTAAACGCCTAGGTCATTGATAGGGAAAAGGACTAGAACAAGATGTTAGTAAAGGTGTTAAACAACTGACAAGAACAGTCTGAGGTTCACCAAAAGATTGGTTGCTTATGGATAGTTGGAAGTATAGTATTTAGACATATCATATTGACATAATTCTGAGTGGAGGTGATTCTTGTTTAGAATTGATGGTCATATGGGAATATGGAAATACTTCCATAATAGGAGTTGGTTATTGAAATCTACGTGTAAGTTAGAAACCTTACCGCAAGGAAGGTGTTCAAGGAGTTACCTTGAATTTGATACTTCATCACCATGAAATTGTTTTAGTAACAAGATTTCAATGGAGCATTTGGTGACATTGTTGGCTAAGTCTCGGTGACTTTGACGCCACATCATCACAAAAAGGATATTGTATGCAAGGTTAGACTCCAACACATTTAGTGGTGACAAGAATTTGGAATTCTTACACTTGTATAAGGATTTGGAATTGTGTCCAATTGATCTATTCACAAAGGAAGAACCATAGAGAGGCATAGTATGTATGTTTATAACATGGCATGACTGATGTTTAATTCAAGTGTTTAGTTGATTAATCGAAACATTATACAATTAATTAAGTCTAATTATTATGGTGATTAAATAATAAGTGTTTTATTTATATTCAATAGTTTAGAGACCATAGTTAATTAGGTTATTATTGTGTTTCACTTCACATGTTTTACTTACCGAATAATTGGATTGTTCAAACACACACAGTCGATCATACTTTTGGAAGTAAGTAGTGAATTAAGACTGTCATAAATCACACTGTAGATTGTCTAAGGTGTTGGACATAATAATGGTTTGCTGCAGTATTCATGATTACTTTTGAAATGAGGATTTAAGTATTGGATAAACCCACACTTAGAGAATTACTTCATGGATTTTATCATGAGTAATTTTGAGACGATAATATATTATATTCTTGAAACAGAGATATATGAGTTGTTTACGAGTCAATTGTGCATTGACAATATGTAAACACATCTGTAATTCAATGTTAAAAAATATTGTTGTGCATGATTTGATTAGTGAATAGTGCAATAATATAAGTAGAAGTTTATATCTATGGGCCCCTCGATGATTTGATGATGACATCTAAAGCGCTTAGCCAAGCTTGGACTGAATTGATGTGTTCAATTAGTAGTCTGATTTTAGTCATGATAAATCAGAAATCAGGAAACTAAACTTGGACAATGAGATTGATTATAATTCATGTCTCATGTCTATATGATAACTTGTAGAACGGGGTAATACTTGATCACTTATCTAAGGACACGCTACTGACTAGGTCAGAGTTCGACAACGGCCTTTGGTAGCTACAATTTGCTAGTTAATTTGGTAGTTATATTGGCAGTTATAGTTATTAGACTTATCCAATTGAGAGACTGTTGTATTAGGTGTCTAAGCCCATTACTATAATTGGTATATACTTGAATTGATAGTAGCACAATCCTTTTGGATTGCCTTCAATCTTGGAAATTAAATAGGATGACTGTTAGAGAGAGAAGAATGATTTATTAATTTAAACCTTCTCGATGTGCAAGACTTCTGAAATGAAGTAGAGAATCAACTTGGTAAAAAGATTAAGATCCTCCTATCTAATTGCAACGACCCAAAAATCAAGGGTAAAAATGTATTTTAATACAATCAAACATCGATACCATTTATTTCAAACACTTCAAATCATCACTAAGTATAACAGTTATCATAGTTCATCCCAAGATCATTCATTGCAGAAAATCATAGGTGTGAGCGCTGCAATCCTCCTGAGCCCTCCTTTTCCGATCGATGAAACTTGAAACCAAAATTGTAAACCGTAAGCACGAAGCTTAATGAGCCCCCCAGAGCATACCCCACACACATAACACATAACCTATTAGCTACAAAAGCTATCTGTACCGCATACCACATATCATATTAGCTATAAAAGCTATCTCTACCACATACTATAGAACAATTAGCTACAAAAGCTACCTCTACCACACATCACATATCCATTAGCTATAAAAGCTACCTCTACCACATATCACATATCAATTAGCTATCACGCCATCTCTACCATCAGCCACGAAGGCTATCTCTACCCTTTATCGTAAAAGCTATCTCTACCATTAGCCGTAAAAGCTATCTCTACCATTAGCTCAAAGGCTATATCTACCGTTAGCCCAAAGGCTATCTCTACCGTTAGCCCCAAAGGTTATCTCTACCGTTAGCCACAAAGGCTATCTCCACCATTAGCCATAAGGCTACCTCTTTAGCCATAAAGGCTATCTCTACCGCATATTACCACATACTCAAGCCACACACCTCTACACAACAAGCATACAAACTATCATAAAATGGGTCGGCCTTGGTGCCTTAGACCCATTGGTATGGTGAGAAAACTCACCTCGCATTGCAGAAGCTTCCTGCATGAATTCCATTGTTGCTGCCTTGCCAACTTCCCGAGCTGCCACTACCAAAAAAATATACCCAATTAGCAATTGGGTTCCATACAATAATCCTTAATCCATGCATGGGGGTAAAATGACCATTCTACCCTGGCCCAATATGATATAAACTTAGGCCCAATCCCAAAACAAAAGCCCAACACTAGGTAGGATTTCCAAGCCCACTAGTGGCCCACTTATGGCCTTGGTGCCTTAGACCCATTGGTATGGTGAGAAAACTCACCTCGCACTGCAGAAGCTTCCCGCATGAATTCCTTTGCTGCTGCCTTGCCAACTTCCCGAGCTGCAACTACCAAAAAAATATACCCAATTAGCAATTGGGTTCCATACCATAATCCTTATGTAACGCCCGTGTTTCTGGGCTTGCCATTTTTAGCAATGTAATAGTCTAGGTTAACCTTTGTAACCCCAAGTTGAAATAATAAAAATATATTATTTGTGAATTATGTGATTTATGTGTGTATTTTCTTAATTATTATAATTTAATGAATTTAGAATAAAATGAGCGTCAAAATTTAAGTGTAAAATAAACTCGATATCTTTGGATAATGTTGTAGTAGTTGAAACGTGGTTTCCGAATATATATAGAACGTCCAAATCTGACTTCGTATGAGGAAGTTATGAATTTCTGAAATTTCGACTGGGCAGTATGCAGCCCGAATACTCGATTTGAGATCGAGCGGTTTTTAGCCGAAACAATCTAAACGAGAATCGAAGATCTCGTTGTTAGTAGTGAAACGATGAAAAGATAGGCGAGAACGAACGTCAGACGAAGAAGTTATTAATTTATAACGAAGTTTTTCTGTCCCGGCCTCCTATAAATAATTAATAAAAATAAATTCAAAATTAACCGACGAAGTCTAAACGAAAGTTGTAGAGCGTAGTCTCACCTACGCGTGGATATAAAGAATGTCGAAAACGGAGTTCGTATGAAGGAGATATGAATTTTTGATGTTTATTAAATATTTAATATTTATTTTTAATTAAACCTCCGATATTATCCGAAGATGAGTCAACCGACCTATCCGAAGTACGCCCCGCGTACTGATGTATGCCTAGCGTACAACGAAGGATGACGAAGTCAGCACTCGAGTACCTCCGATGACGCAAGTGCTTACGATCCGAGGCGTACGCCCCGCGTACGTGCGAGGGTTCAGCTCCTATAAAAGGGGATCCGAAGGCAGCTCTTTTCTTTTTACAATTTATTCCTTCTCTCTCTAGTCTTTGCCTCGTTTTGCATGCCGTTTGTACCCCAAAGCCCCGATAATATTCCCGAGCCCCGAGGCGAGATCCGAAGCCCCGAAGATCCCGAAGAGCGTTATTCCCGAGTCGAAGCTCTGCCCACGAGGAGCCCGGTTTTTGTGAAGATATTCCAGATCTACAGAGAAACACTACTTCTGCAAGCCGTAGTGCTGCCCGATCGTCTTCCGATCAAGTGAGTGTATAGTCCCTTTTCAATACGTGATATTATACGAGTAATCGTTAAACGTATTTAAGAATACGGGATGTGAGTGTGTAGTCATTTTCATTCCAACGCAATATTATGAAGTATTCTATATAAAATACGTGCTATGTGTATATATTTTGCTGTTATATGTGTGAATGTATATTCACTCTCTTCTATCTCATAGATCTGATATATTCTCTATGAAAGACGTGTTATGTGTGTATGCCTCATCTGTTATGTGGAATATGTATTGATTAAAGCATGCTATACAAGTTTTTAAATAATGTATAAAAATTGTATAATTTTTATCTACTAATATGTTGGGTAGAACATGGGTAGATAATTGGTGTGAAATAAACAGATGAGAGGCCTCGGTGTTATTGGTGTTATTCTAGTCATTCAGCAGAGTATGGATGAGGACCACAGACTATTCTAGACTGTCCTGTGGAACACTAGCAGGCTCATTACCTGTAGGTGTTGTGAACGACGTGTTCACCGGTGTACTCTATTCCCCACATGGTTGCCTTTAGGGCACTTATTGTTGAGGAAGCCCCTCTGTAGTAATGTCCGTCCCGATGAAAATCCTGAATTAGGTTCCTTATAATAGATGTTATTTTAGGGACGTAAAGTGAGGATAACGGGAATGGGTAATCAGGTTTATTGTGGATTGTTGAAATTAAATATAATTATTGTGGGTTGAAAACCTATATGCTCACCAGGCTCCCAAGCCTGACCCACTCAGTTTATTTGTATTACAGGAAGTGGCGCAAGAGCTTAGGATGGGCGAATCAACAAGTTGTTTTGTTTACAAGTCTGTATATGTATATATTTGTTGAATGACTTGTAATGTTATCGTTTATGCTTTATGATCTGTATCGGAACATGACATCCCGACTTTTGATTATGAAATGAAATCATATTTCTATATGAAATGTTTTGATAAATATCTATTTTATCATGTTTTGTTTTTGGGAACAAATTCCGCATCTGTTTTAAAATTAAAAATGATTTACTCTGAAAATGTTTAAAAAGCATAAATGAAAACGGTCTTTTCTGGCCGAGATTTTGGGGATGTCACACCTTAATCCATGCATGGGGTTAAAATGACCGTTCTACTCCTGGCGCAGTATGATCCAAACTTAGGCCCAATCCTAAACAAAATCCCAACACTAGGTAGGCTCTCCAAGCCCACTAGTGGCCCACTTATGGCCTAATTTGCCAAATTAGGCCCAAACCCTCTAATGGGCTTTACCCTAAGCCCAAAAATCTCCTTGGCACACATTAGCTGACTTCTGATGGCCCACTAATGCCCAAAGAACCAAAATCCCTTACATGGCCCAAACCGAGGCCTAAAACAACCCAAACCCATATCTGATGAGTACGTTGGGCGTACTCCTATGTATGCTAAGCGTACTAGCCAAATGGTGTGTACGTTGGGCGAACCTGCATGTACGCTCAACGTACTCCCCCCTGTTAATTCCTTTTCCCATTAAGTGCTTAATACTCCGATCCATAAGCTACAATCACAGATCCAAGTCCTTTTTAACGTCTTAATCCATAAATTCACTGACTTGGTGACTTTGCATGCCCCAAACAATTCCAAACTCCTAAAATGAATTTCTACTTCCATGGAAATGGTCTTAACTCATGCATGAACCCATTAAGACCTCAAAGATGGCAACTTTCTGCCTTAGGGACTCATTTAACACTGAGAGTAGCAACTCTAAGTCTTAGAAATCAGATTGACCCACAAAGCTTCCACCTTTGGACCAAAATGGTCCAAAACCCACTTTAAGAGATCTAAGAGGATAAATGATCAAGATCAAAGCTTTATACCTTCATCAAGTTGAGAATGAATCCCAAATGCCATATCCACAAGCTCCTCCTTGATTCCCATTTTTGCAACAAGTTCCACCTTCTTGAAATGCACCAAAAACCACCCAAAATGCACCCACAAGGCTCACCACACAATTAAATAAAGGTACCACTCGAATTTAGGGTTTAAGGCTATGAGAATGAAAGGGAGGCGCACCCCTCGGACTTAAAGTGCTTTAAATAGTGAGCCAACCCTAAAAATTAGGGTTTAGGGACTCTGAGCGTATGCTGGGCGTACGCCTCCAACACCCGTGACTCCTCCTCCCCTCAACGCTGGGTGTACCCCAGCTTACGCTGGGCGTACTAACATGGCTGCCATCTTGCTTGCATGGGCTGAAATGGAAAATTTTCCATTCAGGGGCCAATTCTGCCAACAAGTTCGAAGTCTTATAACTTCTTCTTTCTAAGTCCGTTTCCGACGAAATTTATATCCACGAAAAGGTGCCAATAAGCCCTACACTCTTAGCTGCACCCCAATTCGTAAAAACTTTCGAATAAAACCTGAGACTCATAAAAGACTGAAATGTCATATTATGCTTATAACTTTGGCCTCCGAAGACATAATCGAACACTATCAAAAGTAGATGTTACAACTCTTCCCAACTTAAATTAGATTTCGTCATCGAAATCATGCATCACCATCCACGACATACCAGACAACCTAAGCAACACCACCACAACCTGTGAATACTAAAACCTACCCAAGGTAACTGAAGCCAATCCTCATAAGGTTCTAGAGCCCGAAGATGAAACGAATTCCTTGCAACATAATTCCACTTACTCAATCTGAGACTTGAAGTCTCGAGATGGCCTGTCTCCCTGACAGACTGCCCACGTCGAATCATTGCCGAACTAATTCCACAAGAAGACCAACCTAAATAAAATACTTTCCACCCGCAATACCTTGTGGCTTCCACATGGACAAAATCACCGGTCAACTGCAACTACCGAATAACAAGCAATTCCACACATATACCCCAAATCACTGAAGTCGCTCCTACTCCTCTTGCTGCCACATGACTGTTTTCCTGAAGAACACCCGGGGACCTCCCTGGTCCCAACCTGCCTGCCAACTGTTCGGAACACTATACTCCCACCCGATTGCTGAACCAAAACACACTCAGCATTCCCCTGCGACCTCCAAAGGATACTTCGTCTAACCTTAACTGCCATATCTCCTTCCATCCGATTGATCCATCCGATCGTGATAGGTGGACGACCTGTCGCCACTGAATCCAACATAAAAAGGTGAATACTACCAGAATAGTTGTAGTCTTGCGTCATACCCGGTCTCCTTCGACCTACTATTTCCTGATTATGATATGTTGTGGCTCTATTGCGGATAGAGTCACCCGAGACACGTCATAATGGCTTAGACTACCATCAACCAACCCGTACATCACCCTAGAATTATGCCCTCGGTGCCCTTGGCATATAAATGCCACATATCCCATCTCACTGAAACAAAATCCTGCATGAATTCCGATTCGGGTTCCTATCCAAATCCGAATTGTTACTCTACTCTTAACCAAAGATCCTCAAATAGGCACTTGAAAAATGCACCATGACTTCTCGTCTTCCTTTACTCAACCGATCAATAAGTACCCTTAGCCGATTCCCTGAGACTACTTATCTCGCACCCGGTCCAACCACCAGTTTCTTATGAGATCCAAAATCAGGGCTACCCAGCCGTAACCCCACTGATACATGCATTATTCATCCACATGATCCTTTATCTGAAGAACCAACCCTTGGCTCAGCAGTCTCTAACGGTTCCAACCTGAATTCTTATAACCACCCGGGCTCGCCCCCGAGTAACTGATCAGTCAATCACCTCTGGTCCTGATCCTCACTATGTTGTGGCTCCCCCACAACCCTGCGAGCTAGCCTGCCCTAGTCCAAATCACCTGAAAGAATTTGTGAATGCTAAGGCACCCCCGCAGCTTACAACACTCTCTACTGCTAGTAAATGCTACGGATCCCCTGCAGTCTTACAACACAATACCCTAACTAACCATTAGTGAATGCTACGCTCCCCTGCAACCTTAGATCACTTTCACCCTTGCTTCTGCCCTGGATACCTGAATGGTTCTCCTCCACTTAGATTCAACTAAGTCCGCTCGGCACACAAAAATTGAAGGATTCCCAATCCTCATTACCTTCCAATGCTCACCTTGCTGACGGTCGGTGCTTACCAAAGCTAGCATACCAAAAATATCCCTGCCCAAACAGCACACTTCCTGAAATCTAGCTAACACTTCCTGTATCCCAACAACATCAATGACTT
The DNA here is from genome assembly GCF_002870075.4 of Lactuca sativa. NCBI lineage: Eukaryota > Viridiplantae > Streptophyta > Magnoliopsida > Asterales > Asteraceae > Lactuca > Lactuca sativa. The sequence goes on along the minus strand of NC_056631.2, from coordinate 88,308,234 downwards.
CAAATGCTAAAAAAAACGTTATCACGCTCAGATCTCGGAGTCCAACGAACGGATAGTCTAACCAAACCTCATCGACAACTCTCTCTACCCTCGGCAATCCCGATGGCTCTTCCAAACATAAAAACTAAGGCTACTGAAAACTAGTCATAAATCCCTCGTCCAAGCCCTTGAACCAACCTCGAAGATGACTGGAGCAGGTGCACTCACTGCTCCTCCCTGTGGGCAATTCCTGAAGACGCAGCCAAACCTGATACACTTGTAGCAGCCCAGATCGCTGAACAGATTCTGACAACAACCCGGAACAATCATGGTACACATGGAATCCGCTCCGTGAGATACATCCGTCTAAAGATCTCTCAAAGATTCCTCTACAAGAAGAATGGCATAAGACAACCCTTGCTAACCCGGACAATTGCAGAAAACCGACCCGAGATCCAACTTATCACAATTCCCATGCGATACAAATACCCGATATCCACTGGAAATGACCAAAGATAGCTTATCCGCAAACATCTGAAGGAATCCCGACCACCTCCTCCTGCGATACCTCGACCACCCTGAGAACATGATGTAACACCTCATTCCGATCCCAATGACAATCCAACCCTTGGAACGAAACTTCATCCCGTAGTCCTTCCGCTAACTGTCTCACCGCCGGAACCGGGGCCAAACCCTGGTCCCATCCCCGCGTGCTCATCCTCATTCTACAAAGCAATTATCTCCATGATCAAGGCATAACCAAGAATTCTCCTTCCCATAAGCTTCTTAGATTCTCCAAGACTCTCACTGATTCGAGTATGTATCCTGTGCTTTCAATGGTACGGGTCCAATACTACCTTCCACACCTATCCATACTTTCCTCAGCAATCCTATTGAATCCTCTGGGTCGCTTACTCCACCGATATACTAAATGTTTGCTAAACAACAAGACGATCTCTACTGTAGCACCTCCTAGGTTCCCAACTTCATCGAACCACCCTAATGAGCTCACTGGAGCATAACCTAGGCTTTCCTAGGTTCTCAACCTCACCCTGCCCTCAGCTGCTGAAAGATTCATATTAATGTCAACTAGCTACCTAATGAATATAGCCACATGTAGCAAAGATCAGATAATCCTTCAAGTAAAAGACTCATCCCTAGAACGGTTAGACTCAAACGAGAGCTGCACAATAGGGTCAAGTCCATCACTCTGAGATTATCCATTTTGTGCTACATGTGACTTAGCATATTCACTTAATAGCTAATGCACATTAATAAGAGTCATACAAAGCACAAAACAAGCAACATCCAGGTAATCGGTAAATCTAACTAGCATACACTAGACAAGCCAGTCTATCCACCCGTACAATCCGCAAGCAGGTAACACGTGTCACTAATCTCATCCTAGGCTCTCCCTAGGACACTCTCCAACCTGCAAAGCTATCATCGGGCATCCAGTCCACGTACCACAACCCATGTTGTCCACATTCATCCATCCTCGTTGTCGGCTGCCTTATGCATGCAAATTGTATACATAACAGGATCTAATAGACTGTCGAATAATAGACTCTACCCTAACACCACTAGAAATAAGGTCAAATCAGCAATTCTAAGGCTATAAGATCCTAACCGTATAGAATTTTCAAAACATACACATTGCAGTTACAAATACCAATTATCATTCTCATTCCAACAGGACATCCAATATCCTCATGGCTACAAGCACCACATATCAGGCCAACCTATTGTTGACTACTCAACACTCGCATGCAAGTCTACCAGCTCAAACAACATAAACAAGCATCTCCCCTAGCCCTAACTAGCATGCGATTCACAGATTCCTAATCAAATCATAACAGATAACAAATATGGGTATTATGGGGAAACTTACTTGAGCTCGGCTAATTGCATGCACCACACCCTTTCTTGTCTTACAAATTCTTTACTTCAAACATTTTTCTTTTAAAAACTTTACAAATCCTCAGTGTGAGTCCGGACACACCCGAAAATGTGTCTGAATCCCTCAAACCAAGGCTCTGATACCAACTTGTAACGACCCAAAAATCAAGGGTAAAAATTTATTTTAATATAATAAAACATCGATACCATTTATTTCAACCATTTCAAATCATCACTAAGTATAACAGTTATCAGAGTTCATCCCAAAATCATTCATTATGGAAAATCATAGGTGTGTGCGCTGCAATACTCCCGAGCCCTTCTTTTCCGATCGATGAAACCTGAATCCAAAACTATAACCCATAAGCACGAAGCTTAATGAGTCCCTCCAAAGCATACCCACACACATAACACATAACCTGTTAGCTATAAAAGCTATCTCTACCGCATACCACATATCATATTAGCTATAAAAGCTATCTCTACCACATAATACAGAACAATTAGCTACAAAAGCTACATCTACCACATATCACATATCCTTTAGCTATAAAAGCTACCTCTACCACGTATCACATATCAATTAGCTATCAAGTTATCTCTACTATCAGCCATGAAGGCTATCTCTACCCTTTGTCGTAAAGGCTATCTCTACCATTAGCCGTAAAGGCTATCTCTACCGTTAGTCCCAAAGGCTATCTCTACTGTTAGCCACAAAGGCTATCTCCACCATTAGCCATAAAGGCTACCTCTACCATTAGCCAAAAAGGCTATCTTTACCGCATATTACCACATACTCAAGCCACACACCTCTACACAACAAGCATACCAACTATCATAAAATGGGCCGGCCTTGGTGCCTTAGACCCATTGGTATGGTGAGAAAACTCACCTCGCACTGTAGAAGCTTCTCGTATGAATTCCTTTGCTGCTCCCTTGCCAACTTCCCGAGTTGCCACTACCAAACGATATACCCAATTAGCAATTGGGTTCCATACCATAATCCTTAATCCATGCATGGGGGTAAAGTGACCGTTCTACCCCTGGCCCAGTATGATCCAAACTTAGGCCCAATCCCAAAACAAAATCCCAACACTAGGTAGGCTTTCCAAGCCCAGGCCCACTTATGGCCCAATTTGCTAAATTAGGCCCAAACCCTCTAGTGGGCTTTACCCTAAGCCCAAATATCTCCTTGGCACACATTATCTAACTTCTTAAGGCCCACTAAGGCCCAAAGAATCAAAATCCCTTGCATGGCTTAAACTGAGGCCCAAAACAGCCCAAACCCATATCTAATGAGTACGCTGGATGTACTCTTATGTACGCTAAGCGTACTAGCCTAATGGTGTGTACTTTGGGCGTACCTGCATGTACGCTCAACATACCCCCTGTTAAGTCCTTTTCCCATTAAGTGCTTAATACTCCGATCCCGAAGCTACAATCATAGATCAAAGTCCTTTTTAACGTCTTAATCCATAAAGTCACTGACTTGGTGACTTTGCATGCTCCAAACAAGTCCAAACTCCAAAAATGACTTTCTAATTCCATGGAAATGGTCTTAACTCATGCATGAACCCATTAAGACCTCAAAGATGGCAACTTTCTGCCTTAGGGACTCATTTAACACTGAGAGTAGCAACTCTAAGTCTTAGAAATCAGATTAACCCACAAAGCTTCCACCTTTGGACCAAAATGGTCCAAACCCCACTCTAAGAGATCTAAGATGATAAATGATCAACATCAAAGCTTGGTACCTTCATCAAGTTGAGAATGAGTTTCAAATGCCAGATCCACATGCTCCTCCTTGATTCCCATCTTTGCAAAAAGTTCCACCTTCTTGAAATGCACCAAAACAACCCAATATGCACCCACAAGGCTCACCACACAATTGAATGTAGCTACCACTTGATTTTAGGGTTTAAGGCTATAAGAATGAAAGGGAGGCGCATACTCTCAAACTTAAAGTGCTTTAAATAGTGAGCCAACCCTAAAAATTAGGGTTTAGGGACTCTGAGCGTACGCTGGGCGCACTTCTCGTATGATGGGCGTACGCCTCCAACACCCGCGACTCCTCATCCCCTCAACGATGGGCGTACCCCAGCTTACGCTGGACGTACTCACATGGCTGCCATCTTGCATGCATGGGCTGAAATGCAAAATTTTCCATTCAGGGACCAATTCTGCCAACAACTTCGAAGTGTTATTAGTTCTTTGTTCTAAGTCCGTTTTCGACGTACTTTATATCCACGAAAAGGTGGCAATAAGCCCTACTCTCCTAGCTACACCCAAGCCTTAAGAACTTTCGAATAAAGCCCGAGACTCATAAAAGACTGAAACGTCAGATTACGCTTATACCCTTGGCCTCCGAAGACATAATCGACCACTTTCGAAACCGGATGTTAGACAAATAAAGGTGGAAAGTATCTTAGTCTAGAATTCCACGATCATCTAAGGAACTGTAGAATTGTTTCACATTTAACTCGGCCTGGAACACCGCAAAATAATGGTGTAGCACAGAGGAGAAATCAAATATTGCTTGATAAGGTTTGATCCATGACAACTTATGCTACACTTTTGATCATTTCCTAGGGTTATGCCTTAGAGATTGTTACTCATGTCCTAGAGACTTCTTCTCAAGACACCCACTGATATGTGGAGGAGGGGGGGGGGGGGGGGTTCTCCCTTACTAGTATATATGAAAGTTTTGGGTTGTGAGGCTTTCGGTGTCATCAGGGCCAATTTTGAAGGGGTGAAAAGTGGGCATCTACATCGGGCCCAATTATATATATATATATATATATATATATATATATATATATATATATATATATATATATATTACATTCATGCCGAAAGTGATAGTCTACATTCATGTTAATCAACTAGTTCACCGCACACCAGAAGAGAGATCCATGGGTCATCACTTAGCTATTACAATATGTCATTACTCATTAAAATACTATGATTTTTCTATGCTTATTTCTATAAAGTTTATAATCATTTTTTTTTAAATTTAGTTTATATAATTTAATTCGTTACGCTTTAGGGCGTAAAGGCCTTTTTTCCAGTTTGTCCTGGACATTTGAATCCTCAGGACCGGCCCTGGGTGTCATGAAGCGCTTAGCAAACTTGAACCTAGATCAGAGAAGTGTTACTTTATTATATCAAACAAAAATTTTTGTGTATTTGTTTTATAAACCTTTTGAGAACAAAGTGTTTGTTTCTCGAAGGAAAGTCTTATGAGAAATGGAGTTGATATCCAAAAAGGATAGTCGAGAAAATTGACCTTGATGAAATTTAAAAGTCAACCAACGAATAAAGTGAAGTTGGAACTAGCACTCAACTAAAGGTTGAAAGACCTGTTGAAGAATGTAACATGCCTCCACCTCCTCCGCATAGATCTAGTAGAGAACGTCATACACCTGATTTTAATGGTTTCCATATTACTGAGGTCGATGACTCATTGGTAGACGAAGATGAGCTGGCTAGGTACCCTTAATTTATGGAAGGCCCAAAGCCTACTAAATAGAAGGAAGCAATGAAGAATGAGATTGAATCCATGTATTATAACCAAGTTTAGAACTTGGCTGAGCATACATATGACATTAAACCGCGACTGTAAATGGTTCACCAAGAAGAAGACTAGCATGGATGTGAATGTACACACATTCAAATCTCGATTGGTTACGAATGTTTACACTGAGACTCAAGGAATTGACTATGAAGAAACATTCTCGTCAATAGAAATGATTAAGTCTATTGAGATATTAAAGGTCATAGTATCATTTTAGGATTATGAAATATGGGAATTGGATGTAAAAACCACTTTCCTTAACGAAAAAAACTAGCAGAGGCAATGTATATGGCACAACCAGAAAGTTTTATGAAGTCCAAATATCCAAATAGAGTGTGTAAACTTGAGAAATCGATTTATGGACTTAAACAAGCGCCTTGCAACTAGAATCTTTGTTTTGATGAGAAAGTCAAAGATTTTGGATTTTTGAGAAGCGAAGATGTGTCATATGTGTATGTTAGAGTGAGTGGGACTATTGCACTCTTCCTTGTATTAGATGTTGATGAGATACTACTAATAGGAAACAATGTCCTAACGTTGCAAAGTATAAAAGCTTGGATTGGGAAATATTTTTCTATGAAGGACTTGGGAGAGGCAACATATATATATATATATATATATATATATATATATTCACACACACACACACACACACTTGGTATAAAAATATATAGGGATAGATCTAAGTGACTCATTAGATTAAGCCAGAGTACGTATATAGATAAATTCTGGAAGAAATTTAAGATGTAGGACTCTAAGAATGGGTTTGTGTTTATACAACATGGCATAACATTGAGTAGGACTCAATGTCTTAGTTCTAGTGATGAACTAGAAAGGATGAGTCATATCAAATATTCTTCTGTTATAATATTAATCATGTATGTCATGATTTGTACTAGGCTTGATGTCTCATGTACATTGAGGACGACAGGTCGTTCCAAGTAAAATATATTGGCGGATTCAATGACAGAGTCTGAGTACTAAACAACTTATGAAGTTACAAAGGAGGTTGTGGCTATAGAGTTTCATCAGTGATCTTGGTGTTTTACTATTGATGATGTCGTGGAGATTTTTCTTCGTCAATGAGGGTGCAGTTGCCTTGACAAAAGCACATAGATCTTACAAGCGATCAAGACATATATTCAGAAAGTATCAGTACATTACGAAGCTTGTTTAAGATGGAAACATCATGGTGAATAGATTATCATCAAAAGAGAACCTTACTGATTTGTTCGCTAAACCACTATCATAGACCGAGCATGACAGTTATATTAGGTCGATAGGTATTAGAGCCGCTAATGAATTGGTTTTATTGTTTTAGTTTGGTTTGAACCATTAGGAACTAATACACTATAAATTCTATCTGACTTGATGATTATTTGGTAGTGACTTAAGGATATGTTGGATTGCAACCATTTACATTAATTTATTACCATGTTCCGTTTTACATGTTTTTGAAACAAATTCCAAAGTATTATTTTACTCAAAACTCCACATCCGGTTGTACTTCTGGAAGTAAGTAGTGATTTAAGATTGTCATGGAGTATTTGTATATTGTCCATGAAGATGCAAATAGAATGGAGATGCAAGTAACACTCATGATTACTTAATGAGGTTAAGTATTGGAGTAACTCGCACTTAGAAACTACTTCATGTAATTTTTCACAGGTAGTTCTAAGATGTAATATCCTTTATTCTTTTAACAAAGATGTATGTGACTTTAGTTCTACAATATGTTATGCTTTCGTTTTCTACAATGTTGTTTGTAACTGGGAGCCATACATGGAATATCTAGGTATAACATGACGTGTAGATGGGATCTATGTAGTCAAAGCTTATTTGTTTCCTCTTCTTAATAGGAGAAATGATAGATTTAGGACCCTCGATGATTTGGTGTTGACATCAAATGCTTGAGCGAGCTCAGAATGAGTTGATAATGGATCAACAAGTCTCATGTAGTCACCACAAATCTCTATCGGGAAACATAATCTTAAACATTGAGATTGACATGTTTAATGTCTTAAGTTCATATAGATATACATAAGAACAAATGAATATATGATCACTTATCTAAGGGTTATTTCACAACTTAAAAATGTTATTACAATAATATTCATGGATTGCACACTCCTTGAAGTATTAGGGAATACTATACCATACATTTGTTGGTGGCTTGTGCAAATGAGAGAATGTTGAAAGTACGTCCACAGTCACAACATTTTGGTAATATTACTCTTAATTATAAGTTCTTTTGAGTTACACACAAGAAACCATTTATGCAATATTTGACAAAAAAAGATTATTAGATATAGTTTATTAATTTATTAGTCATTGATAAATTAATAGAAACTTGTAGATCTCATGGATTTACTATGTAAGATTTGAAATTCAGAATTTAGGAATAATTACTTAGTGACCAAGGTAATTATCCAATAAGGAAACTAAACCGTACCCCTATAAACATATGTGCAAAAATGTCCATAACCTAATCCCAACTTTGCATTCAGTTTTTACTTCTCTCTTTTCCCTCCTCCCTGTATTTGCTTCGAGTACGCAACGCATAGCCCTCGGCTAGGCCAAATGTCCAAGCTGAAACCTTAGTTAAGGTTTTTGTTCAAGTTGTTCACAAGATCAATGAGGTGTTAATGTTTTATGCATCTCTTCTTGGTGCAATTCCACTAGAAGAACTCTTGTTTGGGTTCTCTACATCCATTACATCATATCTAGAAGAAATCAAAGGGTTCAAGAATATGAATTCTTGTTTATTCTCTTATGTGTGTTTTAAGATGCAAATCGTTTTATGAATATATGATTCTATTTGAATATGTTTTATTTGCTTATGTCGTGTTTGTGGCTTTTGTTTTATTTTGTATCTCACACTAGGTTTGAGACCCATATATTACATGTGTTTATTTAAAAGAAAATTTAAATATGAAATTCTAAACATTTGAGAAGTTTGAATTTATAAAAAAAATGAGAAAAATATTGAATTATTAAAATAAAAGTGTTGTTTTCTTTTTTAAATTTAAGTAAATAATTTATATAATAAACAAAGGAAACCTGTAAAAAAGGATGAGATTAGCAGTTGGCACAATCAAAGCTTTAAACATTACGTTAATCGCAAAGTGGTGGTAACATCTTTGAAAATCTCTTTTATCTGTTGCGAAGCCGGGTAATTACAGCTATACACAAACTCGAATCTAAACCCATGGATTATTATGCCAATCTATCAATAACATGTGTGTGGAAAAATGTTGCAGGTATTAAGTGTTGGGTTTTGAGCATTCTAACACTCCTAAGTGTACATGCAACCCTAAATACCTTGGATCTATGTTTTCTCTATTATACATGCAAATAAGAACTTCCAAGGTATTATCCTAATCTAGCATATAAAACAATGAATATAACAAGATAGAATACATACCTCTTATGTAGAAAAATCTTCATGAAGCTTGAGTGCCTAGTGCCCCAAGTGTGACACCTCAAATGGAATCACAATCATCAAAACACTTAGAATAGCTTGGGAGAATTCTACAACTCATGAAATCGGCTAGCCCTTTCTTTTTACACACTAGTAGCCGATTTTGGTCAAGAATAAGATGCTTATATAGTTAGGGTTACACCATGTAAACCCTAATTGACATGGCCTTTCATTTCCATGATCCATGGGTACAAATACACCATGGAGCATCCATGGACCATCCTATGGGTTTTAGCCCAACTTGATTATCCATGGAGCATTAGCCCACTATACAAGTATGGATGATTTACACAATCAACCCATATATTTAATTAGTCTTCTTTTGATCACTTAATTAATCCTAGATTAATTCTTGATCAATACTAATTAAATAATCTTATTATTCTTATTATTAATATACTAGAACTTATAATATATTAATAACCATAAGTGTCTTATTTCTCTCATTATAGTCTATCCAAGTGCATGATGGTATGCAACCCAAATGGACCATGCCGGGTCGGGTCAAGTCTTACCAATTATAGTTATGGACTTAGACATTAATCCAACAGTCTCCCACTTGGATAAGTCTAAAACTATTATTGCGTATGACTTCAGGAACCAAGTGGCAATCGTAGCTCTCAAAAGCTTCTGTCGAATTCTGACCTTGTAGATGAACTCTGACCTTTGTCAATGACTTGTCCATTAGATAAGGGATCATATATTCCTCCATTCTAGATATCATATGGACTGAGACATGGATTATAATCATTCTCTCTGTCCATTTGTTGTTTCCCGATTTTCGATTTATGACGACTGACTAATTGAACAAATCAAATCAGTCCTGGCCCGGCCGAGCACTTCCATTTGTCATCATCAAATCATCGAGGGGCCCACAAATATCGCTTTTATCCCGAAGGTAAAAGGAACGGATAAACTTCGACTCATATGGCTTGTTCTACTACTTGTTGAATCATACACAAAGGCACGTTTTAAAGCACCGAGTTACCAAAAGCGGTTTCGTGCAATCAATGTACTATCAACTCATAGTAACAAATCATATCTCTAGGTTTAAAGAATCTAAGATATTATCGTCTCATGATCACTCGTGATAAAATCCATGAAGTGATTCCAATGAGCGCGGGTTGAATCCAATACTCAGAACTTATGAGCACTCATGATTGTTGTAGCCTTGTCCAACACCTTAGACCTCTACAACCCATCATGACAGTCTTAATTCATATCTACTTCCAACATATGACCGACTGTGGATGGTTTGAATAACTTAGTCATTCCGGAAGAATAACCCAGTTTATTCGGGAAGTCAAAACATGCAAAGTGAAACACAATAATAATCGAATCCAATATGGTCTCAGAACTTATGAATATAAATAAAACACCTTTTATTTATCACCATATGATTACTCATTATTCATTGTATACTGTTTCAGCTATCAAATTTATTCTTGAATTTAAAAACAATAGTTGTCCCATGCTCCAAGCATGTACACTATGTTTTCTAAATACTAGTCATGCCATACACCAAGTATGCATACTATGTTTGTCTATGATCTTTACTTTGTGAACTAGATCAATTGAAAATAACTTCAATGATTCTCTTTTCACACTCCCAAATCCTTACTGCAAATGCAAGAATTCCAAATTCATGCCATTTACTGTAATCTGTTAGATTCTAAACTTATATGCATTGATCCTCTTGTAACGATTATGCACAAACTCACAAAGACTTGGCAACAATCATTACAGAGAATTCCAAAGGAGATCAACTCCTTGGAAACATCCTTCTTGCATTAAGTTTCCTTAATCTTACACAGATTGAAAAATTCTAACTTTGAAACATTTCCAGATTCCATTTTGACTAATTACTTCTGAACAAGAGTTGCCTCCTTACAGATTATGTCAATATGGTCCTTCCAGAATTATCACTATACTTCCAATTGTCCTTGAGTAACCAATCTTTGGTAAACCTTAGATTGTCCTCGACAATTATTTAATCCTTTTAGTCATATCCAGTTCTAAACCTTTTCCCTTCTTAATGCCCCAGGCATTTGGAAAATTTTAGAACGGATGAATATAGCACATGTAATCGATCCTATATCCGAAGCATATGGGAATTGATTCATGATGTCTTACATAAAGACTAAACCAGTCTTTTGCTATAATATTTCCATTTCAATTTGCCAAGTTCTCATAATTCAGATTATGAAAAGGGATGCCGTAATCATAATCGAATTTTAGAACGCAAATAATGAACCCATATACAGAATTTTCTTATGTTGAGCCATTCCAACATGAAATTCATATATATATCCTTGACTAAGTGATTAAAACCTCACGATCTAAGCTTATAGATTTGAGATGAAGTATAATTTCCTCTCCCTTAATTATAGCAAAACAACTTTTTCCCAATTGAAACTTTTGTTTTCTATAATTAACATTGCTAACTTGCAATACTTATCATAATTATCATGCTCCCACTAACATGATGATTATTAGCACAACACTTATGCTTCCACTAGCTTTGACATGTACCCAGAAATCAGCTGGACTTCTAGAAATCAATAATTCATTGACTTTCTTACCAAAGTTCAGATTTCGGATACTAGATTGTTTTGATAAAACTTTATCAAAAATCATACACCTTCCCTTAGATAGCACATGGGTGTGTCTAAACAATTATGAAGAGGTATGCCGTAATCATAATGGTTAGACCTTTTTGCCACTTCTCACAAGTCCATATTAGTGTGCCGGTTAACCACACGCGCTCCACTAACGACTTTGAGAATGCAAATATCACAATTGCTATCTAGATAAAATCTACTTAGTGAAAGTATTTCCTCACCATCATTTTCATGAATCGGAGAGAAACCTTATGACACTTAGATTTACTGGTGTATGTGTTCTTATCCATGTGAATGGTCAAAATCATAGTCACAAGACAAGGATGATGACAAATCCAAAACCATATGGATTGAACTCAATCTTAATTTCTTGCCACCTGGCAGCTCAAGGGCCTGCCATTGCTTCCAAGTTGCTGTGCAACCAATTGAGAACTCTAAGAACTCATATGCAAAGCCAACTTTAACTGGAATGGGCACAGAATATGTCAACACGATAGGTTATAAACTTCAAGTCGTGTGCTAGTGAAGAACTTCAGGTTTATTCTTGATTAGTTCTTGAGACTTTCAAGACCTTTAAGACTCCCACTGTCCTCTTGACATATAAGACTCCCTTGTCAAATATCCAAGAGATAGTGTGGATTCTAATCAAGACAAACACTTCACACATTTGGCTTAAGTTGATCTTTGCTTTATCCAAAACATCACAACTTACCAATTTCAAATGTACAAGAGTAGAAAACTTTTACTCTTACATTTGACAAGTGTTTTAAACCTTCTTTAAGACATGTCACTCTAAGTTACAATCTTGGAGTATGACTCTAAGACTTGTATTGGAACGAAGTATGACTCATCTTCTTGATTTAACCATTTCAACAATTCAAGTTCCTCTTCTTAGTTGATTTCCTTAGAGAACTAATTGTGATATGGTTTCTTAATCATTAAGATGATCACAAAACTGATACTAAAGTACTCTCCCATCTTTTCAGATTTGAGAAACTTTTATCCTTCTGCCTAAGTTGATTCTTCTTATTCGCTCTGTCATACATTGGAACCTTTTCCAATGTCTCAAAGTTACACTTAAGCTTGTAAGTATAATCATGTTTACTGAGCTTTAGTAAACTATGACGAATTTTGTGGTGGACTTAATCAGTGCACAAGAATGTGTACTCGATCTCTTAGTCCTTTACTTGACTCACACATCCATGTGACTGAGTAATTAGTCTTAATTTTTCCAATACTTGAAAGTTCTCATTCATCATGTTATACAACTTGCATGATTCCAAGTTCCGGTCCAATTGAAACTTGGGTGATGAGAATCTTTCCTTATTTGGTAGATTTAGACATTACCACAAATGAAAGAATCAATTTCATACTTCCACTCTTTCTATTAATGGAATCTTATAAGCAACAATTTTTCCTCTAATGCCATTGTAAGGATATTTTAAAAAATAAATAAAATCAAAATTTTCCTTTTATTTTAAAAACTTTGCGGAAAAACTTATCCTTACAATCCATATGAAAACTTGTTGTTATCTATTCCTTAAGCAATATCTCATAACTCTTAAGAGGTAGCTCAAGAATCCGATCTTCAAACTATGCGATAGAAATCCATCTATGCGATCAGATTCAGCATATTCTTTCTTTAAGTTTCTTCACTTTTCTTTGATTCTTAAAACATCACCATGTGACCCAGTCACATCATGTATCAGGAATCTCAGAATAGAAACTTAGCAGAGTTAGATAGTGGAATTTACCTGAAGTAGAGTCAAACTTATTGACTTCAACATCCTTAGGTAAATTTGGCAGCTTCGCAACCAATGCCCCTTCCTTTGGCAATATAAACATATGGACCCTTTGATAATGGTACAAGGGACTATCACAGACTTAGCTTTTCTCTTTACCATTTGGTCAACCGAGTTGACTATGGCCGATCCCTTTACCATTGGGAAGAGAATGCTTTTCTGGATTTCCTGTGTCACTATTGTCAATGTCCATCAAGTTTTAAGGAAGTTGATCTTAACAAATAGATAAGATCATTAAGGGTCTTGTCATAGTCTGTTTCATAGGTGTCCCAAAGGAACTCACTATGTGACTTAGAAAGTGATTGAATCACCAACTTTCTCAAGACTTTGACACCCAACTCTCCCGGCTTGTCAATATGTGACTACATCTCCAAGACGTGACCACACCTAGAACTTGTCTTGCCAATAGGGCTTGAGTGACCTTAAACTTTTCATGAATTTGTGGGTTGGGGAGAATAAAGAAGTATGATTTCCATGGGACATCATCTTCATTTAGGAAACCTTGTTTCAAGAGATTCGGGAAGATCATAGGTGTCTAAACCAGACATCTTTTGGGAGATATTCAAGATAGTTGATCTTAAGTCCTTAATATGACACCCAATATGAAATATTAAGGCTAGGACCCAACAAACTATTTTATAACTTAGAAGAGGTATGCCGTAATCCAAGCTATAAAATATTTGAAGGTAGGTGAATGACGATTCACCAATTTCCACCAAGATAAACGAAATGTATTATTAGGTTTTAATTGGTTTTTGAAACTCCTAGATCTTTGAGATTCATTGAACTGTTCAATGGCATGTTTCAATCTCGAGTGTGCCCTTCAGGTTTTGTGACTGGGATGCCGAGGATCACAAAACAAGGTGTGAAGTAACCATGCAAATTACTTGGTACCCTTAAGTGTTTACCCCTCAATCGATGTGCCGGTTAACCACACACGCTCCATCGATACTATGATAAAACATTAAGTTACCCTTTGCCTACCTTGTTAAATATGCGTTAGTGTGCCGGTTAACCACACACGCTCCACTAACCGACTTAAACAAAGTGCAAAGTGTAATTTTATGGATTAGCACCTTATTCACATTTTTCCTAACTAACTAAGATTGGGTATTATTAAGAGTTTAGTTACTTAGTATTATCATTAATACTTTTAATGAAGGGAGAATTCTAGTCCTGTCAAACCCGTTCGGCTAACGACCCTCCACCAGTCAAGCAAGCGGTGGGTGAGAGTGGACACCCATTAAGTTGCCATTTTATAGGCAACAACCTTATACCCACCTTATAGACCGGCTTCGTGAATGAGGCGTACTAGCGGTAAGACTGACTTTACTCTTATACATATATATATATATATATATATATATATATATATATATATATATATATATATATATATATATATATATATATATATATATATATATATATATATTATTAACTCATAATATTATAAAGTATAAGGGTTGAATTTTAACTTTTAAAATTCTAAGGGCTAACTTGGAATTAAAGTATTCATAAGGAAAACTTTTCAAATTCCAAAACTTGAGAGCAAGTTTTGAAACTATTAAAAACTAATTAATTCCATAACTTATGTGTTTAAAGTAGTTTTAATCCAAAAACTCTTCAAGTTCCATAACTTGAGGACAAGTTATGGAAGACTTTAAACTAATAAAAGAACTAACTTTTTCTTTATTTTATAACTTATGGATTTAATTATGGTTACATATTTTTCCTTAATGAAGTGACTCTTGAACTTCCATAACTTGAGAACAAGTTATGGAGTCATAAAAATTATTCAATGACACAAGACTCTTCATTTTGTAACCATTGCCAACTATGATGAGTTTTATGAGTCTTTAATGTGACTCTTCATGTAACTTGAGGACAAGTTACACAAACACATTTTATACTCAACTCTTAGATTAAAATGGATTGAAAACAACTATTTCAATTAACTTTTCTATTAATCTAAGCAACTCATAAGAACAAGATAATTCAAATCAAACTTTTTCATGTAATTAGTCTAAACCTTAAACTAATACAAAACATGAATCTATTGACAATTATCTTTGAAAATGGATTAGCATGAACATTACCACATCAAAAAACAAGTTTATAAGTTCAAAAACATCTTAGGGTAATGTTCCTAGTGCATTTCTAGCCAAAAAAATCGAAAATATGCTGTCTGGGGGTCCAACTCGTCGAGTGCATGAACAAACTCGGCGAGTTGGATCGAATTGATCACATTTTAGGCATGGACTCGCCGAGTCCTCTGATGGACTCGCCGAGTCAGATGATCAGACAGCACCAAATTCGTTTTTTTTTTCAGCTTCTATAGCAGGTATAACAAGAAAACAAGCCTAGTCTCTGATACCACTGTTGGGTTTTGAGCATTCTAACACTCCTAAGTGTACATGCAACCCTAAATTCCTTGGATCTATGTTTTCTCTATTATACATGCAAATAAGAACTTCCAAGGTATTATCCTAATCTAGCATATAAAACAATGAATATAACAAGATAGAATACATACCTCTTATGTAGAAAAATCTTCATGAAGCTTGAGTGCCTAGTGCCCCATGTGTGACACCTCAAATGGAATCACAATCATCAAAACACTTAGAATAGCTTGAGAGAATTCTACAACTCATGAAATCGGCTAGCCCTTTCTTTTTACACACTAGTAGCCGATTTTGGTCAAGAATAAGATGCTTATATAGTTAGGGTTACACCATGTAAACCCTAATTGACATGGCCTTTCATTTCCATGATCCATGGGTACAAATACACCATGGAGCATCCATGGACCAAATTATGGGTTTTAGCCCAACTTGATTATCCATGGAGCATTAGCCCACTATACAAGTATGGATGATTTACACAATCAACCCATATATTTAATTAGTCTTCTTTTGATCACTTAATTAATCCTAGATTAATTCTTGATCAATACTAATTAAATAATCTTATTATTCTTATTATTAATATACTAGAACTTATAATATATTAATAACCATAAGTGTCTTATTTCTCTCATTATAGTCTATCCAAGTGCATGATGGTATGCAACCCAAATGGACCATGCCGGGTCGGGTCAAGTCTTACCAATTATAGTTATGGACTTAGACATTAATCCAACATTAAGGTCTTAGCAAAACACGAGATTCCAACTTCTAGTATTGTAATGAAATTAACTAATGTGGGGTCGAAGACATGGGCCAGTTGTGACAACCCAAAATTTCTATTCTGTACAAACAATATCAAGTCAATAGAAGTTAGAACAATTGCAGTAAATTTTCAGACTTTTGGTATAAGTTTGAGTATTTCAAGATTTACACTTAAAGAGATATCAGGAGAGAGGATGCACTAGGGTATTGTGCAACTATGTTATTCCAAAACTCTATGATATTAGAGTTCACTTCCTGAATAAAATATTTTCTGCCAAAACCCCAGGGGTATATATGTGGTCCTTAGCCATATTTATTCATTTGTTCCATTTCCAACTAGAGAAAAGCCAAATTCTCTCTCACGGATCTTCGGCCTTTCGTCCCAAATCATGAGTACTTCAATCTAAGTGTATTATAGGGCTTGATATGTGTCTAGTAACCAAGAAATCATAAGAAACCCACAAGTTCAAAGAGTTTACGGCCAAAGAACATCTTGGACCGTAAACCCTTCTTTAAGGGACAAAAGAGTGCCCTAGTCCCTTCCTTTTGCAATAAAACTAGCCTAGACTCATACCCTAATGTATGTAGGACTAGAAAACTCCCTAAGAACACCAAGAGTAAGGAGTTCACGGACCAAGAAGTTCTTGGACCGTGAACCCCAATCAAGGGTGCCAAAGTGTGCTTTAACTCTTCATAAGCCTTGGGCACTAGCCTAGATTCATTCCTAGTTAAGTTAGGGACTTGAAAACATCAAAAACACCATTTCCATGAGAGATTACGGCCATAATCTATAAGGGAATTGGTTCTAGGGCCGTGAACTCCTCAAAGGAGTTGAAAGGTTCCCTAATCTCTTCCAAAGACTTTGCCATTAAGTAGAAATGCTTCTTAGGGTCTTGTAAAGCCTCAAAACATCAAATGGTCAAGTAAGTTTGAGCTTACGGCCGTAAACCCATGAGTTTACGACCGTAAAATCATTTGTTGATGACCTTAGGGCCGTGAACTCCATTAGGGAGTTTTCCATGAACCCTACACACACTAGCTTTTCCCTACAACACTTAGATGCAATCCTTGAGGCTTATAACACTTGTTAAAGGTGTTTAACATGTCCTAGGGTGTCTTGACTTTGTTTATTAGTATATTAAGACTAATTTGATACACATATGTGATATTATATGTTAACTAGGATCATAGAGTGTGTTCAAGACTTCACTTGACACCTAGCAATCCTACATCTTCAGTTCATCCGTACCACTCACTACAGGTGAGTTCATACCCCTTTAATCAATGATTTAAATGTTTGTTTTTAAATGTTTTTATGTGGGGGGGGGGGATACAAGTTGAATCATGCTAGTTATTATATTAGCCACATGTGATTAATAAGTAGCATACAAAAGGATTTATTACTTCTTTAGCTGTTTTACCAAACGGTTTACTTCAAATGGTTTTACAAAACTTATTTTATGCTTTTATATTGTCAATTTCATGCCTATATATGTATAGTTATATAAGTAATGTTTAAAGGACTTAGGAAGGATTGCCCGCTTTATTTGCTTTTCCCCGTTGGGATGTGGTCTGGTAAGGTATCGGGTATCCGTCCGAAGGTTGTATAAATATTAGTTATATATCATGTGTACATATATAGTCATAAAGGTTCGTCCAGTCAGTTCAATACCTTGGGTAGCAAGGGTATACTTCCACGTTCATACGTACCAGTTACATTATTAGTAAGCTACCATAGGGGTAGTTCAGGAAGATACTAGAACTATTACTAGAACGCGAAATCATACCATGAGTCAGTTCATTCATGAGTCAATACTTGCTAGATAGAGAGAGAACACACATTACAGCTAGTACACACAGTACATTACTATACATGCTAGACAGAGAGAGAACACACATTACAGCTAGCACACGCAGAACATTACAGTACATACAGGCTAGACATAGAAAGAGTACACTTTACGATTAGCACATTCGTTACATGTACTTTCATGCAGTTATATGAACCATTAAGCGGGTCATGGCACTTCCTGCCATGACCGCTTTTGTATCCCGAATCTCCTTAATTGATGAGCGTATGAGTTTGCGTATAGATCTATACTGGATTGACTATCCTACACCTTGCTGCTCGCTATAGTGGAACTTGCAAGTCTACGGGTGCCAAGTGTCATTTCTTACGGCGTCTTACATCGTCGTTTTACTAGAGTCGGTAGCAGGATATAGGTCGATCAGATGTTACTTTATATTCCAATAGATTTAAAGTAGTTAGTACGGTCGTAGTTATTTGATACTGCACCATAGTACTATTTCATTTTCCCATTACATTCACTTCGTGAACATTCACACGATGCAAGGTAATGTAGAAGCTATATTTTTGGTTAATGATAGTCGGATTTGGGAAAATACACACTCTTACAGGAGACACACACATATACTAGATGCCTTGGTAGAAGGCTACTCTCAGTAGGAAGCATAGGGCTTTCTAGGATGTTCAAGACGTTTTCATACTTACAGTTCATATACATACAAATACTTACAGTTCATATACAGTTCATATACATACAAATACTTACAGTTCATATACATACAAATACTTACAGTTCATATACATAGAAATACTTACATACAAATTAAGACACTAAAATACTTATGATCTCACCAGCTTTAAAGCTGATACTCTCTTTCAAAATAACTTGTATCCTCAGGTCAACAGTAGACAGGTACCGATGCAAGGTTTAGAGAAGATGGTGCTCGTTCAACCCATAAAAGATATACAGACTATAAATACAATGTGATTAAAATACTCTGACCAAGAGTTTATACTTTAAATAATAAAATATTTAATTAAATATACGTGCTTGCATTCATACTAAAATCAGTGTCACTAGGATAGTATAAAAGAATTACGATTGTTGGGCAACACAGGTGGACTTAGAGACATATAGTCAAAACTGGGAAGATATAGCCTGATCAACTATATTATCCGAGGGTTGAGTAGCATGTGCCTAAGTGTAGTTGTGAGATTGCAACAAGTCTAAAATCTTACCAACAATACCACTATGAGAACAAAAGAACATAAACCTAAAATACTATAGAGGTATTTGGTGTTACTATAGGTACTTTATACTTGAGAATTAAAAAGGATCTTCATTACTAAGTTGATAATTGCTAAGTGGATACACTAAAGTCATATGTAACTAGTACGTTATAGACTTAGAATCTGTGAAAATTTTGCTTTACCCCTATTCTTTGTGAATATGGAGTTAAGGTCACTTATTCGAAGGACTATCATGTTTCGATTACATATAACTGGTATGCACTTCACAAATAGTGATGTAACTAATGAAGATTTTCTTAATAATTATCTAGATAGTCCATCTAATAATTATTTTCTTACCCCAATTCTCGCGTAGATAACATGGCTGGACTCCTTCTCCACGGCAACCAGTACCTTCCGAACGAAGTCATTGCTGGATGGTTTGGAAAAGAACCAGAGAATGATCATCCTATCCCATTGAATGATCACCATGATGAAGACTTTTCAGAAGGTGCTAACTCCGAACCCGAGGTTGAGAACCTACCCCAGACAGCTCCCTTTCCAAATCGTAACCCTCGTCCGACTTTTCATGGCCCGACGCTTCCATGGGTGGAATGCTTGGAAACATGGAGCCAAGGACAAGATCAGCCCATGCCATTTAATGGTGACCGAAGCTTTTATGACCTGAGCAATGGGGGCTCAACAGATAGAATCTTGCCAATCCTGGTCCGCAGAGTGGCTCGAAATGAGATTCAAGGCAGGACAGCCCTACATCATATCACATAAGTTGTCAACAATGCGAGAATGCATACCCTCCGCACCATTCTTCTAGAAGATGATCGTGAGAGATCTGAGAGAGACCATGAAAGCTTGCTGCAAGAACTGGCTGAATCACGAGCCGAAGTCATAGAACTTCGAGTACGCCAGAGGGTGTACAAAAGATATCTACTTGATGTGGAGCGCCAACTGGCTGAACTGAGAGATCACCAGAGGGATGACCGTCGCAAGTAGTTGATGCCTTACTTTATTTTTCCTTGTTTAAAGGAATCGTTTTTCTGTCTATGCCTGATATGGCATTTTCTATGAAACTACCTTGTACTGTAAGTACCTTTGGTTAGGTCTTTATGCTGTCAAGGACTATCTTCTTTGGATATGATGTAAGACCTTTTACAAGGTCATTTTCCCGAACTTTTACGTCATGAATATCAAAGACACTGACAGTCGGCTAACTTCTGTGTCATTCTTTATTCAAATACTCTCATCATACTTTCATTGGAGTATATCTAAAACATGCTTTAGTCAAGACATTGAACTATATCAATTTAGCTCCGGAGACATTTCCAAGCCTCTTTTAGTGGTTGGATCATGTTATTCACCAACCAACGATACCTCGGTTTGAACGACAAACGTCTTGAGACGATTCTACGAACTTACTTCCACTCATTACTAGGACTGCATCATAGGGATGTAGGTCAACCCTTCATGAACACATTTCCACTCAGTACTAGGACTGCATCATGGGGATGTAGGTCAAACCTTCGCGAACATACTTCCAATCCGTACTAGGACTGCATCATAAGGATGTAGGTCAAACTTTCGAGAACATACTCTAACTCTTTACTTGAGCAATCGAAGTACCTCTAGGGTCAACCAAAATCACTCACAAAATCCTTATCTTTCGTGATAATAGAATCATGTCGTCACCCGTAAACAGCCAGCCAAACAATGAAACCCCTGCCTTTCCTATGGACGCCGCTACCTTCCAAACCGCAGTTACAACTACCGCGATGGCTGCCGTAACTGCTGTCCTTGAGCACCGTAGCGCTATCAGTGCAATCAACGCTGATGATGGGGTTGAAGAATTCCGATCGTAGTATCAATCCAGGGAGTCATCAAACGGTAACAGTCGCAGGCTCGCAAAGCCGAAAAGCAGAGAACAAGAAACGAAAGCGCCAAGCCCAGAAAGAACGCAAGAAATCCCAAAAGCTGTCCATGCAACAACAACAAGTGGAAACCCCTTCCATCCCCGTACCGAGCAGACCATACAAGGGAAAACTCCCGAAGTGTGATAAGTGTAGTTTCCATCATCATGGGGCTTGACATGAGATGCAATGTTGCAATTGCCTAAAAATAGGGCACCATGCTCGTAGTTGTGGAGCACCGGCACGACCTATTACTCAAGCCCCTGACATCAGAGTCAACCAGGCTTATGATGGTGGTGTTAAAACTAGACCCTATGAAAGGAAAAATTCAAAGTGGATGAACAAGGAGAACACTCGTGTGCACGTCACTCTAGCTCGACACATCACTTCCATCACCAATGTTGGTGCTGTCCAGATATGTCACCAATGCGGTGAAATTGGACACCTCAAGAAGGATTGCCCGATAGTGAAGAACTCTAGCGTAGACGGGAAGATTCTCAGGATCATAGCTGCAGGAGAACCTGCTCCGGACCCACATTAATGTAATTAAGGCGTTTCGTTGTAACAGACTTACCAACCATCCAAAACTAGTGCAATTGGAGTCTTATCTTTTTCGAGATCCCGTCGGTATAGGGATGCTCGTGCTGTGTATACTTGTCTTTTGTAGTATACCTTATTTGCAACAATAGTCTTGTAATAAGTCTAAAGTACTGTAACTCTATTGATGGTTGCACAGTTGTGTTTTGTCTGTAACGCCTTATGTTGAAATCTAATGTCTTTAAGTTTCTTTATGATTCCGACATTAACATACGACTAGATTCAATTTGATCCGCACAATACCAGCTTCATACGTACACCTCTTTCTTCGAAATCGCCTTTCCAGCAAAGCCGTCATATCAGAACACCGAAGTACTCATGCATGGAGTACCTCATATTTTTTTCCTTTCTGAAGAAATCCCCGAAGTACCACTCATACAGTACGTAAAGTTCAATCCAAAGATCCATACGGTTGATCTGTCGCTGAAGAATGTATACATAGGGGTGATATATAATCAAGGTTCTACAGGTTTAGAATTGATGATTCCACTTTAACTTCTTTTTCCTCGATGGGAAGTGAGCTTAAAGAAGAATAAGTTATTCGACTATATTTTCAATCTTAATTATATACGACTCGTATACACGAGATTGTGATTGTTGAACCATGTAGGAATTATAATATGAACTTCAGGACGGAGACTGCCCAAGACTGTGAGTAATCGCATTGTCATGTGAACAAACTTAGAACCCAGTATGACTCCTGTAACCAGATCGCCCTACAGTCTAAACACCTACGGAGATACAAGAACAGTCCGGACAACTTAGCGAACTACTCAACAATAGAATTGGAAGACCAGGGTTCTCACCTTGGAGAGCTCCAGTCTTATTCTTCCCGAAGTCGACGGATTGCATCTTATTTACCTCGGCTATCGAGGACTCCGTCAAGATTTCCATTAGAAATCATTACCTCTGCCACACATAGATGAATCGGTTGAGCAAACGCAAGGAATGAATTACCTTTCAGACTTGGACCGAGATCCGAATATCAACAGTTTCGAGTGTTAGGGAAGGTTGTCCTAAAGACTACCCTCCAAACTCAATGCGGACACTTTGAGTCCAAAGTGATACCCCTCGGATAGGACCAATACGCCCATAATATTCAAGAGCTTAATGAGTAGGGTACGCCATTCTTACTTGGATCAATTCGTCATTCTCCTTGTAATGACTTACTTATCTACCCTCATAGTAATAAGGAATCCATGGAAACATTATCCTCTGAGAAACTTTCGCGAAGTTCTCTAAGCACGAGTTTTGGAATTGAAGAGTCAGATTCCTAAGACACACTATTAGTGTTGTGGTAATTCTTGAGTACTCTTTCAATTTATCAAAACCGTTGAGAATTTGTTGACACCGAAGACGCCGACAGAAATTCGCCAAATTCTAGGTCTTGCAGACGTACTATCGTAGTCCATTCAGAACTCCTCACAAATTACAGAAACCCTTATGACTTTGACCCAGCAGAGGGTGGCCCTCGACTGGGAAGATAAGCAAGAAAAAAAGAAACCTTGGAAATTCCAAGCGAGAGACCAAGTTCTTTAGGAAAACTCACTCTGTGAATGGCTTAATACGCTTCGTAACGCGTGGAAAGCTAAATCCAAGATAGTTAGGACCTCCAAGATTCTTACCGGAATCGGTCCTGTATCTCACAGACTAGACCTACTCCGCGAACTCAGTAACGTACATTTTACCCTTCATGTCTCGAACTTGAAAACGTACCTTTCCATCAGGACTCTCGTAAGTCCACTCGACGAGATCGAGATTAACGAGATCCTCACCTTCGTAGAAGAACTGTAGTGACCCTCGACCGAGAGGTCAAGCGGACGAAGCAGCGCCGCCTCCCTTTAGTGAAGGTTCGTTGGGATACCAACCAAGGACCCGAATTCACTTATGAGCGCGAGAACCAATCGATTAGGAAGTTCCCACCTCATGACTCGATCATTCATACCTACTTCCTTACCTAAATTCTAATTTCGGGACGAAATTCCCTCTAACAGGGGGATGATGTGACAACCCGAAATTTCTATTATGTACAAACAATATCAAGTCAATAGAAGTTAGAATAGTTGCAGTAAATTTTCAGACTTTTGGTATAAGTTTGAGTATTTCAGGATTTACAATTAAAAAGATATAAGGAGAGAGGATGCACTAGGGTATTGTGCAACTCTGTTATTCCAAAACTCTATGATATTAGAGTTTACTGCCTGAATAAAATATTTTCTGCCAAAAACCCCAGGGGTATATATATGGTCCTTAGCCATATTTATTCATTTGTTCCATTCCAACTAGAGAAAAGCCAAATTCTCTCTCACGGATCTTCGGCCTTTCATCCCAAATCGTGAGTACTTCTATCTAAGTGTATTATAGGGCTTGATATGTGTCTAGTAACCAAGTAATCATAAGAAACCCACAAGATCAAAGAGTTTACGACCCAAGAACATCTTGGACTGTAAACCCTTCTTTAAGGGACAAAAGAGTGCCTTAGTCCCTTCCTTTTGCAATAAAACTAGCCTAGACTCGTACACTAATGTATGTAGGACTAGAAAACACCCCAAGAACACCAAGAGTAAGGAGTTCACGGCCCAAGAAGTTCTTGGACCGTGAACCCCAATCAAGGGTGCCAAAGTGTGCTTTAACTCTTCATAAGCCTTGGACACTAGCCTAGATTCATTCCTAGTTAAGTTAGGGACTTGAAAACACTAAAAACACCATTTCCATGAGAGATTACAGCCGTAATCTCTAAGGGAATTGGTTCTAGGGCCGTGAACTCCTCAAAGGAGTTGAAAGGTTCCCTAATCTCTTCCAAAGACTTTGCCATTAAGTAGAAATGCTTCATAGGGTCTTGTAAAGCCTCAAAACATCAAATGGTCAAGTAAGTATGAGCTTACGGCCGTAAACCCATGAGTTTACGACCGTAAACTCATTTGTTGATGACCTTAGGGCTGTGAACTCCATTAAGGAGTTTTCCTTGAACCCTACACACACTAGCTTTTCCCTACAACACTTAGATGCAATCCTTGAGGCTTATAACACTTGTTAAAGGTGTTTAACATGTCCTAGGGTGTTTTGACTATGTTTATTAGTAGCTTAAGACTAATTTGATACATATATGTGATATTATATGTTAACTAGGATCATAGAGTGTGTTCAAGACTTCACTTGACACCTAGCAATCCTACATCTTCAGTTCATCCGTACCACTCACTACAGGTGAGTTCATACCTCTTTAATTAATGATTTAAATGTTTGTTTTTAAATGTTTTTATGGGGGGGGGGGGATACAAGTTGAATCATGCTAGTTATTATATTAGTCACATGTGATTAATAAGTAGCATACAAAAGGATTTATTACTTCTTTAGCTGTTTTACCAAACGGTTTACTTCAAATGGTTTTACAAAACTTATTTTATGCTTTTATATTGTCAATTGCATGCCTATATATGTATAGTTATATAAGAAATGTTTAAAGGACTTAGGAAGGATTGCCTGCTTTATTTCCTTTTCCCCGTTGGGATGTGGTCTGGTAAGGTATTGGGTATCCGTCCGAAGGTCGTATAAATATTAGTTATATTTCATGTGTACATATATAGTCATAATGGGTCGTCCAGTCAGTTCAATACCTTGGGTAGCAAGGGTATACTTCCACGTTCATACGTACCAGTTACATTACTAGTAAGCTACCATAGGGGTAGTTCAGGAAGATACTAGAACTATTACTAGAATGCGAAATCATACCATGAGTCAGTTCATTCATGAGTCAATACTTGCTAGATAGAGAGAGAACACACATTACAGCTAGTACACACAGTACATTACTATACATGCTAGACAGAGAGAGAACACACATTACAGCTAGCACACACAGAACATTACAGTACATACAGGCTAGACATAGAAAGAGTACACTTTAAGATTAGCACATTCGTTACATGTACTTTCATGCAGTTATATGAACCATTAAGCGGGTCATGGCACTTCCTGCCATGACCACTTTTGTATCCCGAATCTCCTTAATTGGGGAGCGTATGAGTTTGCGTATAGATCTATACTGGATTGACTATCCTACACCTTGCTGCTCGCTATAGTGGAACTTGCAAGTCTACGGGTGCCAAGTGTCATTTCTTACGGCGTCTTACATCGTCGTTTTACTAGAGTCGGTAGCAGGATATAGGTCGATCAGATGTTACTTTATATTCCAATAGATTTAAAGTAGTTAGTACGGTCGTAGTTATTTGATACTGCACCATAGTACTATTTCATTTTCCCATTACATTCACTTCGTGAACATTCACACGATGCAAGGTAATGTAGAAGCTATATTTTTGGTTAATGATAGTCGGATTTGGGAAAATACACACTCTTACAGGAGACACACACATATACTAGATGCCTTGGTAGAAGGCTACTCTCAGTAGGAAGCATAGGGCTTTCTAGGATGTTCAAGACGTTTTCATACTTACAGTTCATATACATACAAATACTTACAGTTCATATACATAGAAATACTTACATACAAATTAAGACACTAAAATACTTATGATCTCACCAGCTTTAAAGCTGATACTCTCTTTCAAAATAACTTGTATTTTCAGGTCAACAGTAGACAGGTACTGATGTAAGGTTTAGAGAAGATGGTGCTCGTTCAAGACTCATCTTTCATTTTGATTTATACTTTAGTGTTTATCATAATTTGACAGAAGACACTTGTATTAAAATTATATTATTAATGCAATGGATGATGTTGTTGCTTGTTTACTACTTTTCATTGTTGTGATACTGTACATGACGTCCTCCGCCCCAGAACGTTTTCGCCGTTCATGGTTTTGGGGTGTGACACCAATGTAATAAACCCAGATAAGGTATATACTGTCGAAGCTCCAAGAAAAAAAATTAGCAGAGGTACTTCCTCATCCTCTGACAATTTCGTATGGGCAAATGAGCTCCTGAAAAAAGTCTTTTGCTTCACATGAAGAGCTAAAATGAGACACATCCCTTCAGCTAGGGCTCTTGGGCAAATTGGTGTAATTATATGTTTCTTTGTGTTTAATTTTTCTTCATGTACTTGTACTCCTTGTTATTTGCTTTTCCTTGCCTAGCTTCTTGCTATGCTCGATTTTTATATAGAATTTCATTCGCCAATTTAAAAAGAAAAACAAACGAAACTAATAACACTTTAATTTGGTAATTTTAAAATTAGAAGGAAACTACATTAATGAAATTAATATGAATTTATTATTATATTTAAATATTATGTGAAAATTTTAACGAAAAAAAAATCATAAAACGACATGTGGAAAAAAATAAAAGAAAATAATAAGAAAAAAAATTCATATATAACCTATTAAATAAAAATCATTTTTGCCAAATGTCATGTATTTATTGAATTTGACATATGTCAATTTTTGAGATTTTTTAATTATTCTTTTTCATTTGTCATTTTTTTTTTTATTTTTCGTTTTTTTAAATTTAAAATCAACATCTTACTAAGGGTTTATTAAATTTCAAAATAAACGCTCTATGATCATTTTCTTTCCTTCCTATTCCAAATCTTATAGCTAGAATATATTGAGTTATTTACTTTATTTATTATATCATTTGTATTTATATAAAAGTATTAGTTTAAAAGATATATAACACTTACAATTTTATATTAAATTTTTAATTTTAATAAACTCATGTAATATATCGTTCTTATATATCTAAAGATATAATGAATTAGAATATGACAAATGACAAAATTATTTTCTAATAAATATGATATATTCAATTAATTACTTCATTACATTAACGGTTAAAATTAAATGCAATAGTTATAGCTGATTTTGCTTATTTATTCGTACTTAAATAACGCTTTTAATTTATTGAAACCTACTTATCTATGTTCTCTGCACTTACAACACAATTACAAGAGCAATTGAATGTGACGTCTTCCATTATCTTGTTAAATGAATATTTACAATGATACGAGCATAAATGGTCCAATCATGTATTTAATTTTTTTTTGCTTTTCAACTTTCCCTTTTTTAATTAATCCCAAAAAATGGGATAAGTCCCCTTCAATTGCAATAATGTAATTTTTTAAGAAAAAATAAGTCATATTTAAATAATTATGCAACCAATATAGAATAAAAACAAGCATTTGTTGGTAATATACACTGGACAGAATCATTTGTGGTTCAACATAAAACATTATCTTAAACATAAAAAATAGTATTGAAAGAAAGACCAGGATGGTGGGTGTGTTGAATATTCTTCAACATGGTTGACTCCAATAATGTTTTTTTATTTTACTAAAAGATGGTGATGCAAAAATCTCTCTCTCTCTCTCTCTCTCTCTATATATATATATATATATATATATATATATATATATATATATATATATATATATATATATATATATATATATATATATATATATATAATATCAGTTGTCGGGATCCCTCTTTAAAGTTAAGCGTTAAAGTCTTATTGTGAACATACATGTTAGGTTTTATATATATATATATATATATATATATATATATATATATATATATATATATATATATATATATATATATATATATATATATATATATATATATATATGTGTGTGTGTGTGTGTGTGTGTGTCAATTTTTGACATTACATGTAATATTCTAATAGAATATTACAAGTATGTTTCTAAGTGTGTATGTTTTTTTCTTTTAAAATATTAAAATATAAATTTTTTTAAATGTTTCTAAACACTTTAAAAAAATATTAAAAGTACATTTAATAAAAAAAACTTATTATGAACAAAGTTCTAGTAGAACGTTTATCCGTGACACTGTTTTTTTTTTTTAAATGTTTTTTATAGGATTTGCTTCCATTGATGTTTATGAGGTCCTAAGTCCATAAAGTTAGCATTTTGATGGTTGTGGATCAACCATGCATGAGTTTAGGTCATTATGGTGGAAGTAGAATGCTAAAAGTAAGGTTTGGGTCCTTTTGAGCCATGAAAAGGCTCTAAGTTCATGACTTTATGGCTGAAGACGTTTGATAAGACTCGAAACTAAAGTTTCGGATTTTGGTTGCAAGTATTACGCACTTAATGGAAAAGTGCTTAATGGTACATAAGTTGGGCGTATGTATGTGTATGTTACCCATACACTGCCCGGTCCCTGATCTTGGCTCGCTTGGTAGTACATTGAGTGTACCCAACTTGTACGTAGTGCGCACTAGGAGTGCTCGTAGAATGATGGGCGTAAGCCTGAGTACATCGGGCATACTCAATTGCCGTTGACTTTGGTTGACTTTCTAGGTTTGGGCCAGTTATGGGATAAAATAGTGTTGGGCCTTTTGGGTCATCAGCCTTCTAATTTTTGGGCCCTGGTTAGGCGTTGGGCCTTATTAGAATTAGAACCATGAGGGGTTTTGGTCCCAATTAGGAAGTTTGGTCTTAGTGGGCTTTTTGGTGCTTTTGGATTGGGCCTCGAATTTTAGGCCAAGTTAGGAGGGGCTAAAATGGTCTTTTACCATGAGTGTTGGACAATTGGACTAGAATTCCAGTTTTGGGTTATAGCGTAATTATTAATTGGATATTATTTGATGGTGTCAGAGCGGAGATTTTTACAGATCAACAGTCTGAGATATTATCAGAGAGATTCAGCTGATTGAGGTGAGTTTCCTCACTGTATTCGACAGTTCGAAGGAACCAATGTCGTCCCATGGTTTATTATGATTAGGATGCTAGTTTTCTACGTGACTTTTCATGTATGATATTTGTTATGTATAACGGACGGGTCCAATGTTGGGCTGGGCCTGATGATTATCTTGTATGCTATTTATCTTTATGATTATTGCATGTGTTTATGTGTTTGTATGTATACCGGACGGGTCCCGATGACAGGCAAGGGTCATTATTCACTGACAGATTTGTTCCGAGCGGGATTTGATGTCGGGCGGGGCCCATTATGTGTTTGATATGTATGGTATGTGGTATTTTTTGGAACTCACTAAGCCTCTTCAGTTTATTTGTCAGGTACATTCGGATCCAAGAGGAAGAGCTTGGGGTGATCGCATGGCACACACCATGATGTTCCGCACTTTACTTTACTCTAATGTATTTGGATGTTTGATCATACTTGATTTTATTGTGGTTTATGGATATGTTTGAAGGATGGTTTTTATTATAATTGGAAATTAAATTTTTGGCCTTAATTTTTGGGAAGTTACAAGTTGGTATCAGAGCCTTGGTTTGAGGGATTCATACATACTCTGGGGTTTTTCTAAACTCAAACTCAGGGTTTGGTAGAATTTTCAAAAAGAAATGTTTTATAAAAGAGTTTTCTAATAAAAGAAAAGGGGTGTGGTGCATGCAATCGACCGAGCTCAAGTAAGTTTTCCCAAGATAACCATACATGTTTTATGATATACTTTAATATAGGGATGTGCGTTTGGACCGAATACCTGAACCAAAACCGAAACCTGAACTGGACCGACATGAACTAGGACCGAATAAGTTAATTGGGTCGGTTCTTGGGTAACTGTATTTACACAATTCGGGTTTTAAGTTATTCGGTCCGGGTTACCTGAATAAAGGTTTAGTCGGGCCAAAAAGACCGACCCAAAAAGTGAATAGTCACTTGAACCGAATAACCCAAATAAACCAAAATGGTCCGAATAACCCAAATAACCGAAATGACTCGAAAACCCAAATAAGAATATTCTATATTTAGTTCAAGGAAAAAAAATATTAAATTAACCTCTTTTTTCTTGAACTAGATATAGAATTTCCTTATTTGGGTTATTCGAGCCATTTTGGTTTATTTGGGTTATTCGGTTCAAAAACATAGTGTAAATGTTTATTCGGATTATTTCGGTCATTTCGGGTTAATAACCGAACTGAAACCCGTATTATCCGAACCGAACCGCTCCAGTATTCGTATAATCGGTTCGGGTTTCGGTTCCCACTTTTCATCTAATTCGGGTTTCGGGTTATTTGGGTTTGGGTCGGTTCGAGTTGGTTCCAGCCCGAAGCACATCCTTACTTTGATATATGAATATGTGAGTTGCATGCTAGTTAGGGCTAAGGATTTGCTCAGGATTTGCATGATAGAATGCTAGGATAGTGCCTTTATATGCCAATTGTATGAGCTTGTAGACTTGATTGCTAGTACTGATCGGTCAGTGATAGGATGGCCTGCTTAGGTTATGCTTGTTCCGATTACTCGATGCTCGAATGTTGCTTGCTTTGTGCTTTTAGGAGTTTCAATTAACGTCAGCTAACTAGTAAGCGAATATGCCAAGTTGCATATTGGTCAGACTAAATAATTTTAGACGGTTAAGTTTTAACTCAATTGCGCATCTCTTGTTTAAGTCCAACTGTTGTAGTGTGAGACCTTTCATTCAAAGAATTATATGGTGTCGATGATATGTAATTGTATTCATGAGCTGGTTAGCGGATGTTAGGAGAGATCCTTCTGCAGTTGATGGCGGGGAGTAGTGTGGTGGTTGCCCTAGGAAAACCTAAGAAGAGATTTAGTATTGGGAGCCTCGTCTTATTGAGCATTATATGTGTGGATAAGGGAGTGACTTGGGGGGATTCAAAGCGATCCTTGAGGAAAGTATGGATAGATGTGGAAGGTAGTGTGGGTCCGTACTACTGAAAGCAGAGGATTCGTACTCGAGTCAAGGAAAGTTACGATGATACCAAGAAGCTCAAAGAGTATGGAATCTCTCTATGCTTATATATATATATATATATATATATATATATATATATATATATATATATATATATGTTCTGATGATTTGAATAGTCTATTTTCAGTATGGTGGTCACTGGAGGAAGAAATGGTAGTGGTTCTGGTGCTGGTGAGGATTCAGTCTCGGGTGCTAGAGCCGGGTAGGTGGATGATCAAATGCAGGAGTTCATTTCGTCAGAATTACCCATAACATACTCGAGCAGGCTCCTGCGATCTTTGGTACAATCAAGGAGGGTATCATGGAGGTTTTAAAGGAGTGCTTGGGCTCATTCGGTTCTGAGGTGGTAGCGATGATGGGAGCTTGCACTTTGACTTTTTGTGAGTTCTGGTCGTGTGGGTCCCTAAAGTTCTTCGGAAAGAAGGACCCGATCGTGAGCAGACGTTGGTTAGGGGATGTCGCTAATGCATTTTTCACTAACAGTTATCCCGATGGGGCAAAGGCCAGACTTGCTTCATGTCTTCTGAAAGACAGAGCCCAAGATTGGTGGGAGGAGACAGGAAATGTGTTGGGAGGCGAGGCGATTGAGTCCATGACTTGGGAGGATTTTATGACGAGATTTCGGTCCGAGTTGGCACCTGTGA
Organism: Lactuca sativa; assembly: GCF_002870075.4. NCBI lineage: Eukaryota > Viridiplantae > Streptophyta > Magnoliopsida > Asterales > Asteraceae > Lactuca > Lactuca sativa. Next base: position 88,275,842 of record NC_056631.2, on the reverse strand, counting down.
TTGTGGTCCAACAGTTGGCGTGAGAGTTTCTGGATCTATACCAGACTATTGAGATGGTGGCTGAGATCACCGCTTTGTTCCACGAGAGGTGTTGTTGGTTTTGTAGTATGTGAGTGATGAGGAGATGAAGAAGGCGAGATACCATGATATTCTGAGGAGCGATATTCGGCAGTCTATGAGACGATCTAGTTGTAGGACACTGGATGATATCATAACGAGGGCTAGAGAGAGAGAGAGAGAGAGAGAGAGATTTAGAGATGGAGAGGAAGAGGAAGCCAAATTAGGCTCAGGGTTCAGAGGGTTCGAGCAAGAGGCCCAAGGTTTTTGATTCGAGATTGAGAGGCTAGAAGGTCCGAAGTGGTTGTGGCAAGTGCAACAAGACGCAATATGGAGTGTATAGGGTGGGTGGTTCTGGCTGCTTCAAGTGCGGCAGAACGGGTTATATTAACAGGGATTGCACTGCTACCACCACCATCACCCAGACATCTAACCTAGTTTGCTTCTATTGTAATTAGAGTGGCCATAAGAAGGCCAATTGCCCGAGTTTAGAAGCAACAAGATCAATGGTAGCACCCAATCCAATGACTCTAAGGATTGCGTATAGCTGCCAAGGCAAGGCGAATGCGCCTGTTGCGAGGAGTAGGGCTTTTCAGCAGACATCCGAGGAGGCTCGTGCAACACCTGATGTGGTGATGGGATTGTTCCTTTTTAACATTATCTCTTCCGTGGTCGTGTTTGATTCGAGGGCTACCTGATCTTTTGTATCTCTTCGCTCAGCAAGAGGTTTGTTGGTGCTCTGGGGGAGTTGGATTGTCCATTAGAGGTTGAGATTGCGGATCATTTATCTGTCTGGGTATTGAGGGTTCATCAGTATTGTGTTCTAGATATGTTCATCGAGCAGTATCCGATTGATTTGGTTCCTAATCCTTTGTGGGGGGAACAAGGTTAATATAGGGATGGATTGGTTAATCCCCAATGGGGCAGTGATTGATTGCGAGCATCAGATGGTACGGATTCAAACCCCAAGTGGGGGAGAGTTAGTTGTTCAGGGAGATAGTCCCCAACGTGGACTGATTCTATGTTTATCAACTAGGGCCATATGTTATCTTCAGCAGAGTTGTTATGGATATGTTGCCTATGTTATGGATACCCGAGAGAAGGGTAAGGTGACTGTGCATGTTGTCCAGGAATACCTTGATGTGTTCCCAAAGGACTTGCTTGGAGTGCCTTCGGAGAGGCAGGTGGACTTTAGGATTGACTTGGTTTTGAGTGTGGCTCCGATAACTAAAGAACCGTATCAGTTAGCTCCTCCAGAGATGCGGAAGTTGTCTACACATCTACAAGAGCTGTTAGACATGGGGTTCATTCACCCGAGCAGTTCGCCATGGGGAACGCGTATCCTATTTGTTAAGAAGAAGGATGGGTCGTATCAGATGTGTGTTGACTACCGGGAGCTGAATAAGCTAACGATGAAGAATCGTTACCCACTCCTGAGGATTGATGATTCGTTTGACTAGCTTCAGGGTGCATCTTGGTTTTCCAAGATTGATCTACGTTCGAGTTATCATCGTATGAGGGTCAGTGTCACACCCCAAAACCGATAACGGCGGAATACGTTTCGGGGTGGATGACGTAGTGTACGGTATCATCACAATTGCATAATAGTAAAAACATGAAACATACAACCATTGCATTACATAGTGAATTTAATTACAAGTGTATTTTTTTTAATGTTTAACAATCACCCAAAAGTAATCAAAAATAAGAGATGGGTCTTGCGTGCTCCACCTTCTTCCAAAAATGTTGCGTCTATACCTGTCTATCTTTGACCTGAAGATACAAGTTATTTTGGAAACGAATATCAGCATAAAGCTGGTGAGTTCATAAGAGTTTAGTGTGAGATTTTGCATACAAAGCATTAGTGCGAATAATGTGTCATTTATATTCATAAGTAGTAGAAACTTAGAAAATCCCATATTTTCCAGAAAATACATTGTAAGTGAAAATCTGTGAAAAGTATGCATTCATCATTTTCTTGAAACAGTTTATTGTAAAAGTATATTAGCAAATCTCCAAATAGTAAATGTGATAGAATAGATTAAGCCTGTAATCAGTGATAGAGGTGCAAGCTTCCTTTAGTGGTAGATACTTACTTACTTCGGGATGTAGTTTAGCATTTAGTGTAGTATTTTAGAGTAGTCATAGTGTATTCCTTGTATATTACTAATAGTGAGGATAATAGAGCATCCCATGACCTTCCCAGTCATGCACAGTATAGTGAAGTAGTGGCATCCCTGGGCCTGCACGGCGCAGACTGAAATTAACAGTCGGGATATAATAGCGTCTGCCCCGTATAGATCTATACATGTAGAGTCGTCTCCCTGCTGGAAAACTCCGGGCGTAGTGGATAGCGAATAGAGTATCTCGTAGTGGGTTAGTGTATTATTGTTTGTTTGGTGTTTTCTCTTTTGTTATAGTGTAGAAATCCTATAGTATTGAGCATAGTGTATTGCCTGGTATTAGTGAGTATTATAGTGTAGAGAGTAGTGACTTTAGCGAGTAGTAGCAGTAGCAACCGTAACTATACCTATTATAGTTATCTTAGTGGGGATGGTTTTTGACATGTTAGTGACTTTAGTATTTTAGTGAAAGAGGAATTATTCGTATCCCATACTAATATACAAGTTATATAATTAAGAAATCAACGACAGTCGGACAGATAACTACTACCCTAAGCCCACAATCAAACAAGAACAGGAAATAAGGCGAGATATCGGTCCTAAGTCCTCCAAGTCTTACTTATATAACTATATCAGAATGGTTACAATTTATGAGTAAATTGATTTAATAAAAGTGTTTTCCAAAAGAGCATTTAAAATCTGGCTTGTTGTCCAAAAATAGATTTAAAAATGTAAAAAAAATTGTTTATAAGGCATAGTGATAAATCACATGTGATTTGAACTAAGGATAGTGAATCACATGTGATTAATCCTTGTAACGTGGAAATCGTTCTGTAAAACTTTCCATAAACATTTATAAGCAACTTGTATCTTCCCCCTAAAACATTTAAAGCATTTGAAAGGTTCATTAAAGGGGTATGAACTCACCTGAAATCGCGTAATTCGGGTGAATCGGGTAAATCGGGTAAAAGTGTCGGTTGAGCGTTTGGTACCAAATAACCACTTGAGCACCTTTTAGGACCCTAAAGTCATATGAAATATGTATTTTACAAGAAGTTAATCATCTTATGCTTTTCATTATAGTATTTGGACATTCTAGCATCGTTTTCGGGGTTTTAGGGCCTAAAAGGGGTTCCCGGGAGTAGTACAAGGCCAAGGATGATTTACGGGAGGGTCCATGAGCTCACTCCCTTGGAGTTTACGGCCTAAAGGCCACTCCTTGGGAGTTTATGGCCGTAAGCCCCCTAGGCTTGGCCGTAAACTCATGTGGTCCTCCAAATTGTATGTTTAAGGCCTTATTTCACTTCCTTACTTTAATGGTATGTGTCTTGGACCAAAATGGAGGGATTAAACTCTTATTTTTGTGACATTTTGGGGAGTTTACGGCCAAGACTTGTTCTTAGGCCGTAAACTCCATTTAATCCATCCAAATGGTTGTTTAAATGGTACAACACCCCTTCCCTCATCTTAGATAAATACTAGAAGGCCTTTTAAGGAGTTTTGGGACATTTTAGCATAAATATTGGGGAGTTTACGGCCCAAGCATAGTCTTGGCCGTAAACTCTTCATTTGGCATCAATATGAGATGTTTAATGGTACAACACACTTCCTAGGGCCTTAGCTAATTTCCTTACATGCCCTAGATAAGTTTTGGGACAATTTGGCATGAAATTTGGGGAGTTTACGGCCCAAGAATATCCTTGGCCGTAAACTCTTCATTTTGCCTCAAAATGGGAAGTTTATTGGTACAACACACCTCCAAAGGCCTTAGCTAAATTCCTCATGTGCATTTGAGTGGTTTAGGGACTTGTTTGACACAAAAACATGGGTGTTTACGGCCCAAGCTTAGCCTTGGCCATAAACTCCTCTTTTTGTGTTCAAATGAAGTTGTTTGGTGCATTTAAACCTTCCTTAGTGTCAAGGCTAAATTACTAAACACCCTAGATGAGTTTTTGGGGCTTTAAACAAGGATTTGTGGGGTTTTTGTAGTGTTTACGGCCTAAGCACAAGCTTGGGCCGTAAACTCCTTTTTAAGCTCCAATTACTTGTGTTTTGGTGTCCAAACTCTCCTAGGTATATGCCTTAATTAGTTCATGAGCTTAAAGGAAGGAAAAACATGCTCTTTGGCATGATTTTGGGGATTTACGGCCTAAGGGGCTTCTTAGGCCGTATAATCCCTTTTTGTTCTTTGTTTTCTATGATTTTGGGCTCTAAATGCAGTAAAGTATGCTTAGATTAAGATAGGGAATGAATCCTTACGTTTGGAAGCCGGAAATTCGCGGATTCGGGGTCGATTTCGGTTCTAGAGAGAGAAAGTAGTGAGAGAGAGTGATTGTGTGGTAAAAGAGTGTTCAAGTGTTGTTTACACTCATTTCATATGCCTCGGGTATTGCACCCGATACACGGCTACCCGATGCTTAAAGGTTAACAGGGTTAAAACTTTTTACCCGGGTGAAGTGGTTGAGAAAGTAATACAACTCTATTAGGTTAAACGGGGTTAACACATACGAGTTATATTTCTTATGATAATATCAAGACATCCATAGAACTAGATATTCGGTTATTGACGATTCCAAATATTACATAAAATAACGTATAGTGACGCATTCCGTTAGTGAAAATGGGATTTGTAACGGGAATAAATTTGGGGTTGTCACATCATCCCCCCGTTAGGGGAATTTCGTCCCGAAATTTAGAATTCAAATAGATAGGTTATTACAATACTACTAAGCAAAGAGATGAGGGTATTTGAGTTTCATTTGATCCTCGCGCTCCCAAGTGAATTCCGGTCCTCGCTTGGCGCTCCACCGAACCTTCACAATTGGGATGCGGCTTTGTTTCGTCCGTTTTACTTCACGATCCATAATCTACGCAGGCTCCTCCATGAAGTTGAGGCTCTCATTGATCTCGATCTCGTCGAGGGGAATCACGAGAGTCTCGTCAGACAGACATTTCTTCAAGTTTGAGACGTGGAAGGTAGGATGTATGTTACTTAGCTCGCGGGGTAAGTTTAGTTTGTAAGCTACAGGGCCGATTCTGGCAAGAATCTCAAAAGGCCCTATATACCTTGGGTTTAACTTTCCACGCTTCCCGAAGCGTATCGTGCCTTTCCAGGGCGAGACCTTCAGAAGGACTCGGTCTCCCACCTGGAATTCCAAGGGTTTACTTCGTTTGTCGGCGTAGCTTTTCTGTCGATCCCTAACGGCTTTTAGTCGTTCACATATCTGTACAATCTTCTCGGTCGTCTCCCGAATGATCTCCGGACCAGTGAGGGCGCTGTCAGGAACTCGTCCTTTAGCTAACTGAGTGTCTCCCACCTCAGCCCAGCACAAAGGGGATCTGCACTTCCGGCCGTAGAGGGCTTCGAATGGAGCTGCCTTGATGCTCGTATGATAACTATTGTTGTAGGAAAACTCCACAAGAGGCAAGTGTGTATCCCACGATTTCCCGAAGTCAATCACACAAGCTCGCAGGATGTCTTCTAAGGTTTGGATCGTCCTCTCACTTTGTCCGTCAGTCTGCGGATGGTAGGCTGTACTCATGTCCAGCCTCGTCCCTAGTGCCTTTTGCAATGATTGCCAAAATCTAGAGGTGAACCTACTATCTCTGTCTGATATAATAGATATAGGGACACCATGCGGTCGCACTATTTCGTTTATATATGTTCTAGTGAGCTTCTCCATCTTGTCCGTCTCCTTGATGGGTAGAAAGTGCGCAGACTTGGTCAACCTGTCAACGATGACCCAAATGGTATCTAATCCACCTGCTGTTTTGGGCAGCTTGGTGATAAAGTCCATTGTGATTCACTCCCACTTCCATTCTGGTACCTCCGGTTGTTGGAGGACTCCTGATGGCTTTTGACATTCGACTTTGACCTTCGCGCAAGTAAGGCACTTACTTACAAAGGTAGCGATCTCCGCTTTCATGTTCGGCCACCAGTATAGCTTTTTGAGATCCAGATACATCTTATCTGAACCCGGGTGGACGGAGTAACGAGTGTTGTGTGCTTCCCTCATAACCAAATCTCTGAAACCTCCATGGCGTGAAGTCCAAATTCGGTCCATGAAGTAATAGGCTCCGTCACCCTTAACCTCCAGATTTTTATCCATTCCGCGCAGGGATTCTCCCGTCACGTTTCCAGGCTTTATGGCTTCCAGCTGAGCCTCTTGGATCTGCGTGGATAGATGTGAATGTATAGTCATTGTCAACGACTTGGTCCTTCGTCCGGAATATTCCTTTCTGCTCAGGGCGTCAGCTACTACGTTGGCTTTCCCCGGACGATATCTAATTTCACAGTCGTAATCGTTAAGTAACTCGACCCATCGACGCTGTCTCATGTTGAGTTCTTTTTGGTTTAGTATATGTTGGAGGCTTTTATGATCAGTGTACACCACGCTCTTCGTCCCATACAAGTAGTGTCTCCAGATTTTTAGTGCGAAGACGACCGCTCCTAACTCGAGGTCGTGAGTAGTGTAGTTCACTTCATGGTTCTTTAGCTGTCTCGAGGCATAGGCGATAACCTTGCCTCGTTGCATCAGGACACAACCGAACCCCTGATTGGATGGATCACAGTATACGACAAAATCTTCTATCCCTTCGGGAAGGGATAATACTGGTGCGGTGCATAGGGCTCGCTTCAGGGTCTGAAATGCCTTCTCCTGTTTCTCTTCCCAGTCGAATGATACACCCTTCTGTGTTAGCATGGTGAGAGGTTTCGCAATCCGAGAGAAATTTTGGATGAATCGGCGGTAGTAGCCAGCGAGGCCTAGAAATTGACGAATTTCCGTAGGCGTCTTTGGTGCTGACCAGTTCTCAATAGCTTTAATTTTGGAGGGGTCCACGTGGATTCCGTCTTTACTGACCACGTGCCCTAAGAATTCAACTCTTCGGATCCAAAACTCGCACTTAGAGAACTTCGCATACAACTTCTCGGATCGCAGGGTTTCCAGGACTAATCGTAAATGATTTCCGTGCTCTTCCTCGCTCCGAGAGTAGACGAGTATGTCATCAATAAAGACGATGACGAACTGATCTAGATATGGACGACATACCCTATTCATCAAGTCCATGAATACTGCGGGGGCGTTAGTCAGTCCAAAGGGCATCCCTATGAACTCAAAATGCCCGTATCGGGTTCGGAAGGCTGTCTTTGGAACATCTTCCTCAAGCACCCGTAACTGATGATACCCCGATCTAAGATCAATCTTGGAGAAGTAACTTGCTCCTTGGAGTTGGTCGAATAGGTCGTCGATACGAGGGAGAGGATAGCGATTTTTGATCGTGAGTTTATTGAGTTCCTTATAATCAATGCACATCCGAAATGACCCATCCTTTTTCTTCACGAACAAGACCGGAACTCCCCAAGGTGAGAAACTCGGTCTTATAAACCCTTGCTGAGTAGTTCGTTGAGTTGACCGGAGAGTTCTTGCATTTCGGCGGGCGCTAGACGGTAGGGCGACTTAGCTACGGGGGTAGCTCCTGGGATTAGGTCGATTCTGAATTCAACCTGTCGTTTGGGAGGTAGGCCTGGAAGATCCTCCGGGAAGACATCAGGGAAATCGCATACTACCGGAATGTCTTTTGGATCTTTCGATTTCTGGTTAGTGTCGACAACGTGAGCAAGAAAGGCGCGATATTCCTTGCGCAAGTATTTCTGAGCCTGGACACTAGAGATAATACGGAGGCTCGTACTTTGCTTATCTCCGTATATCAATAGGGCTTCGTGATTCGGAAGGTTCAGGCGAATGGCTTTGTCGGAGCATAGGATATCGGCGTAGTGAAGACTTAACCAATCCATACCAACAATGACATCGAAATTTTTGATTGAGACTGGTATAAGATCGATTAAAAAGGGGTGATAATCTAACATAAGAGTACAACCTATATAGATTTCATTAGAGCTTTCTGTCTTCCCATTAGCCATTTCTACGACGAATGTTTCTTTTAGTGGTTGAGGGGTTTGTTTGAGTAAGTGTTTAAAGTTTTGATTTATGAAGCTTCTTTCTGCACCACTATCGAATAAGACACAGGCATAAGAGTTGTTGAGAAGAAACATACCCGTGACCACCGTGGGATCAGCTACCGCTTCATTGTGACCGATAGCAAGTAACCTTCCAGTTCCCCCAACATTTGCATCCTTCGGACAGTTCTTCTTAAAATGGCCCGCTTCACCGCAGCCATAACAAGTTGGGGTCACTCCCGTACCAGGAACCTGTGTGATAGGTTTGGGAGGGGCCTTGCAAAATCGGACAGTATGGCCCTTTCGTCCGCAGTTGGAACACTGCAATTCATGGCAAGGACCGTTGTGGTGAAAAGGGCACTGTCACTTTTTGTTGGGTGCTTGAGCAACATACTGCTTTTTAGACCTTGAGACAGAGATTGTGTGAGGCGTTGATTCTGACTCTGCCAGAGGGTGTTGAAGATTTCATGGTTTATTTTGATGCATCGATTACGGGTTTGGGTGCAGTTTTCATGCAGAAGGATTGAATTATTGCTTACGCTTCGAGGTAGCTGAAGCCTCATGGGGCGAATTATCCAACGCATGATTTGGAGCTGGGAGCTGTGATTTTTGCCCTCAAGATTTTGCGATATTACCTCTATGAGGTCCACTGTATGATTTACATGAATCACAAGAGTCTGAGGTATTTGATGGATCAAATGAATCTAAACATGAGGCAACGTCGGTGGTTGTATGTGGTGAAGGATTATGATTATGAGATCCTTTACCATCCGGGTAAGACCAATATGGTGGTCGATGATCTCAGCCACAAGGTGGTCGTGAATCTGATCAGAGACATATGTTTGAGGATGATAGTGATTACTCTACACTTGGAGCATATTCGAGAGGTTCAGATTGAGGCTATGAAGGAAGAGCACCGTAAGAGTGAGCGCATAGTGGGTTAGGTGGCTTCCTTCGATTATGATATTTGGGGGTTATTGACTCTCCATCGGAGGGTGTGGGTTCCAAATTTAGATTGTGCGCGTTAGGTTCTGATAGAGGAGGCACACAAATCGAGATTCTCCATTCATCCCGGGGCGATGAAGATGTATATAGTTCTCCATCCTAATTATTAGTGGCCCTGTATGAAGCGAGATGTAGCCTGGTATGTGGACAGGCGACTTAAAGGAAAGTCAAGGCCAAACATCAGCTTCATCATTACAAGATACAATCGTTAGACATTCTCGTTTGGAAATGGGAAGAGATTACCATAGATTTCATTATGAAGTTGCCTCGGACAGCACGAGGAGTCGATTCGATTTGGGTCATCGTTGATCTATTAACCTACAGCGCACATTTTATTCCAATTTAGGAAAGTATATCTACAAAGAAATTGTCCGATATATACATCATGGAGTTTGTGGCATGGCATGGGGTTCCGGTTTCTATGGTTTCAGATAAGGACGCCCGATTTACTTCTAGATTTTTGAAGAGGTTCCATGAGGAGTTAGGTACCCATCTGCATTTCAACACGACTTTTGACCCACATGCTGACGACATAGTGAGTGAACTATCCGAACCTTGGAGGATATGCTTTGGGCGTGTGTATTGGATTTTGGTGGGAGTTGGGATACGTATCTCCCTTTGGCAGAGTTTTTGCATAACAACACTTATCACGCCAGGATCGATTAACCTCCTTTTGAGATGCTCTATGGGAGGAAATACAGGACCCCGATATGTGGGGTGAGGTCGGTCAGCGAGTCATGGGGAGCATTGAAGTGGTCATCAAGACTACCGAGTTGATTCAACAGGTTCGGGGTAGGCTTCAGACAGAACAGAGTCGAAATAAGAGCTATACCGACAAGCGCTGGTCATACCTAGAGTTCCAGGTTGGAGATATGGTTCTCCTAAAGGTGTCACCTTGGAAAGGTGTCATCCAATTCAGGAAGAGGGGCAAGTTGGTCCCCAAGCACATCGGTCCTTTTAGGGTTTTGGCCTAGGTGGGTCGGGTTGCTTATCGCTTGGATCTTCCCGAGGAGCTAAGTCAGATCCATAGCACATTTCACGTCTCTTAGCTACGGAAATGTCTTTTCGATGATTCCGTAGTGGTCCTTCTGGAGGATATTCAGGTGGATGATCACGTAAATTATATCGAGATACCAGTGACGATTCTTGATCGGAAGACAAATGCCTTGAGGAGCAAAGTTGTCGAGTTGGTGAAGGTGCAATGGCAGCACCGGATGGGGTCTGAGTGGACGTGGGAGCCTAAGGATGAGATGAGGGAGCACTACCCATAGTTATTTGCGGTAGTGGACTTTGTGGATTAAGTCTGATATAAGTGGATGAGAATTTTAACACCTGAATCGAGGTATACTCATTTATGACCCTTGGTATGTTAATTCATTGTAGATTTAGTCCCCAGGGGGCAGTTTTTCCATTTTGGTAAACTTGCAGTAGGTGGGGAGTACTCCTCGTACGCTGGGCGTATACATGTAGGGGACAAACCCTAAATTTTAGGGTTTGGACCCTATTTAAACAACATTACGAGCTCTGTATCTCTCATTTCTCAGCCTCCAAAACCCTTTGACTCACATTTCAAACCATATCCCCTTTTGAAGAGATTTAACTCCTTTTGTGTGTGTGTTTAGTGTGTTTTGGTGAGACATGAAGAAGAAGAAGTTGGAAGAAGGAGCATTGATCAAAGGAGGGCTTGTAGATCCACATTTCTCACATCATTTCCAGATTCATTGAGGTATAAAGCTTGGAACTTTCTCCTTATTTACTTAGATCTAGTCCTTATGAAGTTTTGGTCCCATTTTGGTCATATAATGAGGTCTAGTGGATTCCTTCCACTCCAAAAGTTAGGAGTTGCTTCCCTTGATTTTCTAAGGTCCTAAGTCCATAAAGTTAGCATTTTGATGGTTGTGGATCAACCATGTATGAGTCTAGGTCATTATGATGGAAGTAGAATGCTAAAAGTGAGGTTTGGGTCCTTTTGAGCCATTCAAAGGCTCCAATTTCATGACTTTATGGCTTAAGAAGTTTGATCAGACTTAGATCAGAAGTTTGGACTTTTGGTTGCAAGTATTAGACACTTAATGGAAAAGTGCTTAATAGGTACGTATGTGTACACTGACTGGTCCCCGATCTTGGCTCACTTGGTAGTATGCTGAGTGTAACCAGGTTGTATGCAACGCGTACTAGGAGTCCTCGTAGAACACTAGGCGTAAGCCTGAGTATGCCGAACATACTTAGCCGCCGTTGACTTTCTCGATTTGGGCCATTTAGAGGCTAGAAGTGTTGGATTAGGTGTCTATGCCCATAACTATACTTGGTATGTACTTGACCTGACAGTAGCATGGTCCATTTGGGTTGCATGGCACCATAACAATTTGTAAGGATGGACTCTTGAGTAGAGTACATTCATGATTTATTAATATATTATAAGTTCTAATATATTAATATGAAATCATATTATTTAATTAGTATTGATCAAGAATTAATTTGGAATTAATTTTGTGATCAAAAGAAACTAATTAAATATAAGGGGTTGATTGGAAAATCATTCATTCTTATGGTGTGGACCAATGATCCACGATTCCTTAGGTTGGGCTAAACCCATGCGATAGCCCATGGATGATCCATGGAGGTTTAAACCCATGGAGCCTAAGAAAAATGGAAGGTCATGCACATTAGGGTTTACATGGTGTAACCATAGTTTTGCCACACTATATAAGAAACCCATTAGCTCCTAAAATTGGCACCCTAGTGTTCTTAGAATAGCTATATCCGATTTTAGAGTGTATGTATTCTCTCTCAAGTCCTACATTGTGGCGGTGTTGTGTGATTCCATTTGAGGTGCAATGCTTAGGGCACTAAGTTCTTCAAGGACAAACTCAAGAAAAACTACAAGCTACAACAAAGAGGTAATTCTACAACTCATTATTATGTTGTTTATGTCAATTGCATGCTAGTTGTAGGCTTAATTCTTTGCAAATAATATTGCATGTAAAATTAGAGAAAACATAGATCCAAAGCATTTAGGGTTGTATGTGCATCATAGGATGTTGTAGTATACTAAAACCCTTCAGTGGTATCAGAGCCTAGGGTTGTTTTCCATTGTACTTGATGTTTATTGTTTTTAAAGTTGGAAATTTCATTTCTGCATGCCCACCACGAGGTGGAAATATTTACCACGACATGGTGATGCATCTGTGTGTAGAGTTTTGAGTTTTTTTTGGCCAAATTGGATTATGGTCATTACCCCAAACTGTTTTTTGAACAATGAAATCGGTTTTTTGATACGGTAATGATCATGCTTGTCCAATTACATGATAATCATCATAGTTTCAAGATTTTTATTAGTTTATATGATAGACTAATTTCTTGTAAATAGTTGATGTGAATTATCTTGACTTATGAGTTTAATCTAGATCATAGAAAAATTATTTGATTATTGTGTTAATTGAAATATTTGATCTAAATGCCATTTATGAACTCCATAACTTGTCCTTAAGTTATGGAATATGAAAAGTTTTTCATAAATGTGTTTTTTATGAACTCCATAACTTTTCCTCAAGTTATGGAATTTCAAGAGTCTCATTTTAAAAGTCATCTTAATGGTTTTAAAAGTCTTCCATAACTTGTCCTCAAGTTATGTAACTTGAAAAGTTTTTCATAAAAACCATATTAAACTCATAAGTTATGGATTTGAAAAGTTTTGACAAGTTTCAAAAGTTGCCCTCAAGTTTTGGAATTTGTAAAGTTTCACTTTTGAATACTTTAGTTCCAAACCCTACAGTTTTAAAAGTTTAAAATTCACCCCTTATACTTTATTTTATTATTATAGGTTTAGTAGTATATATATATATATATATATATATATATATATATATATATATATATATATATATATATAAGAGTAAAGTCAGCCTTACCGTTAGTAGGCCTCATTCAAGAAGCCGGTCTATAAGGGGGTATAAGGTTACTGCCTATAAAATGACAGTTTAATGGGTGTCCACTCTCACCCACCGCTTCCTTGACTGGTGGAGGTTCGTTAGCTGAACGGGTTTGACAGGACATAAATTGTCATTAAAAGTATAATGAAATACTAAGTAACTAAACACTTATAAATTCCTAATCTTAGTTACTTAGGAAAATGTGAATTTGGTGCTAACCCATGAAATTGCACATTGCACCTTGTTAAGTCAATAGTGGAGCGTGTGTGGTTAACCGACACACTAATCTGGGACTGACAGTGCGTGGCAAAGGGTAGCTTGATGTTAATCATAGATCAATGGAGCGTGTGTGATTAACCGGCACACTGATTAGGTGGTTCTAACATTGGGTGTACCAAGCTAATTTGCATGGTTATTCACACCTTGTTTGTGATCCTCGGCATCCCAGTCACAAAAAAGAAGGGCACATCGATATTTAATCATGACATTGAATTATTCAATGAATCTCAAGGATCTAGGAATTTCAAATCATTTAAAACCTAATGATCAATTTCGTTTTTCATGGTGGAAATTGGTAAATCGTCATTTACCTACCTTCAAATATTTTACTGTTTGGATTACGACACCCCTCTTCTAAATTGTAAAATATTGTGTTGGGTCTTAGCCTTAATATTTCATGTTAGGTGTTATATTAAGGACTAAAATCAACTAAACTTGAATTTCTCCCATTATAGATGTCTGGTTCAGACAACTACGGTCTTCCCGAATCTTTTGGAAAAATCTTTCTTTATAAAGATGATTTTCCAGAAGGCGATCAAGGTGAAGGATTAATCCCTTCTGCGTGCTATAGTGGAACTTCACTTCCTCCACCTCCTCCAATAATTCTCCCTAACCCACAAGTTCAAGGTTACTCAAAGCCCTATTGGCAGGAAGGAAAGTTTGTATGTGCTCACGTCTTGGAGATGAAGTTACATATTGACAAGCTGGTAGATTTGGGTGTCGAAGTCTCAAGGAAGTTGGTTGTTAACTGGGTTCTTCAATCACTTTCGAGTCATATAGTGAGTTCATTAAGGACTACTATGTGACAGACCACGACATAACCCTTATTGATCTAACATATTTGCTTGTTGCTACTGAATTAACAATGATTTGGCGCACTAGTAAAGCGAATTTGATTGGAAGATCTACTCCCCAAACTTCCATGGACATTGACAATGGTAACATTGAAAGTCCAGAAAAGCTTTCTCTTCCCAATGGAAAGGGATCGGGCATGGTCAACACGGTTGACCAAATGGTAAAAAGAAAGGCTAAGTCTGAGATTATCTCATGTGCCAATGTAAAAGAAGCCATTTGTTTCTATTGCCATTTGAAGGGACATTGGAAGCGCAGCTACCCTGACTACCTGAAAGATCTAAGAGAAGGTAGAATCAAAAAGTTTGACTCTGCTTCAGGTAAGTCTACTGTTTGACTCTACTAAGTTCCTAATTGTTGATTCTTAATACATGATGTGACAAGGTTGCAATTTGATGTTTTGTAGGATCATGCAAAAGGAAGGAAGTTTAAAGGAAGAGTATGTTGAATCTGGTCGTGAAGATGGATTTCAATCGCATGGTTTGATGATTAGATTTTTGAGTTGCTTCTTAAGAGTTATGATAGATTGCTTAGAAATATGTAGTAACATAGTTTTCATTTATAATTGCATTGTAAGGAAAAGTTTTTCCGCATTTTATAAATAAATAAAATTTTGTTTTTATTTTATTATATCTCGTTGCAATGGCATTTTTGAAAATTGATGTTTGTATGTTTCTATGTTAGCAATATGAATTTGATTCTTTCATTTGTGGTAGTGTCGAGAATGTGCCAAATAAGGAAAAAATCTCATCACCCAAGTTTCAGTTGGATAGAAACTTGGAATCATGCAACTTGTAGTGTGTGATGAATGATAACCTTGATCTTTGGGAAATTAAGACTAATTTCTTGTTCACATGAATATGCGAGTCAAGTGAAGGACTAGGAGATTGGGTACATTTGGTTGTGCACTAGTCAGGTCCACCACAGAGATCGATAAGACTATTCTGATGGTTTTGGTCATAAGAACATCCTATGTGCTCATACAAACCCTAATGCTTGGATCTAGGTTTCTCTATTGTACATGCAAGTTATCCAAGACTATAAACCCTAGATCTAGCATATGATAATCAATATGACATATAATTAGGGTTTAGATCATACCTTGATTTTTATGTAGTAATAACAATCTCAAATCCTTCTTGTATTGACTTTAGAAAGCTTAGAGTCACAAATGTCACTCCTCTAATGGTTCACAAACACCAAGAGCAAGAGGATGAAGAGGAGAAGAGAAGGAGGCTGCCCAAAATGTGTGGAAACCCTAGAAGAAAGGTTGTCCACGTTTTTGGGGCATAAGGACTCTATATATAGTGAGGCTATTAGGGTTATCTAACAAGGAAACCCTAATTTGGATGCTTAATGCCTAAGCAACCCATGGACTCCTTTCCTTAAAGGCCTTGGACGATTTCTAATGGGTTTCCCCATAGAATTCGTCCACTCCTTAATATAAGGCAATCCATAGCCCAAATTGCAATCATCTTATAATTACAATTCCAGTCCCTCAAGTTTAATTAATCTCTTTTAGTCACAAAACTAATTACCAATTAATTCTTGACTAATATTAATTAAAAAATATGATTTCTCCTTTAATATATTATTCTCATAATATATTAATAAATCATATTTAATCCTTTCTCTCCATAATTCATCCTATCAAGTTGCTTTGGTGAAGGCAACCCAAAAGGACCATGCACCATCGGGTCAAGTACATACCAAAATAGTTATGGACTTAGACACTAATCCAATAGTCTCCCACTTGGATAAGTCTATTAACTATTATGCGTATAACTTCAGATTATGATCTGCAATCATAGCTTTCCAAAGCCGTTGTCAACTCTGATCCTATCAGATACGCGTGTCCTTTAGATAAGGGATCATATATTCCTCCATTCTAGATATCGTATGAGACATGATTTCTAATCATTCTCTCTGTACTATTTCTCGACTTCCGATTTATGACGACTGACTAATTAAACAAATCAAATTAGCCCTAGACCGGCCGAGCATTTACGTTTGTCATCACTAAATCATCGAGGGGCCCAAAGATATCGCTTTTATCCTTCTTTGGATAAAAGGAACGGATAAACTTTGATTCAATGCTCGCTTGCACTCACTCACCGAATCACACACAACAATATGTTTTATAACACCAAGTTACTAGTGCATTTACATATTATCAATGTGCAACCGATTCGCAAGATACAACTCACACATCTCGGTTTCAAGAATATAAGATGTTATCGTCTCACCAATCACTCGTGATACAATTCATGGAGTGATCCAAGTGAGCGTGGGTTTAATCCAATGCTCAAATCATATTCATAAGCACTCATAAACGTTGCAGCAAACATTTGCTTATGTCTAATACTCTTTAGACAATCCACACACCAATTCATGACAGTCTTTATTCATACCTACTTCCAACATATGAACGACTATGGCCCGTTCGAATAATTTGACTGTTCTTAACCAATTAAATTATTCAGGAAGTCAAAACATGCAAAGTGAAACACAAGAATAATACTAATCCCATATGGCCTCAAACCTTTGAGCATAAATAAAACACCTTTTATTTATCACCATATCGATTACTCATTATTTGTTGTTACGGGTAATCAACTTCTTACTTGAATTATTACTACACTTGTCCCATGCTCTTAGCATGCACACAATGTTTACCTATGGTTCTTACTTTGTGAAATAGATCAAATTGAACACATTTCCAATCATACTCATTTCACAACTCCAAATCCTTTTTCATAAGTGAAAGAATATCAAATTCTTGCCACTTATTGAATATGCTAGATTCTAACATTTTATGCAATGATCCTTTTGTAATGTCATAGCACAAAAGTCACAATGACTGTTGCCAATGATATTCCAAAGTCCTCTATCGGTGATTGTTACAAGACAATTCCTTAGATGTGATGTCTCTCACTCAAAGTACATTCCTTTGAACATCCTTTTGCATAAAAGTTTCTAATCTAGACATAGATTTTCAATATTCAATTCCCAATATGGACACGTTTCCATATTTTCCATATGGCAACTCATTCTTAATAGAATCTTATCTATTTATAATAATGTCGATATGTTTCATCCAATACTATACTTCCAATTACTCACAAGCGACCAATCCTCGGTGAACTTTGGATTGTCCTTTGATAGTTGTTTAATTATCTTAGTCAAAACCGATTCTTGTCCTTTTTCCCTCTAAATGCGCTAGACATTTGTAAAATTTTAGAATGGTCAAATATTATAGCATTTGCAATCGATCCTATACCCGAAGCGTATGGGACACGATGCATAACGTCTTACATAAAGATTTGATACTTTATCAATCTTCTGCCATAATATTTTATGTGCTATGTTCTCAAAATTCGAACTATGAAGAGGAATGCCGTAATCATAATCGAAATTTGAGAACACACTATGTTTCCTTGACTAGATTATTAACATTCCACCACCTAAGCCTTTAGATCTGAAATGAAGCATAATATTCTCTCCCTTAATTATAGCAAAACAACTTTACAACCCTTACGACTTTGCAAGGTGTAACTCTTGTTTTTCTATAATTAATATTGCTAACTTGCAATACTTGCCTTAATAATCATACAATCATAACATTTATGCTCCCACTATCATGATGATTATTATAAACATAACACTTATGCTCCCACTAGCTTTGACATTTATTCAGAAACAGCTTAACTTTTAGAAAAACAATGCCTATTGAATTTATTTAAGTTCATATTTCTAATACCCAATGCTTTGATAATCTTTTATCAAGGCTTCTTTAAATTATACACCTTTGTCTTAGATAGCTTATATGTGTGTCTAACCAATTCAGACTAATTGCCAAACCTCATAATTCAAATCATGGAAACGGATACCGTAACCATAATCGAATTCGAGAACACAATTTTCACAATCACTATCTTTTTAAAATCTTTCTTAGTGAAAGCATTTCCTCACATTTATTTTTATGAAGGAGGGAATCTTATGACACTTAGATTTTAATGGTGTATGTGTTCCTATCCATGTGAATTTGTCGAAACCAAGGTTTACGACAAATTCAAACTCATATGGACCGAACTTTCTTAATCTCGATTTCTTGCCTTACGGTAGCATAGTTGCCCACCATGTCTTCCAAGTAGTTAAGCAGCTCACCTTTTCCTATCAATGTACTTTTCATTGATTAAGGTTCTTGCCTTTTATGCATTCAAATGAGAACTCATACATGCATAATTAACTCAATTGGAACGGCACAAAAACAATATAGTGTCAACACGATAGGTTGTAAACCTCAACTCGTGTGCTAGTGATGATCAATAAGGTCTATTTTTGATTTGTTCTTGAACCCTTTCAAGACCATTAAGACTCCCACTGACTCCTTGACATATAATATTCTCATGTCAATAAACATTTCTTGACAAACAAATATTCAAGAGTTAGTGTAGTTTTTATCAAAAACACTTCATAAATTGGTCCTAGTTGGTCTTTGTCTTATCCAAGACATCACAACTTACCAATTTCAAATGTGCAAGAATAAGAAAACTTTTTTCCAAATTCTACATTTGATGAATGTTATAAACCATCTTAAGACTTGTCACTCAATATCACAATCTTAACTCTAAGACATGTTTTTGGAACGAAGTATGATTGATTTCTTGATTTAACCATTTCTTCAATTCTTGATTCCTCTTCTTATACATACAATTGCACTAAGACTCACTTAGAGGATCAATTGAGATATGGTTCTTAATCATTAAGACTTATCATAAAGCATAAAAGGTACTCTCCCTTCTTCTTAGAATGGAGAAACTTTTATCTTTCTGCCTACTTGATTCTTCTTATTCGTTCTGCCATTGATTTAAACCTTTTCAATCAATTCAGAATTACACTTAATCTTATAAGTATAATCATATTTACTAAACCATTAGTAAATCATGACGAATATCTTTGTTATTCTTGTGGTGGACTTGATCAGCACATAACTTTGTGTACTCGATCTCTTAGTCCTTCACTTGACACTTTGTCAATGAATTAGTCTAATTTCCAGATATGAAATTTCTCATTCATCATGCAACCAAGTTGCATGATTCCATGTTTCTGTCCAATTGAAACTTGGGTGATGAGAAACTCTCACTATTTGGTAAATTCTCGACATTTCCACAAATAATATAATTAAGAATCAAATCCATTATTGCTAATAATAGAAACATCCAATCATCAATTTTTCATATATGCCATTGCAAGGATAAATAAATAGTATAAAAATCAAAATTTATTTTATTGCGGAAAAATTTGTCCTTACAATGAAATTCATTGAAAAACTATGCTAATACATATTTCTTAGCAATCTAATTCTAACTCTAAGTAGTAGCTCAAGAATCTAATCTTCAAGTAATGCGATCGAAATCCATTTCTTCACGGTTAGATTTTGCTCACTTCTTCCCTAAAGCTTCCTCTCCTTTCTTTGATCCTACAAAACATCAATTGTAATCTTATCACATTATGTATTAAGAATCTAGAATAGGAGCTTAAAAGAGTTAGTCAATGGATTTTACCTAAAGCAGAGCCATACGTTTTGACTCTCCCATCTCTTAGATCTCTTAGGTAACTAAGGCAGCTTCGTCTCCAATGCCCCTTCTCTTGGCAATAAAAGCAAATTGACTATTTTGGAATAGGACATGGAACTACTTCAGACATTGCCTTTCTCTTATGATCAAACTTTTCGATCATAACATGTCTTTCGTTGCCATTGTCTATATCCATAGAGGTCTTGAAGGCAGATTCACCAATCAACTTTGCTTTTCTATTGCGCCAAACCATTGCTGATTCAGCATCAATAAGCATATAGGTGAGATCTATAAGGGTCACGTCGCATTTCATCATATAGTACTCTCTTACGAACTCACTATACGAGTTAGGAAGTGACTGAAGAACCCAATCAACAGCCATCTCCTCAGAGACAACGGATCCTAACATTCTTAACCTATCAATGTGTGACTTCATCCCTAGGACGTGTGCACACACCGGCTTTCCTTCTTTATGTTTACTTGCCAAAAGGGCTTGAGTGAGCTTGAACTTTTCAAGCCTTCGAACTTGTGGGTTAGGGAGAATAATTAGAGGAGGTGGAGGAAGAGATGTATGATCTCTTGTTCCTCAATCAAATCGTGGAATATCATCTTCATGCGGAATGCTTGTTCAACGGGATTTGGGAAGACCATAGTTGTCGTACTTTGACATCTACAAAACGGGAGAAAATGAATTCAATTTAGTTGATTGATTGAGTCCTTAGTAAATCGCCCAAATGAGATACTAAGGCTAGGACCCAACACAATATGCTACAACCTAGAAAAGGGATGTCGTAATCTAGTTGCAGAATATTTGAAGGTAAGTGAATGACGATTCACTAATTTCCACCATGAAAAACGAATAAGAAATTTAAGTTATAAATCTATGAAAACTCCTAGATCCTTTGAGATTCATTCAACATTTCAATGGCATGTTTAAAACTCGATATGCCCCTCTTGTTCGTGACTGGGATGCCGAGGATCACAAAGCGGGTGTGAATAACCATGCAAACTTACATGGTGCCCTCACATGTTACAGTCACCTATTCGATGTGCCGGTAAACCACACACGCTCCACCGAACTATGACAAACATTGAGTCACCCTTTGCTACCTTTGCTTAGAACCATTTAGTGTGCCGGTAAACCACAAATACTCCACTAACGTCTTCGCAAGGGCACAAAGTGTAATTTCATGGAATTTCATCAATTCACTTTTGCCTAAGTAACTAAGATTAGGAATTTGAAAAACATTTAGTTACTTTTGTACTTCATTATACTTATAATGGAAGGTTTTGTCCTATCCTACCCGTTCGGCTAACGACCCTCCACTAGTCAAGAGTGCGGTGGGTAAGAGTGGAT
The DNA here is from genome assembly GCF_002870075.4 of Lactuca sativa. Lineage (NCBI taxonomy): Eukaryota > Viridiplantae > Streptophyta > Magnoliopsida > Asterales > Asteraceae > Lactuca > Lactuca sativa. The sequence goes on along the minus strand of NC_056631.2, from coordinate 88,254,699 downwards.
ACCCATTCAATCGCCATTTTATAGGCAATTTCCTTAAACACCCCTTATAGACCAGCTTCGTGAATGAGGCCTACTAACGGTAAGACTGACTTTTACTCATACATATATATAATGTTAGACTTTTAATGTTATATATAGTATAGGGTGTATTTTACACTTTTAAAATACTAGGTGGTCAAATTTAACGATTATACTTTTAATTTAATTAAATTGTAAACCTAAACTTTTATGGATTTATTAAACCTCTTTTAATTATACACCTTAACTAATTAATAAAACCATAAGGGTGTGATTTGAACTTTTCAAAACAATACTAGGGTTTTAGAATTTAACATTCCTAATTTAAACTTTTAATCAACTTTTAAATTCCAAAACTTGAGGGCAAGTTTTGAAACATTTCAAAACATTAGGGTTTAGAATTTAAATATTTCAAAATCAAGCTTTTCAATCAAAATTTAAATTCCAAAACTTGAGGACAAGTTTTGAAACATTTTTCAAAACATTAGGGTTTCAACTATTTAAATTCTAAACTTTCAAGTTCTAATTTAAACTATAAAACCTAAAGGGATTAATTTGAAACTTTTCCAAACTTTGTCAAGAATATTCTAGATCACATAATTCACATAAGGCAATTAACTATAATTGGTGGTTATCTAATTAGATCTAGTTCAAATTCTTGCAAGATAATGATCAAATAATTTCCACAACTTAACATTTATCAAATAAGGTAATAATTATTTAATTAGATGACCAAAATCTTTTATTTTGACAAGGATAATCATAAGGAATCAATAAAATTCGAATTTTATTAATTTTAAACAATTTGGGCAATTATCCTGAGTCAAAATAGGCAAAAATCCCGAAATAGCCTCCTTCTGACGCTCGAACTCGCCGAGTTCCTCTATGGACCCGTCGAGTTGGAGCTACTCGCCGAGTCCACATTGGAACTCGCTGAGTTCATCAGACAGGGGGCCAAAAAAACGATTTTACAGCTTGAACAAACAAACAAGGCATCAATACAATAGAAACCAATCAAGGCTCTGATACCACTGATGGTTTTGGTCATAAGAACTTCCTATGTGCTCATACAAACCTTAATGCTTGGATCTAGGTTTCTCTATTGTACATGCAAGTTATCCAAGACTATAAACCCTAGATCTAGCATATGATAATCAATATAACATATAATTAGGGTTTAGATCATACCTTGATTGTTATGTAGCAATAACAATCTCAAATCCTTCTTGTATTGACTTTAGAAAGCTTAGAGTCACAAATGTCACTCCTCTAATGGTTCACAAACACCAAGAGCAAGAGGATGAAGAGGAGAAGAGAAGGAGGCTGCCCAAAACGTGTGGAAATCCTAGAATAAAGGTTGTCCACGTTTTTGGGGCATAAGGGCTCTATATATAGTGAGGCTATTAGGGTTATCTAATAAGGAAACCCTAATTTGGATGCTTAAGCCCTAAGCAACCCATGGACTCCTTTCCTTAAAGGCCTTGGACGATTTCTAATGGGTTTCCCCATAGAATTCGTCCACTCCTTAATATAAGGCAATCCATAGCCCAAATTGCAATTATCTTATAATTACAATTCTAGTCCCTTAAGTTTAATTAATCTCTTTTAGTCACAAAACTAATTACCAGTTAATTCTTGACTAATATTAATTAAACAATATGATTTCTCCTTTAATATATTATTCTCATAATATATTAATAAATCATATTTAATCCTTTCTCTCCATAATTCATCCTATCAAGTTGCTTTGGTGAAGGCAACCCAAAAGGACCATGCACCATCGGGTCAAGTACATACCAAAATAGTTATGGACTTAGACACTAATCCAACATATTCGTCATGATTTACTGAAAGTAAGTAAATATGTTTATGCTTACAAGTTTAAGTATAATTCTGAAACACTGGAAAAGTTTCAATGTATGGCAGAACGAATGAGAAGAATCAAATTAGGCAGAAAGATAAAAGTTTCTCTAATCTGAAACAATAGGAGAGTAGTTTAGTATCGTGTTTTATGATCATCTTAATGATTATGTAAAACCATATCACAATTGATCCTCTAACGACACCTTAGTGCACTTGTATGGCTAAGAAGAGGAATCGTGAATTGTTGAAATGGTTAAATCAAAAGGTGAATCATACATCGTTCCAAGAACAAGTCTTAGAGTCATACTCCTAGATTGTAACTTGAGTGACATAATATTAAGAAAGGTTTATAACACTTGTCAAATGTAGAGTAAAAGTTTTCTTATTCTTGTACATTTGAAATTGGTAAGTTGTGATATCTTGGTAAGGACAAAGACCAACTAAGACCAATTGTGTGAAGTGTTTATCTTGGTAAGAATCCGCACTAACTCTTGAATATTTTTTTGTCAAGGAATGGTTCATGACAATAGAATCTTATATGTCAAGAGGTCTGTGGGAGCCTTAAAGATCTTAACAAGTTTCAAGAACTAATCAAGAATAAACTTATTGTTAATCACTAACACACGACTTAAGGTTGTAACCTATCGTGATGACATATTCTTATTTATGTGCTCATTCTAATTAAAAGTTGACTATGCATGTGAGTTCAATGAGTTCTCAGTTGTTTGCATAAAGCAAAGCACCTGGATTAATGACAATTTCATTGATCAATGTGGGTGATCTGCTTAACAACTTGGAAGACTTGGTAGGCCCTTATGCTACCGGGTGGAAAAAAATTAAGATTGAACAAGTTCAGTCCATATGAGTTTGGATTTGTCACTAACCTTTTCTTATGATTATGGTTATGATAAATTCATATAGATAGGAACACATATACCATAAAATCCAAGTGTCATAAGGTTACTCTCCAATTCATGAAAATTATTGTGAGGAAACGCTTTCACTAAGTAAATTTTAAGGAGATAGTAATTATGATATTTGCATTCTCAAATTCAATTATGATTACGACATCGCTCTTTATAGTTCGAATTGTGAGAAATGGAAAAAGGTCTAAAATTTGAGACTTATTGTTGTAAGTTCTAAAATTGTTTAGACACACATGTGAGCTATCTAAGGAAAGGTGTATGATTTTTAGAAGCGTATATCAAGTCTTATCAAAGCATCTCACATCAGAAATCTGAACTTTGGTAACAAAGTTAATAAGTATTGATTTCTAGAAGTCCAATTAATTTCTGGATACATGTCAAAGCTAGTAAGATAATAATTATAATGCTAGTGGGAGCATAATTATTATGGTAAGTGTTGCAAGTTAGCAATGTTAATTATAGAAAACAAAAGGTTACAAATCACAAAGTTGAAGGGTTTGAAAAGTTGTTTTGCTATAATTGAGGGAGAGGAATTCATACTTCATTTCAATTCTAAAAGCTTAGATTGATATTTTAATTAGATTTAGTCAAGGATATATATGAATGCTATGTTGGAAATGTTAATTGCATTCTCAAATTCGATTATGATTACGACATCCCTCTTCATAGTTCGAATTGTGAGAACATGGCAAATAGAATGCAACATAAGGAAATTCTTTATATATATATATATATATATATATATATATATATATATATATATATATATATATATATATATATATATATATATATATATATATATGGAAAGGTTAATTGCGTTCTCAAAAGTTGGTTATGATTACAACATCCTTCTTCATAATCAAAATTATGAGAACATGGCAAATAGAAATATTATAGCAAAAGACTGATCATGTATCATGTATTTATGTTAGACATTATGAATCGTGTCCCATATGCTTCGGGTATATGATCAATTGCATAAACTATAATATTCTCGTGTTCTAGTTTTGCAAATGCCTAGGGAATTAAGAGGGAAAAAGGAATTGAATTGGATATGACTAAAGTGGTTAAACAACTGTTAAGGACAATCTAAGGTTCGCTAATGATTGGTCGCTTAAGGACATTTGGAAGTATAGCAATGGATGTACGATATTGACATTATTAGGAATAGACAGGAGTCTATTAATAATGAGTTGTCGTATGGCAACTATGAAATATTTCCATATTGGGAGTTGAAGAATAGATGAGAAAGTTAGAGACTTTTAGGCAAGAAGGATGTTCAAAGGAATGTACTTTGAATTTGAGACTTCATTTCCTTGGAATTGTCTTGTAACAATCTCCAAAGGAATATTTTGTAATATCGTTGGTCAAGTCTCTATGACTTTTGGTACCTAGACATTAAAAAAGAATTATTGCATGATAGTTTAGAATCTAACACTTTCTAGCAGTGACAAGAATTTGGAATTCTTACACTTGCCATAAGGATTTGGAATTGTGAAATGAGCATCATTGAAATGTTGTCAATTGGTCTATTTCACAAAGTAAGGACCATAGATAAACATAGTGTGCATGCTTGGAGCATGGGACAACTATTGTTTTAATTCAAGCATTAAGTTGATAAATCGAAACATTATACAATGAATAATGAGTAATCAATATGGCATTCAAAAGTTTTGGGACCATATATGATTAGTATTATTCTTGTGTTTCAATTTGCATGTTTTGACTTCCCAAATAACTAGGTTATTCAAACCAACCACAGTCAATCATACTTTGGAAGTAGGTATTGAGGCAAGACTGTCATGAATGGGTCCGTAGTTTGTCTAGGACAAGGTGGCTATAGTGCTCATGAGTACTCCTGAAATAAGATTCGAGTAATGGATTCAACCCACGCTCATCTGAATTACTTCATGGATTTTATCACGAGTGATTGTGAGACGATAATATCTTATATTCTTGAAATGGAGACATGTGAGTTGTAGTTGCGAGTCGGTTGCACATTGACATATGTAAACGCACCAGTAACATGGATGTTATAAAACATATTGTTGTGTGTGATTGGATGAGTAAGTACAAGCAAACATATGAGTCGAAGTTTATCCGTTCCTTTTACCCCATGTGGTTAAAAGCGATATCTATGGGACCCTCGATGATTTAGTGATGATACCCCTAAGTGTTTGGCCAAGCATGGACTGATTTGATTTGTTCAATTAGTCGTCGTTGTTAGGGTATAAATGTTGTAATAAGTCGAAGTGTTAGTTTTATGGTTACGAAGGATCTCTAATCTTCGTAAGTAGAGTCTTCGGATGTAATGTTATATTTACTAAGGCATTTTAATGAATAGTCTGAATGTCTAGTCCTTAGTATTTTGTTATGCTTTTGTAACTCCTATAAATAGGAGACTGTACTGAGTGAGTCTTAACTTTCACATATTCTTTACAGAGAATTCCTTTGTACTCTGTAAAATCAAAAGCATAATATGAGCTGATAAAAGATTATATTTACTCTCGTGTTCATCGTATTTCTTCTTTCTTAATTCTTACGTGAATTGATCTTTAAACTCGATTTCAAATCTCATCAGTCGTCATAAATCAGAAATCGGGAAACAACAAATGGAAAGAGAGAATGATTATAATCCATGTCTCAGTCCATATGATATCTAGAATGGAGGAATATATGATCTCTTATCTAATAGACGCGTCATTGACTACGTTAGAGTTTGACAACATATTTTAAGAGCTACGATTGCTAGTCGGGTTGTAGAGTCGTATTTGCAATAGTAGTTATTAGACTTATCCAAGTAAGAGACTGTTGGATTAGGTGTCTAAGCCCATAACTATAATTGGTATGTACTTGACTCGAGAGTAGCATGGTCCATTTGGGTTACATGGCACCAAAACAATTTGTAAGGATGGACTTTTGAGTAAAGGATACTCATGATTTATTAATATATTATAAGTTCTAGGATATTAATATGAAATCATATTATTTAATTAGTATTGATCAAGAATTAATTTAGAATTAATTTTGTGATCAAAAGAGACTAATTAAATATAAGGGGTTGCTTGGTAAATCATTCATTCTTATGGTGTGGGCCAATAAATCCATGATTCCTGAGGTTGGGCTAAACCCATGTGACAGTCCATGGATGATCCATTGAGGTTTAAACGCATGGATCCTAAGGAAAATTAAAGGTCATGCACATTAGGGTTTACATGGTGTAACCCTAGTTTTGCCACACTATATAAGAAACCCATTAGCTCCTAAAATTGGCACCTAGTGTTCTTAGAATAGCTATAGACGATTTTAGACTGTATGTATTCTCTCTCAAGTCCTCCATTGTTGGTGGTGTTGTGTGATTCCATTTGAGGTGCAACACTTGGGGCACTAAGTTCTTCAAAGGCCAAACTCAAGAAAAACTACAAGTTACAACAAAGAGGTAATTTTACAACTCATTATTATGTTGTTTATGTCAATTGCATGCTAGTTGTAGGCTTAATGCTTTGGAAACAATATTGCATGTATAATTAGCGAAAACATAGATCCAAGGCATTTAGGGTTGTATGTGCACCATAGGATGTTGTAGTATACTAAAACTCTTCAAGAAGACTGTTGGCTCTTTTGGGCCATTAGCCTTCTGATTTTGGTCCATGGCTAGGCCTTGGTCCTTATTAGAATTAGGCCTGTGAGGGATTTTGGGCCAAATTAGGAAGTTGGGCCTTAGTGGGCTTTTTGGTGCTTTTGGATTGGGCCTTAGATTTTGGGCCAAGTTAAGAGGAGTAAAAAGATCTTTTACCCTGAGTGTTGGACAATTGGACTAGGATCCCATTTTTGGGTAATAACCCAATTATTAATTGGATATTATTTGATGGTGTTAGAGCAAGAATTTTTCCGAATCAACAGTCCGAGATTTTATCAGAGAGATTCAGCAGATTGATGTGAGTTTCCTCACTGTATACGACGTGTCGAAGGCACCAATGCTGGCCCGTGATTTATTTTGATAGTGTGGATCAACCATGTATGAGTTTAGGTCATTATGATGGAAGTAGAACGCTAAAAGTGAGGTTTGGGTCCTTTTGAGCCATGCAAAGGCTCCAAGTTCATGACTTTATGGCTTAAGAAGTTTGATCGGACTTAGATATGAAGTTTGGGCTTTTAGTTGCAAGTATTAGGCACTTAATGGAAAAGTTCTTAATGGGTACGTATGTTGGGTGTACGTATGTGTACGTTGTGCATACGTTGCTTGGTCCCCGATATTGGCTCACTTGGTAGTACGTTGAGTGTACCCAGGTCGTATGTAACGCATACTAGGAGTCCTCGTAGAACACTAGGCGTAAGCCTAAGTATGTCGGGCATACTCAGCCGCCGTTGACTTTCGTTGACTTTCTCGATTTAGGCCATTTAGAGGCTAAAGGTGTTGGATTAGGTGTCTAAGCCCATAACTATAATTGGTATGTACTTGACCCGAGAGTAGCATGGTCCATTTGGGTTGCATGACACCAGAACAATTTGTAAGGATGGACTTTTGAGTAGAGGATATTAATGATTTATTAATATATTATAAGTTCTAATATATTAATATGAAATCATATTATTTAATTAGTATTGATCAAGAATTAATTTAGAATTAACTTTGTGATCAAAAGAGACTAATTAAATATAAGGGATTGATTGGTAAATCATTCATTCTTATGGTGTGGGCCAATAAATCCATGATTCCTTAGGTTGGGCTAAACCCATGTGACAGCCCATGGAGGATCCATTGAGGTTTAAACGCATGGAGCCTAAGGAAAATTGAAGGTCACTACTAGAAAACAGCCCTTTAATGACGTGCAAACAATGACACCCGCTGATAGAGGACACACATTTGTACGCGCCCTAAAATATAATGTCAGTTGTGCAAAATTTGAAGGATAGAAGACATGCTTTTTTGCGTGCCCTAAAATTAATGTCCAAAAAAATAATAATACAAACATGGAAGACGCTTATCTTAATTGTGTGTCTTCTACAAGTGTCGCTTTATAATTTTTTACTGGAACACGCATTTTTAAAGGGGGGAAATGAAATCCTCTCAAATTCTAAAATTTTGAACTACCCCGCTTCTGCACTCTCTTCTCTGTATCTCCCTTCTTTCTCTCTATAAACCCTAAGCCATCACCCCCACCATTGAACCCTAAAAACTCAATCCATACTTCACGCCTTCTGTGATTCCCTCCTCTTCGACTCTCTAATCTACGATTTCAGTTTGAAAACATCTATCAACCTCCCTGCTTCGATTAGAAACCCAAAAAATTAGAAAATGCCACATTGTCGAGCGTGTTGGCGCCGGTTCTCTGGTGTACCTTGTCACCGTTTTATAATTTTTCCGACACTTTAATTTTAGCAAACCTGCTAGAACCCTAAGTGTTTCCTTTTACACTTTCACATCTTTCCTTCCCTAATCACATGTATTTAATTCACTATTTGGGCATTTTGGTAAGAGCATAGTGATTTTCAATATGCCCATGGCAAGTCTCTCAAATTCTGCCATTCCGAGCATTATTAGGGTTAAGCGACGGAATAGTGTAACTCGTGTTGCTGGAACTGAACCGAAGCCCAAGGCAGTCGATCCTTTAAGTTCTAGAATCGTCGATGGATCTTCAATCAACAACACTTCCACCGTACATTAGTATTTTCTCTTGCTTTCAATTTTTACATGTAAGTTATTAGTTATGTGTTCAATATTCATGTTTCAAATTTGAATTGTTATTGTCTGCAGAGAATGGAGACCGTTTCACAAGAGATTTAAAGAGTTAGGGCTCAGATGAAAGAGAATGAGCAATTGGCGATCTGAGCACTCTTCCCTATCTTTACATAAATACATTCTTTATTACGATCTCTCACATGATTTCCTTCTTCAAACCCAAAACTTTCAGCTAATCGATCTACTTTTGTCATTCCTGGAGCCAACCTGTTCCCATAGTGCTTTGTTGGCTGGTTACTTCAGCAAGGTATGTTCAATAAAGTTAGGTGTTTTTTTCATTGAATATACGTATTATCATTTATTGTAAGATCAATTGGAGAAAGGGCATTTTGGGTAACTATTATATATGCTCTGCTATGTTATAGGTTGTGATATGCCTCATTGTCACACCCCGAAAATCAAAGGCGGAAACATTTCCGGGGTTGACTCCACGTTGAGTATCAAATCCAATGTACATAGTAATCAAAGTAAACAACCATTACATTACATATATTTGAAAGTTTACATTTGTTTCAAAAGTAAATTGTACAAGTGTGATACATATTATATATATGAACAAAATGAGACGAGTCTTCTACACACTCCGTCTTCACCAAAAGAGATCACCGGGTACCTGTCTAATGCGGACCTGAGAATACAAGCAGTTTGAAAATCAACATAAAGCTGGTGAGTTGATAAGATGTTTGTTTTCTGAAATATGTACCAGTTTCCTTCAGTTTTCCGAAAAGGTTTGTTATCCAAGAAAATCCCATATTTTCTTATGTAAAACAGTTTAGTTATCTTGCACTACCAGTTCAATTACACGTTATATGTTACCCCAGGAAAATCCCATATTTTTCTAAATGCAAGACCGATTGAATATCACAGAGTATAGTTTAATACACAAAACTATATATTAAGAATCATGGGATTACTATCCCGAATTAGATATAAAATACTTTAATATACGTGAATTGTAGATGGAAAGTAGTTTGAAAACCTTGGGTCTAACATCCCGTACTACATATAAGATAGTTTGATATACATGAAAATATAGATTGAATACCATGGGACTATCATCCCAGACTAGATACAAGATAGTTTGATATATATGAAAATATAGATTGAAAACCATGGGACTACCATCCCGGACTAGACATAGATTCAAAACCATGGGATTATCATCCCGTACAAGATATAGTTTCAAAATCATGGGACTACCATCCCGTACAAGGTATAGATTGAAATCATGGGACTATTGTCCCGTACTAGATATGGAAACTATAGATAGAAAGTAGATATGGAATCTAAACAAAGTCAAAACCAAACCCAAAGCGACACCGTGAATAAACATATATTAATACATATTGTGAGTCGGGTAACCATGCTGATACGACAACGAGACCTCTTTGATGCTTGTCAGACGTCGGACGATATCCAGAATTTGTCACCCCAGGCGTGCCCGCCTAACTGTAGCTAGTAGTTAAGCCGTGAGATTGTCAGTCCCGAATAGATCTATTCACAAATTCCACGCTCTCCCTCCAGGAGACTCTGGTTACACTTCCGGGGAGGATTTACTAATAACCCAAAAGGGTAATGACAAATCTCACAAACTAGCACTAAGTATTTATGGAATTCTCAAATGATATCAAACATACTAAACGATATGAAACATAATACAGTGAAAACAGTTATATACAATGAAATTATATGGCAATATATACTAAGTGAAACGGAGATAAACTGAATCAGACATAGTGTATCTAATAACTTTATATATATATATATATATATATATATATATATATATATATATATATATATATATATATATATATATATATGTCAGTATGTGATTAAATGAGAACTAAAGAACCCCAAATTATTCCCATAATAATTTGATTAGTTAGGTTATTTCCTTAACTGAAATTCATATAGGTGTAGTTGATAAATCATCCCTTATACTCAGCATAATACATAAGGGGTAAAGATATTTACAAATTTTCCAGATATTTATTGAAATACATCAATGTTATGTTTTGAAAACATTTGTAATTTGCTTGTATTCCCCCCTGAAAACGTTGAAAAACCATTGAAAAAGGGTAGGGGTATGAACTCACCGGACGAGGAACGTGTCTGCTCGGATCCTAAACGTCGTTTCTGGGTTTGCAAACGCACGAGGTTCCTATGAATTATGAAAAGATACATATTTGTATCTAATTAGGACTTAGATTATTTATTTGGTAGAGACAAACACTTCTAGTTGCGGAAACACTCCCTTACAAGTGTTTGGAAGGACCCGGGTGGCGTTTGAAGTCACATAAGGCTTGGATATGGAGTTTACTCTTCAAGAGTAAACTCATAGAGGAGTTTTCGGCCCCTTAACACCTCATCCATATGATTTCACGGCCGTGAACTCATAGATGGTGTTTTTGGGTGCAAAATGGCTTCACAACATTTGGGATTAATGCTAGGCTTGGGTTTTAGGCTTTGGAAGGAATTAAAACTCACTTACGGACCATTTATTGGAGTTTACGGTAGTAAACTTGGAGTTTACGGCCGTAAATTCCCCCACACATAGAATCCTTAATGTATTGGTCCTTAAACAATCACATGTGTTTCCAATGATTTTTCCCAAGCCTTGTATGGATTTTAGGGGACTTTTAGCATGGATTTAGGAGTTTACGGCCCATGAACCCCCTCATGGCCGTGAACTCCTTAGATGGGGGATATAATATGTTTTAAGGTCTAAATCTTGTTTGTGGTCACTTCTAGAATTTATCCCAAGGCTTATGGTGTGTGTAAATGGCATTTTAACACACTAAAAAGGAGTTTACTCCCCATGATAATGAGTTTACGGCCCAAGCATGTTCTTGGGCAGTAAAATCATGTTTACTCCTCTAAATTAATGTTCAAGGTGTTCCAAGGCCAAATCCAATATTCTACAATTCATATCTAAGCTTCAATGGAGTTTTGGAAGGGTTTAAGGGCATAAAAACCCCATTTATATGAGTTTATGGCCCAAGCATGCTCTTGGGTAGTAAACTCATTTTTACTCTTCAAAATCCATGTTTAAGGCATTCTAAGTCCATTCCATTAAGCCATTAAGCCATATCTAAGCTCCAAAGGTCGATTGGAAGGGTTTTTGGGCTCTAAAACCCAATTTATGTGAGTTCACGGCCTAGGACTGTTCTAGAGCCGTAAACTCATGAATATGGTCCTATTCCATGATTTGAACTCGAATTTGAAGGCCTAAGATGTTATACTAGGAGTTAGGGTAGTTACCTTGGTGATTTGGAGCTTAAATTTGATGATTTTGAACCCTTAAACTTGGATTGAGGAGAGAGGTTAGAGAGAGAGTAGAGAGAGGAATCAAAAGCTTCAAATGAAAGTTTGAACACATTTAAATAGGTCTCAAAACTTAGACACAATGGAATTTTACCCGATACCGGCATTAAACGGGGCTTTTGGTCGCACCCGATTAAGTTTCCGTAACCCGGCGGGGACGTTTCTATAATTTATGAAATAAACATTTTGGGCTAATTTCATGAGTTCCTAAGGGGTTTGGACACTCATTAGATTATAATAAACATATAAGTTTAAATAATCTAACCCAAAACGAAATCGGAACGAATTGATAAACGGTGCATTTTTACGGGTAGAACGGGTTTTCGGCTATGGACAACTTCGGGTTGTTACACTCATGCTGCGGAAGACAGTTCCAGAGGTTGTCTAAAACCCAAGATTTTGATCAATTCCTTGATCTGAGCCCTAATTTCTTTTCTATTTTCGGTTTTGGAAAGAATAATCTTTAATAGGGACTGACGATTTCTTTTTCTTTTCTCGAGGTTGTCTAAAACTCCCATATTTATATTTTACCTTTTTTCGATATGCTTTGGGGCTCATCGAGTGTTACCCGGGTCGGTGGTAGCCAACATAGTCAGATGAAAGGAACATGAACAAATAAAGGTGCACGAGCATCAATGCGGAGTGAAAGGTAACCACATCAGGAACAAAAATTTGGTTCTTTCTTTTTCTATAATTTTGCTCACTCTTTTACCATCCCTAAATGAAAATCTATTTTGATCTTCAAATTTTTGTGTTCGAATCCTATATTTTCTAGGGCTTTGTCAAAGGGAACGTGTTACCAAACACAGTTGCTTTTATCACCCTAGATTGTCTAAAAGCTCTCAATGCAATGAATATAGGTAACATGTTTTTTGCTTATAGCTTCTCTTCCAGCCATAATCATCGACAAATTTAACCCCTTTAGATGCCGCTTTCTATGTAAAAATTAATACAAATGAGAGTAATTATACGATGATAATCATAATAGACTATAACAAAGTTGGGATAGTGTTTGAGCTTTGTTGTTTGAAATTGAATAACTAGATAACGATTGATAAATTTAAGATACAAAAATTTGGTTAATATCAACTATCTCAGTTCTTAACAGATGGAATTAGTATTGGAAAGATGAAATTTTATTGACTTGAGGTCTAATTTCTCTCTTTGGAGGTAGATCCATTATGAACCATCTACATGGTTTTTCACTACAGTTTACTGACGAGTTTAATGTGAATCTATTGATCTTGGTTAAACGCTTGCTTTAATGATAAAAACATATATTTTAAAAAACTTCCCCTTTCAGTTTGAAATATTGAAAGAACTTAAAGGTTATTAGCCATGTTTAATATGGTACAACTGATCAGTTTCTGCACCACATAAGCACATATGGCATGGTGCCTAATTAATGAAGATTGACTTTTATTTTGCATCATTTTAGAGTATTACTGTATTTGGCAAAAGGGGGCTATGGTCACTTTTAAATATGTTTTTGCTAAAATGGAGTTGTGGGCATTTCTCAGTATCTTTTAATTTTCTCTCAACACCATGCTAAATATCCCCCCACTTTCTATTCCTTTCCATGGTTATAATTATTCCACCATATGTCATATCCGGTTTGGGGTTGATCCAAAAACTGATGATTACAAAGTCGTTAAGTTTACTGGTGTTGACCAACGAACCAATACTAGCCTATCTAACAGACATTTCATTGAATATTGGCAGAAAATTGTAATTTATATCATGAGAAAAGGTTCTTGGTATTTAATCACTCAAAGATCATGTTTTTTCAAAGTTTAGTGGTATAACTCCAATTGGATCACTTTGCAAAATTGAACACAAGCATCAACAGGATGGTCAATTGTCCAAGGGAAATAAAAACCAAGACATTGGTTCTACTTGTACTATCTTTTTTTATATTTACTTTCCTGATAATATTTTTCAGAATTAGGTTGATGTTGAGCCCCTTTTCTTAGAATTTCACAAAAATAGTGTGAAGCTTTATAAGAGGTCGTTTTCATAAAAAACAGTTGTTGTGATTTCTTATAATTCTTTGTATGTTATATGAATTAGTTATAGCCAAGACTTTTGGTTGTAGAAGAGGACAATTATGGATTCTTGTAATTGGCCTATAGTAGGTTTTGTTTTGCTATGAACTGATTTGTAAGATTTATTGACCTGAAGACTAAGGACCCTCATTGTTGGTATTTATGCTCCACAGAATTCTGCCTCCACCTTTTCCTGCCTCTGGGGCTTGCTATTTCTTGTAAATTGCCCTACATGTATATGAAATAAAATTTAAATAGTTTTATTTTTCATTGTTTTTTAAATGAAAAATCTAATCTACTTTTCTAAATCATTATTACTAAGCAAACAGGTGAAACACATACCTTGGGAGAGGAGAATGTGGAAGAAAGGTAGCGTTGATCCTCCACAAAGATTTGTAGATTCTTCATCTTAATTAGGAAATCATTTTCTTCATCTTCAAACTCCACCATATAACCCAATCGGATTAGTTCACAAAGATCTGGAACAAGCTCTTCATTATCCCACAACACCCCTTCTGCTATTTCTTCACCAAAATGAAACACATATTCTTGATGGTGGTGGTGCTTTTGTCTTTAGTTTTGACTTTTGAGTGTAATTGTTTTCCTTTTCAGCAAAAGAGAGGAACCAGATGAGGTATTTGTTTCTGATCATTAGAATATGTGTTTCTTTTTTGCATGAATCAAAGTTTTTTTTTCCTATTTCAGGTTTTAATATTTCGTGATGGGACATATCTAACCATAAAGGAGGTTTTTGAGAGCTTGGATTAACCAGGTCGCTTCACTATTCATTTCAACTAGTTTCTAGTGATGATAGTTGTTTTTTGTGTATCTGTAGAACAATTGTATATTCTTGTGTGGATGCTTTTTAATGATCATAAGTATTCAATGCAGGTATGGCCTGGACCTGAATGTTGATCTATTAGATGTACATGCAGACAAGAGCATATTCCATCATTTTGATAAATTCAATCTGAAATACAACCCACGTGGTCAGAGTAGGCTTCGGGAGGTTTTCTTGAAACAGGATAATCTAATTTCGGGTACGTTCACATATTAACGGGGTCTAAAGAAATTATATAATAAAACTCATGATTTCTACTTTTTCAGGTCGTTTCCTTGCTGAGGTAACAAGCCAAGTGTTTGTAGATCTTGAAGCGAGTAAATATCAAGTGAGTTTTGAAAGCCATGTTTTATATATATATATATATATATATATATATATATATATATATATATATATATATATATATATATATATATATATATATATATAAACACACACACACACACACACACACATTCCTTTATCTGTTTTGTTTCATGTATGACACTTACACTTGAAACTTTTACCTTTTGATAGAGTTATGCATGGCTTAATCCCCCTAAGCTTTTTGACTTAATGTACAAATGACAACTTAATAGAGAAATTCAACTCATTATGTGATAATTTCTTAATATTGCTCTAATTCATTTTAGGGAATTCGTGCAAGATTAGTTTCCAAAGATTTTGCGCCCAAGGTACCCTTTTGTGTTCTTTAAGTATTAACACTCCTTGTGAAATATGACTTTAAAATTTTCAATAATTAATTTTCTTTTTTCTTGGATTTGATAGTGAGATATTCCAAATTTGGATATTCCTACTTCTGAGTCTAAACTAAACCTGCCCATAACCTTGAGAGAGCTTTTTCATGTGAACTTTCTAGGTTTATCATAGGAATGTCCGAATGACAGTTATGCCCTTCGTACCATAAAAAGCCATTTGCCAAAATGACATTGCTGATGCATTTGCCAAGAAGTATTCATATGCCCAAGTTGTAAAAAGAATACCACTAGTTCTTGTAGAAATTAAGAATGCCGTCAAGGTGAGATTAAATTGTAAAGAAAAAAAAAAGACAAAAATAGCCCAAACAGTTAAACTTTTGACTCATTTCCATTTTATGTTTATTTTTTGTCCAGAGTATACATGATAATGGTGGCGGTAAATTTTGGGTTCCCAAAACTGATTGGTTTCTTGTTGTGCTTAAATCTTAACAGCTATCATGGAAACCTTCAACAACAATTTTGGATCGACACCTTCTAGCAAAAGATATCATGTACGTGTTCATGTGCTGCTATTTTGGATTCAGGAACATCCTTGCTTACTGGTCCAACTGTATGTATCTCACGTGAAGCTTTTGTTAGAACAATTAATCTTAAGGATTTCAAGTTTTTCATATTTCTTGTATCTAATTAGTTTGTAAATTTGTTACAACGTCTATTGATTTGTTTTATCTTTCCATGGAACGATTATTCGTATGACATTAAAGTTTATGCAATGGATTGTATTTTTTGTATATGATATTTTATATTTTATTATGAGACATTAAATGCAAATTTAATTTGAAAATTAGTAAATCTATAAATAATATTTTTTTAAAACATTTAAAATTATGATACGCAAATATGTGTGTCATATTCATTTATGACATGACCTTTCTTGACAGAGGCTTTAATGATACGCAATGTGCGTCATAAATACGAGTGGCGTAAGGTTACAACACGCAAATGCACGTCGTCTTCCTTTATGACAGGGCCTTCCTTGATACGCATTGCGTGTCATAATTGTGCGTCGTAAATGCGCGTCGTCTATAGACGACGCGCAAAAGTGCGTCGTCTCTCTTTATGACAGTGCCTTCCTTGACGTGCATTTGCGCGTCGTCTGAGCGTTTTACGACGCGCAATGAGCGTCGTAAAAGACTGTTTTTCTAGTAGTAGGTCATGCACATTAGGGTTTAGATGGTGTAACCCTAGTTTTGCCACACTATATAAAAAACCCATTTGCTCCTAAAATTGGCACCTAGTGTTCTTAGAATAGCTATAGCCGATTTTATAGTGTATGTATTGTCTCTCACGTCCTCCATTGTTGGTGGTGTTATGTGATTCCATTTGAGGTGCAACACTTGGGGCACTAAGTTTTTCAAGGCCAAACTCAAGAAAAACTACAAGTTACAAAAAAGAGGTAATTCTACAACTCATTATTATGTTGTTTATGTCAATTGCATGCTAGTTGTAGGCTTAATGCTTTGGAAACAATATTTCATGTGTAATTAGCGAAAACGTAGATCCAAAGCATTTAGGGTTGTATGTGCACCATAGGATATTGTAGTATACTAAAACGCTTTAAGAAGAGTGTTGGGCCTTTTGGCCATTAGTCTTTTGATTTTGGTCCATGGTTAGGCCTTGGGACTTATTAGATTTAGGCCCATGAGGGATTTTGGGCCCAATTAGGAAGTTGGGACTTAGTGGGCTTTTTGGTGATTTTGGATTGAGCGTTGGATTTTGGGCCAAGTTAGGAGGGGTAAAATGATATTTTTACCCTGAGTGTTGGACAATTGGACTAGGATTCCAGTTTTGGGTTATAACCCAATTATTAATTAGATATTATTTGATGGTGTTAGAGCGGGAATTTTTCCGAATCAATAGTCCGAGATTTTATCAGAGAGATTCAGCAGATTGAGGTGAGTTTCCTCATTGTATACAACGTGTCGAAGGCACCAATGTTGGCCCATGGTTTATTATGATTAGGTTGCTAGTTGTCTGCGTCACTCTGCATATATGATATCTGTCATATATACTGGACGGGGCCCGATGCCGGGCGGGGCATGATGATTATCTTGTGTGCTAGTTATATTTGTGATTCTTCCATGTGTTTATGTGTTTTTATGTATACCGGGCGGGGCCTAATGATGGACGGGGACCATTATTTGCTGATAGATCTATTTCGAGCGGGGCCTAATGTCGGGTGGGGCCCATTATGTGTTTGATATGTGGTATTTTTGGGAACTCACTAAGCTTCATACTTACATTTTTTAGTCTATGTTTCATGTACTTCCGGATCCAAGGGGAAGAGCTCAAGGTGATCACATCGTACACACCACAACGTTCCGCACTTTATTTTACTCAGATGTATTTGGATGTTTGATCATACTTGATTTTATTATGGTTTATGGATATGTTTTGAAGGATGATTTTTATTATAATTAAAAATGAAATTTTTGGCCTTAATTATTTGGATGTTACAGTCTTTCTGTTCGAGTTCTATGATGAAGAATTTATTATTGTTAGATAATACTCCCTCCGTCCTAAATTGATAGTCAACTATTGACTTTTAAAGTTTTTTTTCTTCAACTTTGACCGTATAATTTTTTATTTGTGTTACATATTACTTGATAAAACTTATAACAATGAAAAAACATTTAAAATGCAATCCATTCATATATTTTGCATCAAATATTATCTATCAAAAACAAAAATATTTAAGGTCAAAATTGAAGGAAAAAGATTTCAAAAGTCAAAAGTAGACTATCAAATTGGAACAGAGATAGTATGAATTATGGTGATGAAGTTATAATTAGTTTCATACTAAAATTATATCTAAAATTTATATGTTTATATATAATATATTTTTTTTAATCATACCGTTTTAATTTTGCGTTAATCTTGTGTAATGCACGTGTATACACCTAGTATATATAAAGTAAATGTCATTCACACAAACTATTCATTTGATTTTGCTTTTTCAATCCAAAAATGGCTAAAAGTAAATTATATTACAATAAATAAAATAAGAATCTTTCTAATAAAACAGATTTTGCTTCTCCGCGTAACAGATTTTCACATTCAAACATTTCTTTCTCATAAAAGCTTCATCTAGTAATTTTCCTCCTTTATATTTTGAAAGTTAAATTATTATTACTTTATAAATTGAGATTGTGTGATCCCTTACTATAATTTAAAATTATAATGTCAGTCCCTTATATATAATTTGTATACTATTCATTTTTATTAACTGGATGAGGAACATCGCTATGCGGGGTGTGGATTTGTTCATAGTTTTGGTTGTCTCCTCACGGGTTATGTGTGTTGTGTAGCAAAGAGGTAGTGTGTGGTTGTTTGTGATATTAATATTATAAAAACGTAAAGTTATAAGTATGCACACAATAAAAAAAAAAGGACTTATATTATACAGTTTTTAATAATCGGTACAAAACTGTTATGATTGTTAGTATGTAGTGACAAATCTTATGTGTCTTTTAACAAATATTATATTTTGTAATAAATAAATAGAAATATGTTATGTAACTATAAAATCATTCATGTAATAATGTTAACATGCGATATTTTTCTGTCACATGATTGAAGTTTTTGGTTATTTATTTTGATTTGGAAAAGATGTTATATTATTATAATGAAATTAATGTGAAACTTAAATGTAAGTGACAATGTGAAAGGGTGGAATGGGTCCATATGAAGAAAACAATCTATATTTCATACAAACATCCATATCCAACCTTTATTGTTTACTGTTCGGGTGATTTCTTGGCCTATGTGTACGGTAATAGATGCAGTTAATATATTAAGGTATAACGGTTGGCTGTGAGGTGATCATATAGTAGTGTGTTGTCATCACTAACTATCTAAGTGTAAGATTCCTAGCATCAGCACCAACCTCATTTCTCAATTTCAAGCGTGCAGAGCAACCCTCTTCGCCATAGGGAAACAAAATTGGATATTGCAGTCGCATATAGCTGGGATGCAGCTTACTAATACGTTGTGGAGAACCCGATTTATAATGCACTATTTGAAAGATCTTGTATGTCCAAGAGTCATATTAAATTGATATTGCTAAATGACATATGATACTAATGGGTCACACTAACAACAACTTAATACAAGTGATTATTTATTAGAAATTGATTTTAATAAATTTTCAATAAAACTCTTTTAATTAAATTGGAAATTATTTATTTCATGGAAATAATAAATTCTATTAGCAAGTAAATTATAATATATATATATATATATATATATATATATATATATATATATATATATATATATATATATATATATATATATATATATATATCATATGGTATGATTTATAAGTCATGTACAAACTTTTAAACTAGTTGAATCCTTTTGTCTTTTTCCTGAAAGACAAGGTTTACATTTTATGAAACAGTTTATAAAAGTTTGACTTTATTTCTTCTTCTTTATGCAATTATCGAGATATGCATAAAAAGAAGAAATGTATGACTTGCCTAATTATGCTTTAAAGGCATGGGTGACATGCTTTTGACAATGGGGACAAGTTTGCTTAAAGTGTTAAGGACTAATAGTTAATAGCTTCACTTTATGCATATAAATAAGAGAGCTTGCACTTGGATTATTTGCTCATTGATTCCTTGATGCAAAATCCGAATCCTCTCTTCCCTCTCTCTTTCTCTCTAGTTTTGGTTAGAAAACTTGAAGAACACTTGCGTCTTCAAGCCCTATTTAAGTTCATATTTGTTATGAACTTAAAACTTAAGGGTATAAGAGATTTGGACTAGCATCTACATCAAGTTGAGTCATTGTTGGCATCTCAAATGTTCCACATTCTTCATCAACTTCCAAGCCTCCCGAGAGGACCCAAAGAACTACAAAGATTGTTATTCTTCACATCTTATTAGGTTGGTGTTTTAATCTTTCTATAACTTGCAAGAAGATCCTTGGTGGGTATAAAATTTTTATGTTATTTCAAAAATTAAAGTCTTCCATTGCCATATTTTTCAAATTTATGAAACTATTTTTGAACTAAACCCAACAATTGGTATCAGAGCCAGCTTGCAAGTTTGGTTAGATTTTTTTGGATTTCTTGAAATCTTAGTTTTTGGAGAATATGGATAACTTGTTTTTGTATAAAAATAAGTTCTTACATATTTTCTATGTCAACTTTATAATTGTTATTTTTTTGATGTGACAAAAGTTTCATGCATCTTTTGTCATTTAAAGTTGTCTTAGAAAAACAAAGGTTGTTTTATGTGTTTGTTGTGTTGCTGTGTTTGTTGTTTTTATTATAAAAATTGTTGTAATAATTTATTTATTCATATGATATGAATAATTAAATATATTTGTACAAAGATGTAACAAGAAATGAAAGGAAAAATTTTGAGTTCAGCATGTGCTGGGCAGAACATGACACTTTCTGAAAAATGTCATGAATGCTACACATGTGCTGAAAAGTTGCTGACAGAAAGATGACACTTTCTGAAACGTGTCATGAAAGCTGCAGTCTTTCCTTTAAAGAAGTTTTTCAAATCTTTTGCAAGCAATGGATGTTTACTCAAGTGGGAGCTTCTTCAACAATATTACAAAATATTTTGGTCCCCTTAAATGTCCCTTTAGGAATGGACTTAACATTTTTGTGTTGGCTCACAAAAATGTCATCAGTTGGTTATGTTTATGCATGTTTGGGTTGTTTATGTTATGCAATTATTATGTGTGGTTGATAAATTAGTTTTTTACATGCTAAAATACTTTTGGACAAACTAAACATCACATGAAGTTTGGGTTTCAAAATTGGAGATAAGATGTAACAGGTTATTCTTTTAAAATAAAACTCAGTTTTATAAAATCGTAAATAACGGCAAATTTTAAAATACTTCATTATAAGTTTTTAAATGGTGATTTTTATAACTTATACAAACTCCAAATATATAATTAATAAAATGAAGTTTTATTAAATATATAAAAGGTTCAAATGAATTCAAACTTAATATCGGTTAATAATTGAATTGCGTTAAGTGATATAAAAACTAGTTTTTTATATAGAACCTTTAAAAGTAATTTTCTTTTGAAAATTGATATCATGGTTTATTATATGCATGTAATAACCATGATATCATACGTTTTTTAAAGTAGAATTATAAAAACATCTAAAGACCCTTTTACAAACCTCAAATCTATGCAATCATTTTGAAGAACACTCGCGCGTCTCTTGTCTGCACTAGTGGGATAAAGGACACCTAACCGCTTAGTGTTATCTGTTGATGGTCGGGGTGTTTTCGCGATTTCTATAACCAAGTTATACGCCAATTACACAAGTTTTTGAAATTGGACGATTTGATCAGAAATCTTTTGTGATAAAGGATACCTAAATAAGAGAGTTTCAAGGCATAGATGGGATCAAATATATCTAATTAAATTTATTATTAGCGATCCCATAAGTCTAGGAATTATATAGTGAGATATAATTGATAATCGATATCGACCTGGTTGATTTCAAATGGATGGGATAAATTATACCTAACCATTTATTTGTTTTGCAACTTGGATCCTAGACTTTGATAATTAATGTTTTTTTTTTGAAACTAACAAGGTATTAGTTATTGAAGATTAAATTTTGAAAATACTAAATGAATTTTGTCAAAAAAAATTTGTAGTTATATAATCCATTGTCATTATCATGAATTGCCATTTTCTTTAATGACTTAATGAAACAATAACATTCAATAAATACAACTTCAATGAATGAGTTCATGTCTTAAAAGACAATCTCGTAAAAGATATGAAATTGTATACACTTAAAGGTCCTAGTCCTAAACTATTTGCTTTGAGCAATGAACCTGAACATGATACCTAGTAAAGGCATCACCGTGATCCTTAAGATGTTTCTAACATCAAGTTAGGAATAGTTATTCATAACTACTAGGAAGTCTTGGATAATTTAAACACACACACACACACACACACACATATATATATATATATATATATATATATATATATATATAATAATAATAGAAAAGTTTAAGGTCCATGCTAAAGCACGACCCATGAATGGTGTTTTCAGTATTTCTTTTAAAAACCATAAGATTACACCGTCAAACCATACTCTAACAAACACATTGCAATGTTCCTTCCTGAAGTTTAGCTAAATGCAACAGATAGCAATGAACGTTCATTCATAGTTTTTCATATTGATTCTTTTGATTAAAATGTTAGAACAATGTTATTATTGGAAGCTCTCTTGATGAAGTATGAAAGGGGAAATGTTCTTGGATGCTTCATATGGTAAAAAAAATATTGGTGTATATAAAGCGGAATAGTTTGTATCGCCATGTAAAAAACACAGAGGTTAGATTTAACTCGGAAATGTATATATATTGGAATCAAATTGATCAGATGTTTTAGATTTCAACATTCTCGGCACTCCAAATCCATGGTTTGTAAACAACATTTCTTTCGACAAACCTTACCCATGACTCTGACTTATTATTATCATGCAATGGATAATCATTTGCAAAAATGAAAGGGCTCAACAACAAGCACAACCAGTGTATCAAGGTAAAAGGGATTGAAAAAAGAAATGCCAACATAAAACATTATGACTAAATCCTATTAGTGGTAGAGCCAGGATCAAGGTAAAAGGGAATAAAGGGTTATCCCCAAAAAAAAGTCCGAAAAAAACTACACCATCACACTAAAAATTTGAGAAAAATTACACTACTGATGTTTTTTGAAGGGCACTCGGGTTACACAAGGAACCACGCCTAGCTCCGCCCATGAATCCCATTAACATATGCTTGATTTACATTGATATAAGTTGGTTTCACTTTTAAAAACACATAAATGGTAATTGATAAAAAAAATGTAAGAAAGAATCTCATACCCCAATTCATTTCTGATAGGATTCATGGGTACATGTCATATAATATGGGATCAACCATTTTGGACAAGGAATAAATACGATAGATTGAGGGGTGGTCCATCTTACAAGTGATTGTTCAAATTTTAGATAACAATGAAATTATTGACAATAAGCCATTAAAATAAACACTAAGAACTAGTAAACTAATGATGTGGATGTTTTAAGCTACTATTTACAAACGTGATTGTCGTTTCAAAAAAAAAATACAAACATGATAAAGAACAACCTCCCTTATTTTATAGTGATAACATACATGTTAAAATATCATGGAAGCCTACTTAGAATAGATAAGCTAGGCTTTGTAAAACATTGGGAGAAGAGGGGGGGTCTTTCTTTGAAGAGTGAGAAACTTGGTCCCAGTATTGATCTTCAAGTCGATTGGCAAGGTTAAGAGCAAACTGCTTCTTGGACTCTGATTGTGAAGCAAGAAATAATGAGTTACAAATGAAATCACCAACATGACACTTCAACATATAAATATTAAATTTTAACACCCCAGGAAATGGAACAAAGTAAATTTCTTTGGTGGCGTTCCTTTGATACGAAAATCTCATATAAACTGAAAAGCATAAATGTTCTCATAACAGTTGTGACCACTGGGATTATTGCCAAGAGAAAGTCGTCATTTTTAATGTATTCTGCTTGACTATCACTTTCGAGAGAAGGTCTTGTATAACCAAACTATCCCTTTTAGTATAAAATTATGAATCCTCAATATTAAAAAACAACAATAAACCAAGTAGTGCTTTGTGTGAGGTACCAGAATATAGTGGTATCCGACAAGTTGCAAGAGTAACTTATCTTGGTTGTAAATCACTGAAATATCGATTAAAATAGATGCTCTCTGATACATAGGTATGCCTTCATCATCTATTGCATTATTTGACCTATAAAATATCATTCAAAATACAACATTCTTATAATGGGAACAAGTATAAATGCAATCTTGAAAGGATGAAGATAACTGGGTTTCAACGCCACCCCAGGACTTTTTAAACTTCTTATTTATATTGTTTTAATTCAGCAGAAAAATATTCTAACTTTCCATCTCAACTATCAACAAATCAACCATTCCATTGTCCTGAACCGCAGGAGCCAATTCAATGGCAAGCTTGCTGCCTTGAGCTTTGGATTTGCATGGTACATAGAGCTCCTTGGACAGTTAGCTTCAACATCTCCATAATTTGTGCCATAACCAGTGTATCAACACTCAAGAATTCCATTATAATGCAAAGATAGAACTATCAACGACAAATGATGTCGTACATAAATTTTGATTCCTTAGGAGAATGTCATCGTGTTTGTCACTGTATCAATCAAGTTTGTTCACTTTTCAGAGTATGATGAAAGAACATGTGATCATAGCACCAATCTCATGGGAGGGAGAAGAAAATGGGCATTGATAAATATAGAAATAAGTTATGTAAACATGTATAATACATAAATGCAATATAATTCAAGATCAGGAGAGGCATCTATGGGCACCCAGACGAAGATTTTGAAGAAAAAAAACCCTAAAACAAAGACGAAGAACTAATTTTAGTGGGTATCTTGGAAAATCAATTTGGGGGTGATGTTAACGAAGGAAAGATGTGAAGGTGTCGTTGGATGCAAGATCTAGTCGGACAAAACCATATGGGAAAAGAGGATGCATCGTCAATTATCAAAATTTAACCAAAAGAAGAGTTGGGGCACCGATGAAGGTATGAGAGAGAGAGAGAGAGAGAGAGAGAGAGAGAAACAACATAAGAGAATTGCACTTGTGGCAATACGATCCCAGAAGAATGAATTTAAAAAAATCGGGGAGGTAAAAAGGAATAGACAAGAAGAGGATTAGAGACGTAGAAAGAAAGGAGCATGGAACAGGTTTACGAGAGGTCGTGTTGATTCGATGCATCATTTTATGGAAGCAGTGATAAACAATAAAATGTCATTGAGACGACGGTTGATGAGTTGGGAACAAACGTAAAGAGAGGCGACCAAGTAGAAGTCCAAATAGGCAAAAGAGGGAAACAGTGGCCGGAAAACAGGTGCCTATGAGCGAAGCAACGCGGAGGAGGAGATTAAACGGTGGAAGATCATTTCAGTCGACGCATCGTTTAAAAGGCAAATGACGTGGCGACCACCGAACTGTGTAAATTTGATTTTTGAGACATATATATATATATATATATATATATATATATATATATATATATATATATATATATATATATATATATATACTAGAAAAGTTTTAGGCCAGTGCTAAGCACCACCCAAGGAAAATAATTGAGGTATTATTTTTAGTGTAATCTAATGTAACAATGAAGGTAGGGTGATATAGGTAAAAGATTAGTATGAAATTGGCATAAACATTTTTTAATATAATATACATTTCAAGTTTTACATTGCGAAGTTTAAGTGAAATATATCATTGACATATTCAGTAACATAATATACATACATTAATTTACATTAATAGGTGTTTTATTGCTTCACCACCAGGTAATACATAAATATATCATTTACATATTCGGTAACATAATATACATAATTAATTTACCTTAATAGGTGTTATTGTTTAACCATCGGTTAATAGATAAATATATCATTTACATATTCAATATTATAATATACATACATTAATTTACATTGGCGGGTGTTTATTGCTTCACCATTATGTGATATAAAGAACGAATCAAAAATCCATATTTGAGTTCAAGTACAAATGGAATTCGTGCCTTTAATTTGAATATTTACCAAAGGAAGTTGACAACTTCTCTAATATCTTCTAAATTTAAAATTATGATGATTCTATTTTGCATAATATATGACTAAGTAATAATGGTGCTTCCAAAAAAGTTGTATTTAACACAAATTGATGCTGACATGAATTTTATTAAAAAAATGATTGCTAATGAAATACCTATTTCATTTTTTTAGATGGTCTTGTAGGAGCAACTGTTGAAGTTCCTATCCCCTTAGATCTCTCGATTTGATGTTGGCTACGCTTTTGTGTTTGCATAGATGAAGGTGTTTTGGTTGATGATTGAGGGTTAGGTGGGTTTGATGTTTCGATCTGTTGTTGGTTATGGGTATCTGGTTGTTGAGGATTATGTGCCTTAACAATGAAAAATCTTGTGGTAGGTTTTTGTTGATGATTTGTTTGATATGATCGTACAAATGCTACAATTGATAAAGATTTAATTGATGCTGCAATTTTGTCATGAACTTCTTCTCCCTGGCACAATTACACAATTATTGGCTAGTCATTTGGTATTAATTTACTTCTTTACATATGGGTAAATGACAGAATAGTTATCCTTACATTTTCTTCGGCATCTCTAACTGAATTTGGATTAAACTGAATGAACTTTTCAATATCTGGTGTAGAAATAGTCGCACAAATGGATCCGCTTCCATCATCGATATTAATTGTTGCTCTTGACCTATTCATTCAAATGCATGTAGTATTAATGTTTTTGTAGATTACAATTTATTGTATTAATTTACTTAAATGATTCTAACTTTGGATTCACTTTTGCATACAGGACATCTGATGGTCCAACTAACATCTGCTTCAATTGGCTTCAAGCAATTAGCACATCCGGTTTGTGTGAAACTCCTATCCTGATGTGGAAAACTAAGATTGCCTTTAACCCATGTTGGTTTACCCTATTATAAAAAAGTATATCTTGATTTGTATTTATCTTCGGATTAGAAAAGTTACTAATTTGTATAATGATCTAGGTTTGTGTACTCACATTTTCCATCCTTGTGATTGCTACAACCATTGGAATTATGTCCTCTTCTTCGGGATGTGGCAAAAGAATATCAATATCTTTGTATGTTTCCTTTCGATGTAACTCTTTTATTTCGTTGTTGTTTTGTTGAAACCTGTTAAGTAGATTGAAGTTAGCATTGAAATTAATAGTTGGCTAATTGTTTTGTTAGAAAATACCAGTTGTCTAGTTGTAGGTCTGCCTTGACTGGTGGATTTATAAGGATTGAAGATCCATTAGTTGTTGAAAATGATAGCCCTGCATTGGGAGTTACTTGGTGATATCCTTTTCATGTATACGGATATATAGATGTTTAAATTGTTTAAATTAAGTTAACCTGGCCTTACCATAGAAAGTTGTGACCATCACTCTTATAGCAAATATCATTGACCCATTTTGGGTGATTTCTTCTATTGCTTTTCCTTCATTCTCATTCAAGGAATCCCATAATGTAAGTATAAGCAGTTTTTTCCTGATAATAAAATACACAAATGTAAAATGATAATAATAATTGTAGCTATAAAATTCAGTTTTTTCCTGATAATAAAATACACAAGCATTGGACTTAGCTCTGGCTGCGGTTCAACGAGGGTATGTTTGGTGAGTGACCAGGAATGTTCGTATGAACTGAGTCGAAATCTTGGTTCTGTTGGTATCAACTTTGAATCGGAAATTTGATAGCGTTTGTATGCTTGGAATGTGTTTTTATAAAATTCCAGATAATTACTAAAGATTAAGGCTGATACCTTAGTTCCCTGTTATTTGTACACAAGAATTAACATAATATATTTTGAACAAAGATGCAATTTAATGTTGTTTTACCTGTGTATAAATACACATGAGTCTTCTGTAGTTGCTTTTGGTCTTGCTCTGTTTTGTGTTCCCACATTCTAAAACTTGAATGATGACAGTCCATTTTTTTGTTCAGGTTGGGAGTAATATCCAATATGTTTGATAGTTCTCTCTCCATGTGGTCGTGTTTCTGCTTATTTGTCATCTGAAAATGTTACAATGTTTTTTCTGGTACATGGTTGATGCCAATACTTGTACATGAATTGGTTAACATGTCATAAATAGTTAGGGAACAACATGTAAGTGGATATTTATATTTGGACTTGATATCATTATTGCATAATGTTTTTATTATAATGAACTGTTGTTAGAAATTTTTGGTATTGTTATATTTTTAGTTTATAAGGGGATACAATTAAATCAAGAAATGGAAACATATACAAATATAACAGATGACCATTTGCATGCCATGTGAGAGGGAAATACAGAAATAAGAAATCATTACCAATCGTTGGCCATTGACAGATGGGAAGAGGTGAATTTAAGTCTGGGTTGTGGTGATGTTTAAATTGATTTCAAGATTAGAGAAGATGAGTATGGAATTGAAATGAGAATACCATAACTTATTCTCTAATGTGTCTTGTAATCGAAGTGACATGAACGATGGTTGACAATTGAAAAAAATTTGCATGATGTTCAACTTAAAATCGTTATGCTAATGGCAACAATAATACAGTAAGTTGGAACATACCTGGATTCTTATGTGTGGAGAATTGTAGAAATGATGATGACAATTGAAGATCTTACGAATGAGGAAGCGGAAAGTATTCCTTTGATTGATGCCGCCTTTTTGTTGTGTGTAGGTTATCCTTGAAATATGATTTAAACAAAATATTGATGCCATTAATAACTGCATTGCAGTTACAAGATGATTATTAAATTCGGTTTGTCAGTTACATAATCTCCGTATGCAGGTTGGATGGATGGTCGTCTGTAATTATTTCCATCTAACATTTTAATAACAATTATTATGTAAATTTAATATTAGAGACATTCAAGTTTTTTGGGGCATTTTGTTTCCTCCTTTTGAAGAGGGTATTTTGGTCTTAATCTAGTTTCTTATTATTAGAAAAAGAACAGGTAACAAATTAATATTGTATTTGTAAATTATTATGTTTAATCGTCACATTTATAAAGTTAAATATGAAACATGGAGGTGTTGTAAAAGTTGTAAATTTTTATTTATAGTTTATAAGTTCGTTAGTGTTTAACTTTGATAATATTTTCAATTTTAAGTAAACATCTTTTGTGGAGCTATGGTTATAAAAGGACTGTAATATACAATACTTTATTTCAAATAACTTTCAAATACATTAATCAAAACTTAATTCCCTTTGTAAATTTATTCAAAGAACAACTTTCCAACAGAATAACAAAGAAAAAAGTGTTACATAAGCCTGGTAAAAAAAAAGTCGTTTGAATATCATATCTATTGTCATATGTGTC
Source organism: Lactuca sativa (assembly GCF_002870075.4). NCBI lineage: Eukaryota > Viridiplantae > Streptophyta > Magnoliopsida > Asterales > Asteraceae > Lactuca > Lactuca sativa. The sequence continues at coordinate 88,225,198 of NC_056631.2, read as the reverse complement.
CCTACTTACTAAATGTAAACTTTCATTGGTCTCTTTACAAATCTTTAATTATGTTGTTGAGTACACCCCCAAAAATGTATATCATCAAAGAAATGATAGTTGTGTCATCATTTTTTTGTTCTTATTCCACATACTACATGGAGACTTCGTTCTTCGTTGTATTTGTGTCGGTCAAATAATCCATGAAAGTGGTCATGGCTATTTTTTCCTTAGAGCATTCTTACCTAGAAATTGGAAAAGGAATAAAAAAAAGTTACATATGATCTTCATGAAAAAAAAAGTATCTTTTAATTTTGGTGAACATGAAAAGTTCTTCTTATGATATGTAAGAAACTATATTTGACAACTAATTTGACAATGCTTCTTATTAAGTTTATTTCTATAGTGAAACTGAGAAAATAAAAGGTTAAAATTAACTAAACCTTATATTTACTTCAACTTTTTCTCACTACCAGACACTGACGGGTCCAACCTGAAATCTGAGGTAAAAGAGAAATAAAATGATAATCAAAATATTTATATAAAAGTAAATTTCATTACCATTTTCATTTGGAATCTAGTGACATTACTTTTCCACCAATAAAAACTAATTTCCTTGAAACAAATATGAAATATTATCAGGTTTTCATCCATGGTAAACCTTAAAAGGCTTAGCTGTGTTGGAAGATTGTACTACAACTCCAATAGCAACACCATCTACAACATTGTTTTAATTCCTATATATAATTATATGAATTAGTAAAAAAAAACCATTTTAACTTCAGAAATGAATGTGGCAGATGAGAAGTTGAAACATGCGTGACATGACTCTTGACCGTTAAAGATCACATTGATTTGCACCTGGTATAAAATTAAAGCAGGGTATTGGAGGTTCGATGGAAGGTAATATATAATAGATGCTAAGCCCTTAGTTCATGGAGTACAATTCACAGGTCCAACCTGAAATTTGAGGTAAAAGATAAATAAAATGATAAGCAAGATAGATAATTAAGCATATTTAATTTTAAGACTAATTCAAAATGTATACCTGACTTGGTCATTAGTTGTGTGGTTGCTATAACTCCCTTAGATAGGTTGCCTTTGAAAACTTCTGTTGTTACAGACATGCCTCATCTAATTTACAATTCAACTGCATGAGAATATACAAAAGTTGCAGAATTAGTACAACGATGTTACATTAACCTACCACGAAATAAATACATGTAAAATATTAACAAACCTTCAATATGATTAATGTAGATAACAACAGGGGACATTAAATGGGCTTGAACTGAACTGCTACCATGAGTGTCATAAACATCACCTGTGTACCTTCTAAAAATTTCTAACTTGTTGATTTTTTGATGTGATATTTGACCTGCAAAATTGAATTCAAACTTTCATTAATTGGCTATTTTTTTGTTAAATTGTAAAGTTTTACAAGATTTGTAAGTGATTTTTGGAAGTAGGAATGTACACATGGTTGGCATATTGTAAGACTTCCTGATATACAATATTTTTGGTTTTTTGGGTGTCAGTACCATGTTGTGATTGATTGATAACAACTTTAACATTTTCAATTGTTCTAGTTCGTGATAGAGCAACATACAATTGTCTGTGGGAAAAAACCTGCTCTTTTAAATATACACCTACACAGTCTAGGGTTTGACCTTGTGCTTTGTTAATTGTCATTGCAAAGCATAGTTTGATTGGAAACTGCATTCTTTTGAATGGAACTGTGTATTCTTCACCTGTTGGTGGTTGTAAAGGTATTCTATGAATAAATACTTGTTTCCCAGCAAAATCTCCAATTGCAATTTCTGCTCGAATAACATTCCTACTGAAATCTTTGCAAAAAAAGTCTTGTACCATTACATAATCCTTCTGTTGGATTCATGTTTCTTGATGATATTATAGGTGCATTTTTCTTCAAAACAAGTCGATGTGGTGGCATACCATTTGGAGTTAAAGAGTGAAGAAGATCTTCATAATGAGCTTGGTCGTTTGGATCAAGTGTTTCATCAAAACTAATATACTCCATTTCTTCACCTGGGAATTTGTGTATTAAGATATCATTGATCTTATGTACAAAATTGTTTTTTGTTGTCAATATAGCTCGGTTCAAGGTAGAATGGACATTGGTTGAACTGCTGGATATATTAGGGTAAACATAGTCTATAAGAACATTTAACTGATTTGTTGCTGCATTATTTTGTATGAAGATTTGTGTAGGAAGAGTAACAAAATCATTATCATCTGAGATTTCTTTGCCATCACCTATTCTCAGGAGAAAATTTGTAAACATAGGATCTAGAAATGGCTTCATGTTTTCATCTAGTTGTAGTAGAGACAATGATTGCCATAGATGAGAGTTAGTCAAACATGCAGCAATTGTATTTGACTTGTTACCAGTTCGAACAACTGGCAATGTTTGTCTAAAATCACCACCAAGTACAACCACTTTCCCACCAAAAATTTATGTTGAATCCATAAGATCTTGTAGTAAGTCATCTAGAGATTCTGATGCAGAACGTTTTGCCATGGGAGCTTCATCCCAAATAATCAATTGACATGTTTTAATTAATATACCCAAAGAACATTGCTTACTAATCCTACAAATTGACCCGTCTGTTAAATCTAATGGAATTGTAAATCTTGAATGAGTTGTTCTACCTCCCGGAAGTAATGATGCAGCAATGCCTGATGTTGTAGTTGCTAATGCAATATGTCCTTCTGATCTGATTTTGGCTAGCAATGCTCTATATAGGAAAGTTTTCCCTGTACCACCTGGACCATCAATGTAAAATGCTCCACCTTTATTGGCTTTCACTTTTCCAATTATTGTATCAAATGCAATTTTTTGTTTTTTTTGTTAATATTATGTATTGATTTTAGATCTTCATCTGATACAATAATACTCTGTTCTGCGATTATTTCCTCTGTTTGATCATCTAAATCAGTATATGATAAATCATCTGGCAATATATCATATTCATGAATTTGTCTTCCAGTTGATTGTAAATAGGTGTTAATTTGCTTAAACGCGTTTCGTTTGGCTTCTTTTTTTGAATAATTGTTGCAGTGTAGACAATCTTCCAACATTGTAGATTCAAAAGATAGCCACAACTCACGAGGATTACATGGAATTGTTTATACAAGCAAGCTTGCAAAAAGTCTTTGTAATTCATATGGCATGTGGTAAACTGATGCTAATTGTAGGCATAATTTTTGGCTATTATCATCAATTAGATATCCATGTAGTAATGCAGATTCTCGAAAGGTAGCAACCTTAATTCCTTTACAAATCTTAAGACGATCATTTGATTTTGGACATCTTATTTTGGATAAAAGTATTCGTAGATAATATCTCTCACCTTCACTTGGATGAGCAAGCACAATACGTCCTATTGATTTTTCAATTTGTCTGGGTGACCAAATCTTCGTATCTGACTTCCATACAAAATGGTTCGGAAACTCTACATATGTTAAATTAAGATGTTGTGCAAATTTGTCTGTTTTTTTTTTTTGAACAAAAAAACTCAGTAAGCATAGTTTTTCTCTTTGATGATTTGGAAACAATATTGGTTAATCGTTCTTTCTTTTTAAAGGTTATCGGTTGATAATCTTCTAAATGAAGGGGTAAATGAATAACTGTCGGTTTGATATCGCCTAATGAAAATCTAAAAATTCTCCAAGCTGCCTCGGGGGGTGAAATCCACCTACCTGCTTGAAATTGATCAATTTCGTTTATTGTCTCATGATGGTCATTTGATGAAACTGCAAAACTTATTTTGTCAGAACCTTTGCATATATATTTATATATGTATTTGACTGCCTTTATTGTTGAGCATATTTCTAAATTAACATGACAATCAAACTTACATAGTAAATAGGGATTGTATGGAACAACCCATCTATTATCAAGCTCTGCACCTCTAACCATAACCTTAACTCCATTGTCACGTCTTCTATAAGTCGGATATGCATCATTAGTTTGGGTCGTTTCACAACAAAAATCTTTTGGATATAAATTCTTGCAAAAGCCTCATTTTTCATACAAACATTACGTGGGTTAAGATCACCGCATGGACCGTGAATCATGTGCTTCAACACCATTCTAAATAGATGAGGATTTGACTTTTCATCGGGTATTTCAGCAGAAACAATCTCATCGTATTCTTCTGCATGGTACATCTTATAATGAGATAAAAGTATAAGTAAAAAATGTGCATGAGGAAGACCTCTCTTTTGGAACTCTACCACATAAGTGTACGCCACAACTTTTCCAAATATTTCTTTTTTCAAAATATCTTTTTTAAATTGCTCAAGTTTAGCATGGAAAACTCTTACAATTAAATCGGCCCTATTTTGTGTTTCCTCTTGAATCATCATGTGTTGCCTAATTTCTAGCGAATTCGGGTTGCAAGTTAATGTAAGAAAAATGTCAGGTTTTCCAAACTTTTGCACTAATGCCATAGCGTCAATGTATTTTCGTCTCATATTCCTTGGACCACCAATAAAATTTTCTGGTAAAACCACACGACGACCAATAGCTGAGGCATTAGTTTCACCACTTGCTAGTGCATCTACAACCCCTTGAAGGAACTCTTGCCGTAACTTGTGTTGTTGTGTTCTGTAGAAAGCTAATCTTTGTGTTTCTAATTTCACATAACTGTCCACGATATATTGTTGTAATAATCGACCAAAAAGCAGTAAGCAAGATTTGTCATGTTTACGAATTTGAAGTTTGTAGGCATAATATTCTCTAACAGAGACATATTTCACTGTTTCAGAACTTCTTTTCATCACTGTTAAGAAAAATTAATTAATTTGCATGAAGCAAGGAAAAAGAAAATTGAAACTGCATTTACTACCTGACTCTTCCATATTTAATAAGTCGTCGACATTAGTCATTCCCATGGGCGAGATAAGGCTTTCTGTGGAACATGTAACTATCCTATTGTATGTTTGTTCGTTGGCACTTTTTTTGGGTATATGTTGATGCTAACCAAGTTCCCCAAATGGAAACATTAAAGGGTATTGTAATGGATCGTAACAACCATAATAATATTCAACACTCTTGGGTTCGTTACTATGTGTTCTAACTTCAATATTTCTTTTACCATGTTCTCCGTTCTTTTCGCCTTCAACCCAAATAGCTGCAACTGTGCAACTTCAAGCTTGTTATACACATGTTGATCTTGTGTTGGGATAGTCTTAAGAATAATCCTATAGTCATCTATACATGGAATTGATGGGTTTTGAGCATTCTAACACTTCCTAAGTGTACATGCAACCCTAATAACCTTGGATCTATGTTTGTCTAATTATCATGCTAAGTTGAATTCCAAGGCTATATTCCTATCTAGCATACATGGGGAACAATTTTAACTTGAATAATAGATAGAATTACTTACCTTGTTGTTGCTTGTGTTCCTTGAAACCTTGTGAGCCTAGCACCCCAAGTGTGATGCCTCAAATGCTTCACACAACACCAAATGCTCTTGGAAAGACCTTTGAGATAATACACACTTCTTGAAATCGGCCAAGCCCTCTTGTTTTTCTTAGTGTAACTTGTGTAGCCAATTTTGTGGAGAATGGGACTCTTATATAGTGTTGACACATCTAGGGTTACACCATGTAAACCCTAATGTGTCATGACTCTTCATTTCCATGACCCATGGGTTTGTAACTCCCATGGAGCATCCATGGAGCATCCTATGGGTAGAACCAAACTTGACAATCCATGGAGCCTCTTAGCCCACTATACAAGATATGGATGATTTACATAATCAACCCATATATTTAATTAGTTCTCTTTTGACCACTTAATTAATTCTAAATTAATTATTGATCAAACTAATCAAATAATATTATTAATATATTAGAACTTATAATATATTAATAATCTCCAAATGTTATTTCTCTCATTTAGTCTATCCAATTGCATGGTGCCATGCAACCCAAATGGACCATGCCGGGTCGGGTCAAGTACATACCAGAAATAGTTATGGACTTAGACACCTTATCCAACAGTCTCCCACTTGGATAAGTCTAATAACTATTACTGCAAGTATGACTTCAGGAACCGATCGACAATCGTAGCTCTTTTCAAGGTTTCTCGGAACTGAGAAGATGATGGTACGCCATTTAAGATAAGTGATCATATAATCCTCCGTTCTAGATATCAGCCGGACAAATACATGGAACACTATCTTGCTTATTGTCCAGCATTTGTTTCCCGATTTCCGATTTGTTTGACATAGAACTTAATTGAACACATCAACTTAGTTCTGACCGGGCCCGGTACATGGGTCAAAACAAAATCATCGAGGGGCCCAGATATCAACTTCTAATCCAAGAAGGAACATATAAACTTCGACTCATATGTTTGTTCTACCACTCATTGAATTACACACAAGAGCACGATTTATAACATCGATTTACCAATGCGTTTTTTCGTACAATCAATGCATAACCAACTTGTAAGTAACAAATCATATCTCTAGGTTTGAAGACTTATACGATATTACCGTCTCACGATCACTCGAGATAGAATTTCTATGAAGTGATTCCAGTGAGCGTGGGTTGAGTCCAATGCTCAGAACTTATGAGCACTCATGATTGCTGTAGCCTTGTCCAAGACCTCTACAACCAAACATGACAGTCTTGATTCATACCTACTTCCGACATATGACTGACTGTGGAGGTTTGAATAATATGTTATACCAAACAAAAATTATTCTGGAAGTCAAAACATGCAAAAGAAATATAGTAAACGATTGACAAGAGATAGCAACACCTTACTCATAAATAAAACAATTTTTATTCATCATCAAATGTCAATTACACTTTACAAATTTCGAGGTTATCTAACTACTAAATCTAATATCATCCTTCATCCCTATGCTCCGAGCATGCTGAAGATGCTTAACCCGAGTCAGTCCCTTTGTGAGGGGATCTGCCGGATTCTCATCTGATGATACCCTCTTTGCCACGAGGAGTCCTTCTTCGATCCGATGTCTGATGAAATGGTATTTTCTGTCGATGTGTCTGGATCTCCCGTGATCCCTTGGTTCCTTGGCTAAGGCAACAACACTTTCACTATCACAGAAAATTTCCATTGGCTCTTTAATAGCTGGTACAACTCCAAGGTCTCCAATGAAGTTCAGCCACATCGCCTCCTTTGCTGCCTCGCTAGCTGCAATATACTCTGATTCACAAGTAGAATCTGCCACTGTCTCTTGCTTGGAACTCTTCCAAGAAATTGCTCCTCCGTTTAGGGTAAAGACCCAGCTTGACTGAGAGTGGAAATTATCCCTATCAGTCTGGAAGCTAGCATCACTATACCCTACTACTCTCAAGTCATCACTCCCACCGAGGGTAAGGACCCAGTCCTTAGTCCTCCGTAGGTACTTGAGGATATTCTTTACCGCAGTCAAGTGTGCCCTGCCAGGGTTCGCCTGATACCTGCTAACCATGCTCAGGGCAAAGGCTACATCGGGTCGAGTACACGTCATAGCATACATGATCGATCCTACAGCCGAAGCATAAGGTGTTCGACTCATTTCTGCTATCTCAGCCTCAGTGCTAGGGCTTTGTGTCTTACTCAATCTGGTGTTACTCTGGATGGGTAACTCTCCTTTCTTGGAATCCTGCATGCTGAATCTCTTCAGCACCTTATCCAAGTAGGTACTCTGACTAAGTCCAATTAGTCTTTTACTCCGATCTCTCAAGATCCTTATCCCTAAAATATAGGCAGCTTCACCAAGGTCCTTCATAGCGAAACACTTCCCAATCCAGGACTTTACTTCCTGCAGGGTTGGAATGTCGTTTCCTATGAGTAGTATGTCATCCACATACAATACCAAAAAGCTAACTATACTCCCACTAGCCTTGACATACACACAAGATTCATCTTCACTCCTAGTAAAGCCAAATTCCTTGACCTTCTCATCAAAGCAAAGATTCCATCTGCGAGGTGCTTGCTTTAATCCATAGATGGATTTCTCAAGCTTACACACTCTATTAGGGTACTTGCTGCTGACAAAACCTTCTGGCTGACTCATGTAAACATCTTCAGCCAACTTTCCATTAAGGAAAGCAGTTTTGACATCAATCTGCCATATTTCATAGTCATGAAATGCAGCTATGGCTAACAGAACCCGAATAGACTTGATCTTGGCTACCGGAGAAAAGGTCTCATCATAGTCCACTCCAGGAATTTGAGAGAAGCCCTTTGCAACCAGTCTAGCCTTATAAGTGTGTACTTTACCATCCATGTCGGTCTTCTTCTTGAAGACCCATTTGCACCCTACTGTCTTACGACCTGGTACATTTTCAACCAAGTTCCAAACTTGATTGTCATACATGGATTGTATCTCGCTATCCATAGTCTCTTTCCATTTAGCAGACTCGGGGCCTGCCATGGCTTCCTTGTAGCTGTTAGGGTCATCTTGACTTACTAGTGTCCCATCACTAATAAGTGTCTCACCTTCTGCAGTAATATGGAATCCATAGTAATGCTCAGGTGCACTCCTAACTCTCGTGGAACGCCTCAGAGGTACATGTTTGTCAATTGGCTCAACAGGAGTTTCCTCCTCAAGTTGAGGGCTAGAGTTTGAAGTTCCTTCACCACTTGATTCTTGAATTTCTTCAAGATCAATTTGCCTCCCACTGTCTCCTTGGCTTATAAACTCTCTTTCTCGAAAGACTCCTCTTCTTGCTACAAAGACCACATTGTCACTGGGTCTGTAGAAGAGGTAACCAAAGGATCGATGTGGGTAACCGATGAAAATACACCTCTCGCTTTGAGGTTCGAGCTTATCATGAGTCTCGCGTCTCACGAAAGCCTCGCAACCCCAAATCTTGATGTGGTCTAGTTTAGGTACTTTACCAGTCCACATCTCGTGAGGAGTTTTGGCAACTTTCTTTGTAGGGACTAGATTAAGGATATGGGCGGCAGTCTCTAAGGCATACCCCCAGAATGAGATTGGTAGCATAGCTCGACTTATCATGGAACGAACCATGTCTAACAAGGTTCGATTACGCCTCTCGGCTACACCATTCAACTGTGGTGTCCTGGGAGGTGTCAATTGTGAGACAATCCCACATTCCCTAAGATAGTCAAGGAACTCTGAACTAAGATACTCACCACCACGATCGGATCGAAGCATCTTAATGTTCCTGCCCAATTGATTCTCGACTTCCTGTTTAAATTCCTTAAACCTTTCGAAAGTCTCTGACTTATGCTTGATCAAGTAGACATATCCATATCTACTGTAATCATCAGTAAAAGTCAAATAATAACGATTAGCATCCCTTGTGGCATGTTTGAATGGTCCACACACATCCGTGTGTATGAGGTCCAACAAACCTTCACCCCTTTCACACGAGCCTGTGAAGGGTGACTTTGTCATTTTTCCAAGTAAGCATGATTCGCAACTATCATCTGACTTAAGGTCAAACGACTCCAAGACTCCATCCTTTTGGAGTTGGCCTATGCGTTTCTTGCTTATATGTCCAAGACGACAATGCCATAAAGATGCTTTATCCAAGTTATTATTAGTAGTAGAATCAATACACAAAACATTATTTCCTAAGTTATCTACAACAGACACAGCTTCATACACACCATCACAAGGTAATGCTTTAAAATAAAGAACATTATTAAAGAAAGCATCAATAGAACCAACTTCATTATTAAACGAAAAGGTAAACCCTTGTTTGTACAAAGCATGAAAGGAAATAATATTTCTTGCCATTCCTGGCGAGTAACAACATTTATTCAAATCTAAACTAAACCCACTACTTAGCGATAAAGTATAAACTCCAATCTTGGTGACAGGTGAAGCTTTCCTATTCCCCATGATCAAGTTTATTCTTCCTTGCTCCACATCCTCACTTCTTCTTAGTCCCTGCAAGTCACAACAAATGTGAATACCACAACCGGTATCAAGGACCCAAGATTTAGAATGGGGTGAGTTATTAGAAATGATAGTGTAAATACTTGCATGGTTGGGTTTGACTTTCCCATCCTTCACATCCTGCTGGTACTTTGGGCAGTTCCGCTTCCAATGAGCCTTTTCATGGCAATAGAAGCATTCAGCCTCTTTTGGGTCAGAAGAAGGAGTAATGAAACCTTTCTTGGTTCCACTAGAAGAAGAGCCATCAAGGGTCCGAGCCTTGGTACCCTTCGAAGATCTCTTTCTCTTCCTCCCTCGACTTTTCCCGATTGCCAAAACCGGAGTTGAGTTTGGAGTAGGAGTGATAGCAACCGACTTCCCCTTAAGACCTGTTTCTGCGGTCTTGAGAAGTCCCTGAAGTTTGCTGAGGGTGACTTCTTCCTTGTTCATGTGATATGTCATGCGGAATTGATCATAGCACGATGGTAAGGAGTGCAAAATGATATCTATTGCAAGATCCTCAGGGAAGTTCACATTAAGCTTCAGCAAACGATCCACATACCTTTGCATTTTCTGCATGTGGCTCGTGACGGATTCCCCGTCCTTCATCATGGTTGTTATCATGGCGCAGATTATTTCATACCTCCCTTGTCTTGCACTTTGATGGTATCTTTCCATCAAATCTTGGTGCATTTCATAAGGGTAGAAATCCTCATAAGACTTTTGGAGTTCCGCTGTCATCGTGGCCATCATGATGCAAGCCACTTTCGTAGCATCCCTTTCATGTGCCCGAAAGTCAGCGATCTCCTGAGGAGTTGCAGTGGTCTCATCAATCTCCTTAAGCTCCTTGTCAAGGACATATTCTTTGTCCTCGTAGCGGGTAATCATTCTGATGTTTCTGATCCACTCATTAAAGTTGGATCCATCAAAGGTGACTTTCCCACACAAGTTCATAAGGGTAAAGGAGCCATTAGGATTAGAGCCAGAAGCATTGTTGAAAGACATCTGAAGAGAAGAGAACAAGATTAGTTTAGGTATAAGAGAGTCCTTAATAAAACACCCAAATGTAATATTAAGGCTAGGATCCAATCACAATATAATATAACTTAGAAGAGGTATGCCGTAATCTAAGCTATATCATATTTGAAAGGTAGGTGAATGACGATTCACCAATTTCCACCACGAAAACCGCAATATTTTAGTATTAGGTTTTTGAATGGTTCTTAGAAATTCCTAGATTCTTTGAGATTCAATGAACTTTTCAAAGGCATGTTTCAATCTCGAGTGTGCCCTCCAAGTTTTGTGACTGGGATACCAAGGATCACAAAACGTGGTGTGATGTAACCATGCAAATCACTTGGTAACCTTAAAGTTTATCACTCAATCGATGTGTCGGTAAACCACACACGCTCCATCGATACTATAATAAACCCTAAGTCACCCTTTACCTACCTTGTTAAGTCCAAGTTAGTGTGTCGGTTAACCACACACGCTCCACCAACGACTTAATCAAAGTGTAAGGTGTAATTTCATGGAATAGCACCTTATTCACATTTTTCCTAAAGTAAATAAGATTGGGAATTTAATAAAACATTTAGTTACTTTATAATATTCATCATACTTTGAATGAGAGTTTGTAAGTCCTTGTCTTACCCGTTCGGCTAACGACCCTCCACCGGTCAAGCAAGCGGTGGGTGAGAGTGGACACCCATTAAGTTGCCATTTTATAGGCAACAACCTTATACCCACCTTATAGACCGGCTTCGTGAATGAGGCGTACTAGCGGTAAGACGACTTTGTTCTTATACATATATATATATATATATATATATATATATATATATATATATATATATATATATATATATATATATATATATAATTATTAAATCATAATAATATAAGTATAAGGGTTGAATTTTAACTTTTAAAATTCTAAGGGTTGAAACTAAAGTTTTTAACATGACTTTACTTGTTCCAAAACTTGAGGGCAAGTTTTGTAAACTTTCAAAACTTTTCATTTCTTGTAACTTATGAGTTTAATAGAGTAATAAAATGAGGACTTTTCATTTTTCCTAACTCTTGTGTTCTTTTAATGGTTTTTTAATCCAAGAGACTTTTGGTTTTCCATAACTTGAGGACAAGTTATGGACTCCATTAAAACACATTATGATCAAGAATTAAACTACCACATAGGTTACAAATAATTCCTATGATCATCTAAACATCATAAGAACAAGATCATGAACATGAACACTTTCATATATCAAAATCACACTTTAATCTTTGTAATTTTGATAACTAGTTGTTGTAAATGAGTTAGAAAAGACATTACACCTTCTAAAACAAGTTTTCAAGTACCAAAACAATTTAGGGTAATGTTTCTAATCCATTTCAAGCAACTAAAGTCGAAAATCTGCACTCTGTCGACCCTACTCGCCGAGTGCATAAATCTACTCGCCGAGTAGGTTGAAGATACAAGTGGACTCGGCGAGTCCCCCCCATGGACTCGGCGAGTCCATCAGTCAGACAGCAAGATTTCGACTTTTTTCAACTTTTAAGCACAAATAACAAACAAACAAGCCTAGGCTCTGATACCACTGATGGGTTTTGAGCATTTTAACACTTCCTAAGTGTACATGCAACCCTAATAACCTTGGATCTATGTTTGTCTAATTATCATGCTAAGTTGAATTCCAAGGCTATATTCCTATCTAGCATACATGGGGAACAATTTTAACTTGAATAATAGATAGAATTACTTACCTTGTTGTTCCTTGTGTTCCTTGAAACCTTGTGAGCCTAGCACCCCAAGTGTGATGCCTCAAATGCTTCACACAACACCAAATGCTCTTGGAAAGACCATTGAGATAATACACACTTCTTGAAATCGGCCAAGCCCTCTTGTTTTTCTTAGTGTAACTTGTGTAGCCAATTTTGTGGAGAATGGGACTCTTATATAGTGTTGACACATCTAGGGTTACACCATGTAAACCCTAATGTGTCATGACTCTTCATTTCCATGACCCATGGGTTTGTAACTCCCATGGAGCATCCATGGAGCATCCTATGGGTAGAACCCAACTTGACAATCCATGGAGCCTCTTAGCCCACTATACAAGATATGGATGATTTACATAATCAACCCATATATTTAATTAGTTCTCTTTTGACCACTTAATTAATTCTAAATTAATTATTGATCAAACTAATCAAATAATATTATTAATATATTAGAACTTATAATATATTAATAATCTCCAAATGTTATTTCTCTCATTTAGTTTATCCAATTGCATGGTGCCATGCAACCCAAATGGACCATGCCGGGTCGGGTCAAGTACATACCAGAAATAGTTATGGACTTAGACACCTTATCCAACAGGAATGTCTCTTAAATTTCGGAAAAAACGTGCATATGGATTATGATGTAGATAGGTTATGCATTTTGCAATTAAGTCTTTGGATAACCGTGGAGAAGATGTTAATCGATTTTCTATTTCGTTCTCAGTATCGTGAAAATACAATTGCAGGTTTTTAGCTTTTGTCACACCCCAAAACCGATAACCGCGGAATACGTTCTGGGGTGGAGGACGTCATGTACAGTATCATCACAATGCATAATAGTAAGCACAAGAAACATGCAACCATTTAATTTCATAGTGAGTTTAATTACAAGTCTGTTCTATAAAGTTCAACAACACCAAAAGTAATACAAAAATAAGAGATGGATCTTGAATGCTCCACCTTCTCCAAAATGTTGCACCAGTACCTGTCTATTTTTGACCTGAGGATACAAGTTATTTTGGAAACGAGTATCAGCATAAAGCTGGTGAGTTCATAAGAGTTTGGTGTGAGTTTTTGTATAAAATGTATTAAAACAGATAGAATGAAAAGCTGCAATTCCCATTCATAAGTAGTAGAAAACCCTAAAAAATCCTATATTTTCCAGAAAATACAGCGTATGTGAAAACCTTTAAGTTGTATGAAATTTTCGTCATTGAAAACCGGTTGTTGTAAAAGTATATTAGTGAATCTCCAATAGGTAAAGCCCACAATCAAACAAGAACATGAAATAAGGCGAGCTATCGGTCCTAAGTCCTTCAAGTCTTACTTATATAAATATATCAGTGTGGTTACGTTTTAAAAGAAAACTTATTTAGTAAAATCTAATTCAAAGAAAACATTTGGAATAATTGTTTATTTAGCCAAAATGGTTTTGAAAATGCAAAGTTCTTTTATAAGGCGTAGTGATAAATCACATGTGATTTGAACTACGGATAGTGAATCACATGTGATTAATTTTCATAAACATGTATATTTGATTTGTATCCCCCCCTAAAACATATAAAAACATTTGAAAGGTTCATTTAAGGAGTATGAACTCACCTGAAACCGAGTAAATCGGGTGAAAGTGTCGGTTGAGCGTTTGGTACCAAATAAGGACTTGTACACCTTTTAAGACCCTATTAGCATATGGAATATGTGTTTACAAGAAATTAGTCATTTTATGCTTTTTATTAAAACATTTAGATATTCTAGCATTGATTCGGAGTCTTAGGGCTTAGAAGTGATTCTCGGGGGTTGTATAAGGCCAAAAGGGGTTACGGGGGAGTCCAAGAGTTTAATCCCTTGGAGTTTACGTCCCAAAGGCCACTCCTTGGGAGTTTACGGCTGTAAGCCCCTAGGCTTGGCCTCGAACTCTTGTTCTCCTCCCAAAAATGGATGCTAAGGCCCTTAATCAATCCCTTATATTTTCTAGTGAATGTCTAGGACCAATTTGGGGGTTTAAACCTTCATTTGGTGTTGTTTGGGGGAGTTTACGGTCCTAGCTTATGCTTGGGCCGTAAACTCTATGTTATCCCTCAAAATGTGTTGTTTAATGGCCCTAAGCATTTCCTAAAATCATATCTTAATTCTAATATGCATTGGATGGGTTTTTGGGACATTTTAACAAGGAAAAAAGGTGTTTACGGCCTAAGCATATGCTTGGGCCGTAAACCCTCTTTTAGGCTCTAAAAAATTCTGTTTTGATGTCCAAACCCTCTTAGGTAGTTTCCTTAATTAGTATACAAGCCTAAAGGAAAGAAAAATGGGACTTTGCCATGTTTTGGGGTGTTTACGGCCTAAGGAGCTTCTTAGGCCGTATACTCCTTGTTTACCCCCTCAATCATATGATTTTTGTGCTATAAATACAATGATGTATGTTTAGAACAAGTTAGGGAGGAATATCTTAGGTTTGGAAGCCGGAAATCGCGGGTTTGGAGTCGAAATCGGGTCTAGAGAGAGAAAGTAGTGTGAGAGAGTGTGTGGGAGGTAAAAAGGATGCAAAGTGGTATTCACTTCCTTTATATATGCCTCGGGTATTGCACCCGGTACACGACTACCCGATGCTAAAGTTTAACGGGGTTAAAACTTTTTACCCGGGTGAAGTGGTTGAAAGGTAATATAACTTTATTTTGTTTAACGAGATAAACATTAACAAGTTATATTTACTTATACTAAAATGATAATGACATGAAATATAAATAAGTAGATATTTATTTATTGACGACTCCAAATATTACTGAAATTTTCAAAAGCGACGAATTCCGTTAGTGAAAACGGGATTATGTAACAGAATAAAATTTGGGTTGTCACATCATCCCCCCGTTAGGGGAATTTCGTCCCGAAATTTAGAATTCATACAGAGAGTCATTACAGAACTACTATGCAAAAAGATGGGGATATTTGAGTTTCATTCGATCCTCGCGCTCCCAAGTGAATTCTGGTCCTCGCTTGGCGTTCCACCGAACCTTCACAATTGGGATGCGGCTTTGTTTCGTTCGTTTTACTTCCCGATTCATAATCTCCGCAGGCTCTTCCACGAAGTTGAGGCTCTCATTGACCTCGATCTCGTCGAGGGGAATCATGAGAGTCTCACCGGACATGCATTTCTTTAAGTTTGAGACGTGGAAGGTAGGATGTATGTTACTTAGCTCGTGGGGTAGGTTGAGTTTGTAAGCTACGGGGCCGATTCTAGCGAGAATCTCGAAAGGCCCTATGTACCTTGGGTTCAGCTTTCCACGCTTTCCAAAGCGTATCGTGCCCTTCCAGGGCGAGACCTTCAACAGGACTCGGTCTCCCACCTGGAATTCCAAGGGTTTTCTTCGTTTGTCGGCGTAGCTTTTCTGTCGATCCCTAGCGGCTTTTAATCGTTCACGAATCTGTACAATCTTCTCGGTCGTTTCACGAATGATCTCCGGACCAGTGAGAGCGCTGTCAGGAACTCGTCCTTTAGCTAACTGAGTGTCACCCACCTCAGCCCAGCATAGAGGGGATTTGCACTTCCGGCCGTAGAGGGCTTCGAATGGAGCCGCCTTGATGCTCGTATGATAACTATTATTGTAGGAAAATTCCACAAGAGGAAAGTGTGTATCCCACAATTTTCCGAAGTCGATCACACAAGCTCGCAACATATCTTCTAAGATTTGGATCGTTCTCTCGCTTTGCCCGTCAGTCTGCGGATGGTAGGCTGTACTCATATCCAGCCTCGTCCCTAGTGCTTTTTGTAGTGATTGCCAAAATCTCAAGGTAAACCTACTATCTCTATCTGAGATAATAGATATAGGGACGCCATGTAGACGTACTATCTCCTTAATGTATGTTCTTGTGAGTTTCTCCATCTTGTTCGTTTCTTTGATGGGTAGGAAGTGTGCAGACTTGGTCAGTCTGTCGACAATGACCCAAATGGTATTCAACCCACCCGTTGTCTTGGGCAGCTTGGTTATGAAGTCCATTATGATTCGTTCCCACTTCCATTTCGGTATCTCCGGTTGTTGGAGGAGTCCCGATGGCTTCTCGTATTCGACCTTGACCTTTGCGCAAGTAAGGCACTTACTCACGAAGGTAGCAATCTCTGCCTTTGTGTTAGGCCACCAGTATAGCTTTTTGAGATCTAGATACATCTTATTCAAACCTGGGTGGATGGAGTATCGAGTGCTGTGCGCTTCCTTCATGACCAAGTCTCTGAAACCTCCGTGGCGTGAAGTCCAGATTCAGTCCATGAGGTAGTAGGCTCCGTCACCCTTGACCTCCAAACTATTATCCATTCCGTGTAGGGATTCTCCCGTCACATTCTCAGTCTTTAAGGCTTCAAGCTGAGCCTCCTTGATCTGTGCGGATAGATGCGAATGGATAGTCATTGTTAACGATTTGGTTCTTCGACCAGAATACTCTTTCCTACTTAGGGCGTCTGCTACCACGTTGGCTTTCCCCGGGTGATATCGAATTTCACAGTCATAATCGTTGAGTAGCTCGACCCAACGGCGTTGTCTCATGTTGAGATCTTTCTGGTTCAGTATGTGTTGGAGGCTTTTATGATCGGTGTACACTATGCTCTTCGTGCCGTACAAGTAATGTCTCCAGATTTTTAGTGCGAAGACGAATGCTCCTAACTCAAGGTCGTGCGTAGTGTAGTTCACCTCGTGTGTCTTTAGTTGTCTTGAGGCATAAGCGATGACTTTACCTTGTTGCATCAAGACACAACCGAGTCCCTGATTCGATGCATCGCAGTATACCACGAAATCTTCTGCTCCTTCGGGAGGGGATAATACTGGTGCGGTGCATAGGGCTCGCTTCAGGGTCTGGAATGCCTTCTCCTGTTTCTCTTCCCAGTCAAATGATACGCCCTTCTGGGTCAACATGGTGAGAGGCTTCGCAATCTTAGAGAAGTTTTGGATGAATCTGCGGTAGTAGCCAGCGAGGCCTAGAAATTGACGAATTTCTGTAGGCGTCTTTGGTGCTAACTAGTTCTCAATAGCTTTAATTTTGGAGGGGTCCACGTGGATTCCGTCTTCACTAACCACGTGTCCTAAGAATTCGACTCTTCGGATCCAAAATTCGCACTTAGAGAACTTCGCGTATAACTTCTCTGACCGTAGGGTTTCCAGGACTCGTCGTAAATGATCCCTGTGTTCTTCCTCGCTCCGAGAGTAGACGAGTATATCGTCAATAAAGACGATGACGAACCGATCTAGATATGGACGACATACCCTATTCATCAAGTCCATGAATACTGCGGGGGCGTTAGTCAGTCTAAAGGGCATCACCACGAACTCGTAGTGTCCGTAACGGGTTCGGAAGGCTGTCTTCGGAGCATCTTCCTCAAGCACTCGTAACTGGTGATATCCGGACCTGAGATCAACCTTGGAGAAGTAACTCGCTCCTTGTAGTTGGTCGAATAGGTCGTCGATACGTGGGAGAGGGTAGTGATTTTTGACCGTGAGTTTGTTGAGTTCCCTATAATCGATGCACATACAGAACGATCCATCCTTCTTCTTTACGAACAAGACCGGAGCTCCCCAAGGTGAGAAACTTGGTCTTATAAAGCCCTTGCTGAGCAGCTCGTTGAGTTGACCGGATAGTTCTTGCATCTCGGTAGGCGCTAGACGATAGGGCGACTTTGCTACGGGAGTAGCTCCTGGGACTAGGTCGATTCTGAACTCAACGTGACGTTTGGGAGGTAGTCCTGGAAGATCCTCTAGGAAAACGTCAGGGAATTCGCATACAACGGGAATGTCTTTTGGATTTTTCGATTTTTGGCTTGTGTCGACGACGTGAGTAAGAAAGGCGCGACATTCCTTACCTAAGTATTTCCGAGCCTGAATACTGGAGATGATACGAAGGCACGTACCGGGTTTATCTCCATAGATCAATATGGTTTCGTGATTTGGAAGGTTCAGGCGAATGGCTTTATCGAAGCATAGGATATCGGCACGATGAAGACTCAGCCAGTCCATACCAACAATGACATCGAAACTCTTGATAGAGACTGGTATGAGATCGACTGGGAATGAGTGATCGTCTAACGTAAGGGTACAACCTATGTAGATTTCGTTAGAGCTTTCGGTCTTCCCGTTAGCCATTTCTACGACGAATGTTTATTTTAGTGGTTGAGGGGATTGTTTGAGTAAGTGTTTAAAGTTTTGATTTATGAAGCTTCTTTCTGCACCACTATCGAATAAGAAACAGACATAAGAGTTGTTGAGAAGAAACGTACCCGTGACTACTGTGGGATCCGCCACCGCTTCATTGTGACCAATGGCGAGTAGTCTTCCAGTTCCCCCAGCATTTGCAGCCTTCGGACAATTTTTCTTGAAGTAACCATCTTCACTGCAGCTGTAACACGTTGGGGTCACTCCCGAACCGGGAACTTGCGAGATAGGTTTGGGAGGGGCCTTGCAGAATCGCACAGTATGGCCCTTCCGACCGCAGTTGGAAAACTGCAATTCACGGTAGGGGGCGTTGTGGTGGTAAGGACACTTTGGACATTTGGGAAAATTCCCACTATAAGCTTTTGGCAGTGCAGGAGGGGCTGGAGTAGTGGCAGCATGGACCGCCATGATTTGCTGGTCCTTGGAGGAGGTTTGAGTTTTCTTGCCTTTCTTCTTATCCCATCGTTTCCTCTTTATGTCAGATGAATCGGGTGGTGCAGTGGTAGTTGTGGTTGTTGTTGCTGGAGTAGAAGAGACTTCATGGTTGATCAGACTCTGGGCCAATTCCTTGGCGCTGTCGAAGGTGGTAGGGCGTGAGGCCAGAACATTTCCTCGATACGGGGGCATTAGACCCCAGATGTATCGTTCGATCTTTTTGATTTCGGATGGGATCATGTTGGGACACATAGCTTCCAAGTCGCAGGACCTGGCCGTGTAAGCTATCATGTCAGTCCCTTGCATCTTGAGGTTCCAAAGTTCCTCGTCAAGTTTTTGGATTTCGCCCCTAGGGCACTACTCCTTTCTCATTAGATCTTTTAGAGTGTCCCAGCCCATGGCATTGGCTGTTACCAAGGAGAGTGCACTGACATGGTCGTTCTACCATGTCAGGGCCCTGTTAGTGAGGGTGGCGGTAGCGAACTTGATTTTGCTCTCTTCGGGGCAAGAGCACATTTCAAATACAGCTTCGGTTCTTTCGAACCATTGGGATAATGCCAGAATTCCTCCAGTACCATCGAAGAAGGTAGGTTTACAGTTCATGAAGTCCTTATAAGTGCATCCCTGCACTCTTTGATGGACTTCACCAAATCTAGAGTTACCACCGCTCGTGTCCCCGGAGTTCATTTGAGCCATGGCTGCTGTCACAGCCGCGGTCACAGCCGTTTGGAACAGCACTGGATCGAACTGCGGAGGAGGAGGGGTTTGAGTTGCTGGTCTTCCTCTGCTTGGACGCTTTCGTGGAGGCATCTTTCACTAGAAGACCATAGAAATGATAGCAATAATAAGAGTCTATTGCGAATATGAATAGAGTGTTTCATGGATTAAATCAACATAATCCAAGATCAGAATGAGAGTCATAGCAATAGATTAGTCAACTGCCAATATACTGGTATAAATGATGTAATACAAGTTCATGAAAATTGAGCTAACAGTAAGTCTTACATCAAACCATCAAGAAAATGTTGGCAGTTTAGGGGTCTAGTTATGGTACTTTTAAGCTATGAATGTTTACAGACAAGGGATCTATGGAACATAGAGAGGAAAGGCTAGTCCTTTAAACAAAAGAGTGAGGTACTAGACGTCTTCTACTGGCGACGGTTACTTGTTGGGCGAACCCTCAGATCCGCTATCTGACGCATAACTTCCTGAAGGTGTCGTTCATGAGCCCTTTGTCGTGCTCGGAGTTCCCTAACCTCGGCTCGAGATGCAGCTAGCTGGTGCTGCAGAGCCTTGTTGGTCCTCCTTGTCCTGTCCATGGCTTCTTCAAGTTGGCGGATGCGAACAGTGTTGAGATTCGAGTTGGCATCCACTTCTACAACTCGACCAATGGCTGCTTGACCCTGTTCGACATTCCTGGCAATCCTGCGGACCATGATGGGCAGAACTCGGTCCGCTGATCCTCCTTCGCTTATGTTGTAGAAGCTTCGGTCTCCATTGAAAGGTAAGGGTTGGCCCTGTTCCTCGCTCCATCGGTGCAATGATATGGCCCACATAGGAGTGGGATCCTGAAATGCCGGAAGGGGGTTGGGGTTCGGAGCTTCAGGAGGTTGGTTGTTAACTTCTGGTTCGGAGTTGGAGCTATCCGAGAAGCCTTCAGCATGATGATCATCCAAAGGGATCGGGTGCTCATCGTCTGACTCCTCATCGAGCCATCCTCTATTGCCCTGGTTTGGATAGTACGGATCACCGGGATGGTGGAAGCCATCCATGCTATCTACGCAAGAAAGCGGGATAGAAAGGTTAATAGACGTACTACTCTAAGATACTTATAAGATGAATCGTTATTAGTCGACCCAATACTTGCGTAGTGCATACCAATTACATGCAACCGAAGCAAGATAGTCCTTCGAATAAGAAACCCTAACTCCAGATCCCCAATCAAACAAGAACAGGAAATGATGCAAAGGCTACAGATTCTGAGTCTATAGCGCCCTAGTCACATGTAACCATGGTGTATCCGCTTAGCAACTATTGTCCTACCAGTAACGACCCTTTTTAGTTATCACATATGTATGTTTTAGAGATACAGAATACTCCTATAGTATTCTTATGATAACGTTATTGTGGTAGCGTTGGTAAGTTTTAGACTTGTTGCAACACCACAACCAAGCTTAGGCACATGCTAGTCACTCCCAGGAAAACGTAGTTGATCAGGCTACATTCCCCTAAATGTGACTATATGCCTCTAAGCCCAATTGTGCTATCCAACAATCTTAATACTTTTGTTCTGTTCTAGTGTGATACTGAATTCTGTGTTTTATAGATATGTGTGTATCTATACTTAGTTAAATCTTTTAAATACTTAGCAGTATATATTCTTGGTCAGAGTGTTTTAGTCCCGAAGTGTTTATAGTTCGTATATATTTTATAGGTTGATATACTTGATTCACTATAAACAATGCTCTGATACCAATCTGTCACACCCCAAAACCGATAACGGCGGAATACGTTCTGGGGTGGAGGACTTCATGTACAGTATCATCACAATGCATAATAGTAAGCACAAGAAACATGCAACCATTTAATTTCATAGTGAGTTTAATTACAAGTCTGTTCTGTAAAGTTCAACAGCAACAAAAGTAATAAAAAAAAAATAAGAGATGGATCTTGAATGCTCCACCTTCTCCAAAATGTTGCACCTGTACCTGTCTATTTTTGACCTGAGGATACAAGTTATTTTGGAAACGAGTATCAGCATAAAGCTGGTGAGTTCATAAGAGTTTAGTGTGAGTTTTTTTATAAAATGTATTAGAACAGATAGTATGAAAAGGTGCAATTCCCATTCATAAGTAGTAGAAAACCCTAAAAAATCCTATATTTTCCAGAAAATACAGCGTATGTGAAAACCTTTAAGTTGTATGAAATTTTCGTCATTGAAAACCGGTTGTTGTAAAAGTATATTAGTGAATCTCCAATAGGTAGTGTAATACGAAAAGTTATGCCTGTTATCAGTAATAGTGGTGCAGGCTCCCATTAGTAATAGATACTTATTTACTTCGGGATATTAACTTATACTTTAGTTTTAGTATTGTAGTGTGGAGTTAGTGTATTCCTTGTATGCGACTGATAGTGTGAGTAATAGAGAACCCCATGACCTTCCCGGTCATGAACAGTGTAGTGAAGTAGTGTCATCCCTAGGACTGCACAGCTCGGACTGAAGTTAACAGTCGGGATGTAATAGTGTCTGCCCCGTATAGATCTATACATGTAGCGTCGTCTTCCTGTCGGAAAAACTCTGGGCATAGTATGTAGCGAGTAGAGTATCTTGTAGTGAATTTCTGTGTATCTTCCTGATTAGTGCTTTCTCTTGTATTATAGTGTAGTAGTCTTTTATGTAGTATATAGTGTGTTCTCTTATTCATGTATCATCTCGTAATAGTATGTATTATAGTATGTAGAGTAGTGGCAGTAGCGAGTAGTAGTGACCTTAACTATACCTATTATAGTTAACTTAGTGTATCTGGTTCTTGGAAATTGTGTAGTATAAGCATCGAACGAGATGGAAGTACTTGTATCCAACACTAATATACATGATATATAACTAAGAAATCAACGACAGTCGGACGGATAACAACTACCCTAAGCCCACAATCAAACAAGAACAGGAAATAAGGCGAGTTATCGGTCCTAAGTCCTTCAAGTCTTACTTATATAAATATATCAGTGTGGTTACGTTTTATAAAAAAAACTTATTTAGTAAAATCTAATTCAAAGAAAACATTTGGAAAAAATGTTTATTTAGCCAAAATTGTTTTGAAAATGCAAAGTTCTTTTATAAGGCGTAGTGATAAATCACATGTGATTTGAACTACGGATAGTGAATCACATGTGATTAATTTTCATAAACATGTATATTTGACTTGTATCCCCCCCCCCCCCTAAAACATATAAAAACATTTGAAAGGTTCATTTAAGGGGTATGAACTCACCTGAAACCGAGTAAATCGGGTGAAAGTGTCGGCTGAGCGTTTGGTACCAAATAAGGACTTGTACACCTTTTCAGACCCTATTAGCATATGGAATATGTGTTTACAAGAACTTAGTCATTTTATGCTTTTTATTAAAACATTTAGATATTCTAGCATTGATTCGGGGTCTTAGGGCTTAGAAGTGGTTCTCGAGGGTTGTATAAGGCCAAAAAGGGGTTACGGGGGAGTCCAAGAGTTTACTCCCTTGGAGTTTACGGCCCAAAGGCCACTCCTTGGGAGCTTACGACTGTAAGCCCCTAGGCTTGGCCGTGAACTCTTGTTCTCATCCCAAAAATGGATGCTAAGGCCCTTAATCAATCCCCTATATTTTATAGTGAATGTCTAGGACCAATTTGGGGTTTAAACCTTCATTTGGTGTTGTTTGGGGGAGTTTACGGTCCTATCTTATGCTTGGGCCGTAAACTCTATGTTATCCCTCAAAATGTGTTGTTTAATGACCCTAAGCATTTCCTAAAATCATATCTTAATTCTAATATGCATTGGATGGGTTTTTGGGACATTTTAACAAGGAAAAAAGGGTGTTTACGGCCTAAGCATATGCTTGGTCCGTAAACCCTCTTTTAGGCTCTAAAAAATTGTGTTTCGATGTCCAAACCCTCTTAGGTAGTTTCCTTAATTAGTATACAAGCCTAAAGGAAAGAAAAATGGGACTTTGGCCATGTTTTGGCGTGTTTACGGCCCAAGGAGCTTCTTAGGCCGTAAACTCCTTGTTTACCCCTCAATCATATGATTTTTGTGCTATAAATACAATGATGTATGTTTAGAACAAGTTAGGGAGGAATATCTTACGTTTGGAAGCCGGAAATCGCGGGTTTGGAGTCGAAATCGGGTCTAGAGAGAGAAAGTAGTGAGAGAGAGTGTGTGGGTGGTAAAAAGGATGCAAAGTGGTATTCACTTCCTTTATATATGCCTCTGGTATTGCACCCGGTACATGACTACCCGATGCTAAAGTTTAACGGGGTTAAAACTTTTTACCCGGGTGAAATGGTTGAAAGGTAATATAACTTTATTTTGTTAACGAGATTAACATTAACAAGTTATATTTACTTATACTAAAATGATAATTACATGAAATATAAATAAATAGATATTTATTTATTGACGACTCCAAATATTATAGAAATTTTCAAAAGCGACGAATTCCGTTAGTGAAAACGGGATTATGTAACGGAATAAAATTTGGGTTGTCACAGCTTTTTTCTCTTTAGGATGTAAATCATTTACGAAATGATACACTTGAACTTGGACTCTAAAAGTGTAAATAGCCTTATTTCTTCTTGTTAGGTTCTTGTCAGCTGTAACACCAAATGAAGTGAAGGAAAAATGATTATTGTATGTTCTTATATATGTTCTAAATACCCTTGCTTCTTCTGAGGTAGATGTTAACAAGTCATGCATGACAAGTGGGAGTTCATTACTGGATAAAACAATACGACCTTCTAAACAACAAAAGTTTGATGTTTTTGAATGAAACTTAACAGCATCACAATGACAACAACATATTACTTGAGGAAGAATATCAGCAGATAAAATAACTTGTTGCAAAAGTTCTTTTCCTTTTCTTTTGTTGACTTGATTGCCCATGTTGTTTGACATTGCAACTGAATGAACAATATTTTTAGCTTTTATCTTATTAATTCTTCTTTTTTTCTTTAGTTATGATTTCATCTGAGTTGGTTGAGTTTTCTCCTGTGGTATCATTTATTTTTTTGTTGATGAATTGGAGTTTTGCATTGCAACTGTTTTTTGTTTTCTTTTGTCTCCATTTTATAATTGCTTCTTTTCTATATTGTTTCTTATATTGCGAAGCATTATGAATCATATTTAACTTTTCTATTATATAATTATACCTCCCTTTTTTCTTCTTCCAATTTATAATAGCTAATCTCCTATATTGGTTCTTTTGTATAATGGAACAACCAGCAACAGGTAATGCTTTTGCGTAATTTGTAGAGGTATGTTGACATGTTTTCATGATATTCAAATTGATTGCAATTACTGGCTTCTAAATATATTTGTATGTTTTTTTTTAAATTTATAGTAGTTGTATTTTCTTTAAGGGTTTACACCTATTGAATTAAAAAATATATTTAAGTATCTTCATAGATTAAACAAGAAAGAAGAACCTGGCATTTGACATATTGTTGCCTACCATAGACTTGTTAACCGATGGCCGGCCTTAAGTGTAAGTAGATTCAACATCTGGTTCAATAAAAAGTAGATAAATGACTATATTTAAATATATTCCCCACAGGGAAAGAAATAGGAAACTAACAATATACATTTAGTGGGATTCTAACCTTTTATTGAACATTCTGGGAAGATGAATGAATCCTTAGTCAATGAAGATGATTTGCAATCAAAATCTTGTACGTCGCTATCCTAAAAGATCAAATCCTGTTTCTTGACAGTTTATGCAAGTTTAAAAAATAAGATATATAATTAATTTTTGAATCTTACGAATGGAAATCCCAAACAGCAGAATTATTTTTTTTAAAAAAAAACCCTTAATTTGAAGTTGTTTTCAGTAACATGAAAAAGGTTAGAATTTATAATTTTGTGGAAACCACAATCTTTTTTTGTTAATTAGGCTTGGAATTGCTCATTTCTTTAATCTGAAAGTACACCAATGCATCAGGTACATTTACAAGTTGTAATTGCTAAGTGTTCCTTAACAAAGTAAGGTTTTGATATCAAATGGGAGTGCATGAAAGAACCGAATTATTGTTATTTTAACACCAATTGAGGGAAAATTAATGGATATGGGTGTATTACTGATGCAAATTTTGTGATAATTTCTTCGAGGAATTCATATTGAAGCCCTAAAGTGACTGGTTATCTATTGATGAAGACTGTTTCATGTTAAATGAATGCATTCCATGGTTGCATTCTTAATCACGAATAGGAGGAATAGCAGAAAGATGCGTAACATGAATCTGTGAGATTAAATGGAGAAATACAATTGATACAGGATAATTCTTACCTGTTTCTTTAGACAGAGGGTTTGTTGACACAATCTTCATTACGGATTGCAGATTGTAAGAGGAAGAGAAGGGAAGGATACTCCCATTCACAATGTATGTATGTGCTTTTATTAGCGATGATAAGATGCATGGAAGATTTGGGGATTTTTTTTGGATGTGAAGTAATGTTCTCTGTTTCTGGATGATGATAAACCGGAGCATAGTTAGAGGAGAAGGGAATCGAGAATTGATCAGCGGGTCGATTGTGGATTGTGAAAAGTTTGAACGAACGGAAAAAAGGTATGTCGGGATAAGTTGCGTCGTTTTAGAAGACAGGTTACGTGGCGTAAAGGGAACGTAATAAATACAATGATATTTTATTTAAAGCTAGTTTAAACATTGGAATAATGCAAGGCTAAAAGAATCATCTTGTGTGATCTAAGAGACCCATGTTTTATGGACTGAACACCTTTAAGCCCAATAAATCTACTAAAACCCACATAGATGGATCTTGTTTCTTTTGTGAAGAAATTAGACACTGGAAGAGGATTTACTCATCTTATTTGGAAAGAAAGTCTGGAAGAGACTAGTACTTCTAGTATCTACTAGATAGAACTCATACTTTTCATATGACACTTAGGTACCTGGTACTTAAATGTTAATCTAATATTTGTAAATGACTTGCAAATATTTATTGAAGAGTAACCAAGCTGAGCACAATCAAGTAGGAACTACACTCTCAGAGTTTAGTTTATTATTTATGCCTAGAACATAAATTACTTGTAATGTAAAACAATATTTGTTTTGGAACAATGTTTGTTTTAATTTATCATGTCTAAATTTATGTCTCAGTTATTTTATTAAAATGTTTGATCATTTACTTAATCAATTGTCATAACGATAATATTCATATTCTGAAATGATTAACTTCTATTTATGAGAGTGAATCTCTTAATAGAGTTGTGAAGTAAATATCAACATTTTATAAATAAAATTAAGTTCTATATGCAAGCACTTTTGAATTAAACTTGTTTTAAGTCAAACTCATCTTTGATATTGTTATCCTTGTTATATAAATGGCATTCACATATTCCAACTTCAAGAAAGGGATCTTTGAAGGCAAATAATGTAGTTTATTTGACATATGTGAACCTTATTTATATGTAAAGGACTCCTAATGATATTTTCACTAAAGTGTAAGAGAAAATAATTAAAGAACTATACACTTTGGTGTTTGACATCCTTTTTAATGAATGTTTGAGATTAAGCACAAGATACAAACTCAAGTTTATTAACAACTATAGTAGTTTTAATTATATTTTACGTGGTAAAATATAATTGTTAAATCTTTGTTTAAGGTTTCAAAAGTTGAGATACAAAGCAGTAAGAACTATCTAAGGCCTTAATGATAATAAAGGATGAATTGAATCCTACTTGGTATGATTTACTTTCTAATCGGTAGAAATATCCTCCTTTAATGTTTTTGGGATAATATTCTATCACTGTTAATTGTATCTTGAATACAAATACCAACTAATAAGTAGATTAAACACTTTTTAAGATTTAATATGGAAATGCTCCATCCTCATCTTACTTAATGTTTTATGGATTTGAAGCTGATGTTGGACTAAAGCTTCTAAACCCAAAATATACTAAGTACATATTTGTATAATGATCTAAATGGGCTTAGATTATCATATGCAAACCCACCAAGAATAAGTCATCTTATTCTTGTGAAATATAAGTCAGTAGAAAGCAAGCTTCTAATGACAAAGCAAGTGGGAGGTACATGGAACTTGAAGCAACTCAAGAACCATAACCTTATGTAGTAATAGAAGGAACTAGTTTTAAAAAGGATTGTTAAAATTGAATAATAACTATTCACAAACACAAATTGTTCACATTACTGGTAGAATTCATCTATAACTTGAGAAATATGGAATCTCTCATTGATGAGATTATATTGATGGTTTTTGAAAAATCCATCAAATAACAGGATGCTATGTCAGATCTCAAATCTGATAAATGACTTAGAGTCATGAACATGAGATGCAATCCATGTATGATAATAAAGAATAGGCTTGATTAAAATTTATCCTTATAGCAAGGCTTGAAGGAGTAAATGATTCTTCTAGAAAGAATAAATTACACGGATAACCATACACATTTAAAGCAAGACTTGTAATAAAAGGATTTTCTTATACTCATATCATTGACTATGATCCTTATCATACTCATGAAATTGACTATGACCAAACCTTTCTAACAAGTAGTTATGATTAGATCACTAAGGATATTGTTTACTATATATTCATATTCTTAATATGAGATATAGTAAACAGATTTCAAGAAAGACCGCTTTTCTTAATAGACATCTACTAGAAGATATCTATATAGATTATCCTGGAGGTTTTCTTAATCCAAGTTATCCTAACAAAATGTGTAGAGCTTAAGTTCCACTTGTGGATTTAAAGCAAACATCTAAATTTTATAATCATCATTTTATGTAAAACCACAAGATGTGTTTTTATTTTGAAATGAATAGAACATGTGTGTTTACTAAGAACTAGTGGAAGCATAGTGAAATTCCTAATCTTGTACAAATGAGTCATACTTAATCATTTTAAATCACATTTTGACTAAGCAAGGTCGTTTTCGTCTTAACTCGGATAGTGTTTCTAAAATCAAAGACTTAGGAAGGAGAAGACACATTCTTGGAATGTAAAATCTATAAGGGATAGATAAAATGAATGTTAATAGTTTCATGGCCTTATACATATATTGGCAATATCTTGAAATGGATCAAGACACAAGATTCTTTTGGAGAATTCTAGGCATTTTCATATGACATTATTTTAAGATAGCCTAAAAAGTACATAATTCATAGGTTTGAACTAGATGAAATGATTTATATTCTATTTGCTTGAGAAATGAATTCATCATTTACGCCATATTATGCATAGGACATGGTATTTGATCATGTTGTAAGCTTGTCATAAGATACTAATTGAATACTTGGTTAAGTCACTGGATGACTAAGAAAAAATTCTAAGAGTAATTTTGAAGAACTAAAGGAATGTGTATGAGACAATCATTTTAGAAATGATCTTTATGGAAAGAGCTACACAAGATGTTAATTTATAAACAAATATAAATAATTATGAATTATAATTGGATTTTGTCTTCATTATGGAATGAAGGGTAAGTTTTGTTGGAATGAGGTCCAAGCAAAACATAATGGAATAATTTACTACAAAATAAGAATACATGGCTTTAGAAGTTGAATTCAAATAGGATTGGATGAATGAGATAATTGAAAAAGTATGTTGATTTCTGTCATTCAAGGATCACATAGAAATCTTTGTGACTTCGAGAGTATACTTAATCAAGCTAAGATACTCTACGTCATGAAAGAACACCAATCATATTCTCCAAGATATTTAACTATACTTAGAGTAAAGTTAAGTATGGAGATGATAGTATTCACAGAATTCACACAAATTAAATTATGTCAGATCCATTGATAAAGTCATTCTTTTGTGCTAAGCATGAATGGTCACACTTTATCTACAAGACTTTATTATTCTAGAAATGGATTTTTGATTTGGATTTAGTATTTGGATATTGGAACATTATAACAACAACTATTAGATAATGTTATGATATATTGGGATATAATCATCACATTAATACTTGTTGTGTTCTATATTAGCATGTTTAATCCATGAATAATGTTATTATTCTAAAACTTCATAGTCAATTATAAATGTGGGAGCAATTATGAAATAAGACTAATATAGTCATCACATTAATACTTGTTGTGTTATATATTAGCATGTTTAATCCATGAATAATGTTATTATTCTAAAACTTCATAGTCAATTATAAATGTGGGAGCAATTATGAAGTAAGACTAATATGAATTGGATTGGTTGACTCTCATTGGATGAAAGTAGGCAAGTGGTTGTAACCAAGTTTCATAGGTACTTGTCAGAGAACTAGTATTGAACTGACCCACATCAAGATCATCTCATGGATTGCTATCGTGAATGATGCTTGATTAAAAGGTATTATCTTTGTATCCTTAATACCTAAGATACATAGTGGGACTTGAGTGTAGGGAGTAATATGCTTTGATAATGGTTAAATGTTGTTACTTAACCGTGCAATTATAAAAGCCATTTTCAGGTATAGTGTGAACTATACAAAAGGCTTATGTAGTCAAGATGGGATTTGTTCCTCTTATGTGTTGAGACTTAGACATCTAAGGCACCTTACCAAAAGTTAAACATCTAATGAGATTGATTGCGATCCGAATCTCATGTTCAACATGATGTCTGTAGAAAAGGGATAACTGATAGACTTAACTTATACACCAATTGTAGCTTTGAGCTTTTTGGGAATTGGGCGATGATAAAATGGCACAAACAGTCGTATGGTCTTAGGGGCAGTGAAATGTTGCTAGACGTTCACCACTGTCTATATCAGTCTAATATGAGTCTTGTGCAAGTGGGAGATTGAAAGATCTTGTATGCTCAAGAGTCATATTAAAGTGATATTGCTAAATAACATATGATACTAATGGGTCACACTAACAACAACTTGATACAATTGATTATTTATTACAAATTGATTTTAATAAATATTCAATAAAACTCTTATAATTAAATTGGAAATTATTTATTTTCATGGAAATAATAAATTCTATTAGCAAGTCACTTAATATATATCATATGGTATGATTTATAAGTCATGTACAAACTTTTGGACTAGTTGAATCCTTTTGTGTTTTTCCTAAAATACAAGGTTTATATTTTATTAAAGAGTTTATAAAAGTTTGACTTTCTTTCTTCTTCTTTATGCAATTTTCGAGATATGCATAAAAAGAAAAAATGTATGACTTGGCTAATCATGCTTTAAAGGCATGGGAGACATGCTTTTGACAATGTGGACAAGTTTGCTTAAAGTTTTAAGGACTAATGGTTAATAACTTCACTTTATGCATATGAATAAGAGAGCTTGCACTTGTATTATTTGCTCATTGATTCCTTGATGCAAAATCCGAATCCTCTCTTCCCTCTCCCTTTCTCTCTAGTTTTGGTTAGAAAACTTGAAGAACACTTGCATCTTCAAGCCCTCTTTAAGTTCATATTAGTTATGAACTTAAAGCTTAAGGGTTTAAGATTTTTGGACTAGCATCTACATCAAGTTAAGTCATTGTTGGTGTCTCAAATGTTCCACATTCTTCATCAACTTCCAAGCCTCCCGAGAGGATCCAAAGAACTACAATGGTTGTTATTCTTCTCCTCTTCTTTGGTTGGTGTTTTAATCATTCTATAACTTGCAAGAAGATCCTTGGTGGGTATAAAATGTTTATCTAATTTCAAAAATTAAAGTCTTCCGTTGCCATATTTTTCAAGTTTATGAAACTATTTTTGAACTAAACCCAACACTATTATATCATACCTTGTACAATTAATGTCATCGCCACTAACTAGGCAACCTAACGATCCAGGCGAAGGTAGATCATATCTATGATCGGGAAAATTGTTAACAAACGAACAAAATATGAAGCTATATTCATCTCATCAGCAAGGTCTTTTGCTATTTTGAATGTACGTGCATACTCATTGTTGGCTCTCAAAAATGCAACCAGAAACATTACTATACCCTCATCCAAAATCCTTTTTCTGGGACTGTCAAACACCCTAAACCTGTTACTAACCTCATTCTCCAGGTTAAATAAATACAGTTGAAGAAACCTAGGCCGTTTGACAAGGTAGGGACAAAGCGAACCAATTTTGTGGCTAATCTGTCCAGAAATCTTAAACACATATGGACCACAATTATCATTCACACCCTCATCCACATTTGCTCCAATAGACGTCATGGAGAACATACTGTTATAAGCCTTAATGTCCTGCAAAAAATTACCGTTAGAATTAACCAGGTAGTCTAGAAGGATACGGAAGGACACCCGCACCCCCTTTGCAACAATGATGATATATGGGATGTTGAACAGTTGATAACTTCACAAACCTTTCGGCAAACCAGAAATACGCACCACAAAATTAATAGATGCGATCGCAGTCACCACAATCTATATATTGAGGAAGAGCACTGCCAGACTGCATTCGACAAGACGTCCGACCATGGCCAACGACAGACCCACATACCCAACAGAAGACGAACCAACGTTGGCTCTGATAGAAGATGATCCAACATCGACATAAGGCCGCTTATGACGGCCAGCTGTATCGAGAAGACGTAAACGCAAACAATTTGAACAACACAAACAAAGACAAGCAAAAAAATTAACAAAAAAAACGACAACGAGATAATTTACCTGAGAGGAAAAGAAGAAACGAAAAGGAAGAGAACGGAGACAAAGACCGTTAAAACGAAAGGAAAACAGATAAACACAAATACAGTGACAGACCAACGACGATGACCAACACATGTAGAGACAATACAATTATTTCCATAAAAGACCTGTATACCAAAAACAATCCCAAACTGCAATATAAGTTATAATCAAGGGACCATTTATGGCAACCTCTTAGGAAGTTTAATATTCCTAAGAGGTGGATAACTTATATATATATATATATATATATATATATATATATATATATATATATATATATATATATATTAATTTTTATTTTTATTTTCACATTATAAACCTTTACGGTATTTATTGTCACATTATCTCATAAATTTATACATTCTTACTATCGATACATTTAATACATCTGTACAATTAAGCATAACTTATTTAAATTATCATGTTTTCCTAGTTTATATAGTCGTTCTAAATTTTTTGGAAAATGTTATTTTAACCCTATAAACTTTTTCAGTTTTTTTAAAAGGTCGCTCAATATTTTTGCACTTTAGTTGAACTAAGTCCATATTTGGGAGTTAAAATTGTCATTTTTAAGGAAATAAACGGGTAATCCGATGCGTTTTTGTCAAGTCACCGAAATCCTCTTCTAATTAATCAACTTGGTACCACGTCCATAAATGAAATTTCCATGTGTAATCAGACTAATTCATATCTATCTAAATTAAACAACTTCTTTTTTCGTTCCTTTCAAACAAAAAAAACTGTCTCTCAAAACATTGTACTTCTTACTAACAATTTTAACATACATCAAGATTGATATTCATTTTCAAGGAGTCTTTATCAACAAACCATTTTGTTACTCTGATGGTATACATCTTGTGTTTAACAATTTCGATTTTATGGGTATGGATTTAAATAATGTGTTGGTTTTCTTAAAATATTTACACAACATAAGTGTACGAAGTTGTATTATTATATGCCAGATATTGAATTCCTTGAAGGTCTAACATTAATTTCTAATAAGTTCAATATGTTGAGTTCATTGAAATTTCTTCTTAGTATGGATGGCAATTGTCGATGTACATGGACCTTTTTAGTACTAATCTACATGTATTGTGTGGTTAATTTGCTTATAGTGAGGACAACCATTTTAGGGTATCAAATATGCAAAGATAAATGGAGGATGGTATATACCTAACTGACTTTATCACTCCAATGAGGATGGTATATACCTAACTGACTTTGTCTGAATGATATTAGACATAGCAAAGTTTGCTGCAACATTCATGAGTGCTCATAAGTTCTGAGTATTGGATTTAACCCGCGCTCCCTTGTATCACTTCATGGAATTTATCTCGAGTGACTGTGAGACAATAATATCAAATAAGTCTTCAAACCTAGATATATGAGTTGTTGACTGTGAGTTGGTTGTACATTGACAGTACGAAAACATATCGGTAGCTCGATGTTATAAAACGCGTTGTTGTGTATAATTCAATGAATAGTTAGTACAAGCATATATTTTCGAAGTTTATCTGTTCCTTTTAGTCCTTGGAGGATTAAAAGTGATATATTGGGCCCATCGATGATTGTTTTAGACGTATGTGTTGGGCCCGGTCAGAACTAAATTGAAGTGTTCGATTAAGTTCTATGTCAAACAAATCGGAAATCGGGAAACAAGCAGTTGGACAATAAGTATGACGTTGTTCCATGTATTTGTCCGACTAATATCTTGAACAGAGGATTAAATGATCACTTATCTAAAATGGAGCGTCTCGTTTTGATAGAGGTTTTTAAGAGCTACAATTGCTAGTCAGTGTTTTAAGTCGTTCTTGCAGTTATAGTTATTAGACTTATCTAAGTGGGAGACTGTTGGATTTAGTGTCTAAGCTCATAACTATAATTGGTATGTACTTGACCCGAGAGTAGCATGGTCCATTTGGGTTACATGGCACCGGAGCAATCTGAAGGATGGACTTTTGAGAAGAGGGTATTTATGATTTATTAATATATTATAAGTTCTAATATATTAATATGAAATCATATTATTTAATTAGTAATGATCAAGAATTAGTTTGGAATTAATTTTGTGATCAAAAGAGACTAATTAAATAAATGGGGATTGATTGTGTAAATCATTCATTCTTATATAGTGGGCTTATGATCTATAATCCTTTATGTTGGGATAAACCCATGTGGTGACCCATGGGTACTTCATGGAGGTTAAAACCTATGGAGCAAAAGGAATGTGGATAGTCATGCACATTAGGTTTTGCATGGTGTAACCCTAGTTGTGTCACAATATATAAAGGACCCCATAGCTACCAAAATCGGCACCTAAGTGAAAGGAAAGAGGGCTACCCGATTTTAAGTGCAAGTATACTTCTCTCAAGTTCTTCCAATTGTTGGTGGTGTTGTGTGAAGTATTTGAGGCAACACACCTGGGGTGCTAGGCTCTTAAAGGCTTAAGGAATCAAGCTACAAGAAAAGGTATGTCATTCTACTAGATTTTTGTATTAGATATACTTCATGGTATGCTAGTTAGGATGAAACCATGGAAAAAAGAAAGTTTGCATGTATAATAGAGAAAACATAGATCCAAGGTTTCTAGGGTTGCTTGCACACCTTAGAAGTGTTAGAATGCTCAAAAGCCTTCATCAAGGTGATGGCCTACCCCTTCGGTCTCTTTCAACCGGTAACTTCCTAGCATATCTGGGTGTTGGCCTACCCCTCCGGTTTCTTTCAACCGGTTATGGGGTCTATTTCACCCCTACCACTACCACATAATATCCGAGCATATAAGCGCATAAATCACAAACTGCCTAGCATATATGGGTGTTGTCCTACCCCTTCAGTCTCTTTCGACTGGGTACAGGGTCTACTTCACCCCTATCACTACCATGTCATAACATAAGATACAAGCATATAATCTCAATAGATAAGGGCATACCAGACAATTATTACAAAGAAAATCATCTCTACTATAAACAACTACTAGCGGGACGACATTGGTGCCTTCGACCCACTTCTACCAGGAAGGTAACTCACCTCAACCGTGTGTGCCAAAATTGTGCTCCTTGGATGGCTCGCGACTCCTCTCCCTAAAGCATAGCAAGTCCCTTAGTTAGTTATTGGGCCCAAGTATGACTCCCTTATGGCCCAACTTCTAATCCATGTCCCAAGGCAAGGTTCCCTAGTCCTTGCCTTAATAAGCCTTTTCCCCTAAGGTCCAATCCATAATAAATTTAAGGCCCAAGTCCATTACTTTAAACTTGAAAGCCCAATAAAGCCCAATATGGCCCAAAAGGCCCAACACCATAAATCCCAGTCCCAGACCCAGAGGCCTTACTCCATAGTGGGCCATGAATCCCAACAAATACATGCCCAATCACCTAAGGCCCAAAAACCCACATTAACCACTCTATATGTGTACGCGTGGCATACCTGGCACGTACGCCGACCTCGACCAGAAGTGGGAAATTGACTCGAAACGCGCAACGTACTAGGGGGTACGCTCAATGTTCCTGTCAGTCACCCTTAAGTCCTTCTTTTGACTTAATACATTAAGACCCAACGTCCAGAACATAGATCCACGTTCTTTAAGATGTCCTAAACTATATAATTACAAACTTTATGTCTTTACATGCATGGATGGGGGTTAAGACATGATTTAAGTCCTTAAACACACTTTGTGACCATCTAACACTTGCATGGTTGTGGCTTAACCATCAAGATCCGATTTTTATGGTTCTAAACACCTCCAAGAGCCAAAAAGGACAACTTATTTAAACAGAATCTTCTAAAACTCAAAGGACCTCAAGTATGAGACCAAAATGTGACATAAAACACCCTAAAACTAGATCTAAGCATGCAATATCAGGTTTAAATCTTTATACCTCTAATGGGTCAGAAATGGTGCCAAACTTCTGGATCTACAATCCTTATCCAAGCCCTTGCTCTTCCTTCAAGCTGCTTCTTCTTCAAAACCACCAAAATGTGCAAAGTAAGCTCAAGATACATGAAATGGAGTTAGGGTTCGAGTTGGGCATAAGGAGAATCAGGGAGGTTGAGAGGATAAGGGTTTGGAGGGTTATAAGTTGTTTAAATAGTGGGAAAACCCTAAAATTTAGGGTTTGCATCTGGTCACCCTACGCTCAGCGTACGCATGAGGGCTCCCTGTTTCGCGCCTCGTATATGTACGCCTAGCGTACGCTCCGCCCCAAAAATCCCAACATTTTAAATAATTATAACTTGAATACATAGAAACATAATGCCTGTTAAATCCCAGACATTACAAATCTCCCTCACTTGAATTAGACTTCGTCCTCAAAGTCTGTTGCTGCTACTGGGAATAACTCGGGGTAATGCTCCCTCATCTCGTCCTCTGGCTCCTACGTCCATTCTGAGCCCTTACGGTGTTGCCAATGCACCTTCAATATCAGTTTTACTTCCTTGTTTCTCAGAGCCTTCGTCTTCCTGTTAAGAATGGCTACATGCCTCTCGATGTAGTTCAGGCGGTCATCCACTTGTATGTCCTCCAAAGGAACCACTGTGTAATCATCGGCTATGCATTTCCACATCTGTGAAACATGAAAAGTGTTGTGAATCTATCTAAGCTCTTCCGGAAGGTCCAACCGATATGCTACCTTTCCCACCCAGGCTACCACCTTGAAAGGTCCGATATACCTGGGGCCCAGCTTGCCCCATTTTTTGAAGCGGATGACATGTTTCCAAGGTGACAACTTTAGAAGGACCATATCCCCGACCTGAAACTCCATGTCCGATCGACGTCTGTCGGCGTAGCTCTTCAGCCGATTATGGGATGTCTGGAGTCTACTCCGGACCTATTGGATCTTCTCCATCATCTTGAGTACTACCTCGGTACTCCCATGGCCCTCTGACCGACCTCACCCTAGCATATTGGGGTCCTACACTTTCTCCTGCAAAGCGTCTCGAAGGGAGGTGGGTCGATACTGGCATGGTAGCTATTATTATAGGAAAAATCTGCCAAGGGAAGGTAGGTATCCCAGCTACCTACAAAGTCTAGAATCCACGCCTGTAGCATATCCTCCAAGGTCTGGATGGTCCGCTCGATCTAACCATCCGTTTGAGGGTGGAAAGTCATGCTGAAGTGCAAACAAGTACCCAACTCATCATGAAATTTATTCTGAAATCTGGAAGTGAACCGTACATCCCTGTCAGCTCCATGATGACCCATATCGCGTCAACTCCATGCGCCGTCCGAGGTAAGTTCGTAATGAAGTCCATGATAATATGCTCCCATTTCCACATAGGGATATCCAATGGATTTGTCTTTCCATGAAGTCTCTGGTGTTTGGCCTTGACCTTTGTGTAGGTCAAACACCTCTCGACGTACCAGGCTACATCCTGTTTCATGCAGGGCCACCGGTAATTAGGACGGAGATCTCTATACATCTTCGTCGCCCTGGGATTGATGGAAAATCTGGATTTGTGTGCCTCCTCCATCAGGATTTGGCACACACTGCCTGTGTATGGAACCCACACTCTACGACAGAGTGTCAATAGCCCGCGGCTATCATAGTCGAAGGAGGAAATTTGTCCCACAATACGCTAACTCTTTTGGTGTTCCTCCTTCATAGCCTCCTACTGAGCCTCCCGAATCTGCTCCATAAGCGGAGTTACTAATGTCATCCTCAATCAGATGTCTCTGATCGTGGCTACGATTGCCTTGCGACTAAGTGCATCGGCCACAACATTGGCCTTCCCCGGGTGGTAGAGGATCTCGCAATCGTAACCCTTCACCACGTCCAACCATCGTCGCTGTCTCATGTTCCGATTTGGCTGGTCCATCAAGTACCTCAAGCTCTTGTGATCCGTGTAGATGGCACAATGGACCCCATAGAGGTAGTGTCGCCCAATCTTGAGGGCAAAAACAACTTCCCCCAACTCCAGGTCGTGTGTCAGGTAATTTACCTCGTGAGACTTCAACTGCCTCAAAGCGTAAGCGGTGACGTGCCCTCTCTGCATCAACACTACGCCCAAACCCGAGATAGACGTGTCACAATACACTACGGAATCCTTAACGCCCTCTGGCAAGGCTAAGACTGGCGCCTCGCACAATCTCTGTCTCAAATTCTCAAAAGCCGCTTACTGCTCACGCCCCCAGTGAAAAGTCACCGAATTCTTGGTCAATCGGGTCAGGGGTACTCCTATCTTGGAGAAATCATGAATGAATCTTCGATAATAGCCTGCTAAACCGAGGAAGCTCCGAATCTCGGATGGAGACCTCGGAACCTCCCATCTCATCACAACCTCCACCTTGGCCGGATTGACTAGAATACCATTCTAGTTGACAAGGTGCCCCAGAAATTGCATCTCACGTAACCAGAACACGCACTTGGGAACTTTGCAAAAAGTCTCTCCCTCTTCAGTGTCTCTAGCACCTCCCTTAAGTGCTCCTCGTGCTGCTCCTGAGTCTTGGAATACACCAAGATGTATTCGTTAAAAACTATCACAGACCGATCCAGCATCGGTCACATGCGGTTCATGAGATCCATGAACTCGGCAGGAGCATTAGTGAGCCCAAACGACATCACCACGAACTCATAGTGACCATAGGGAGACCGAAAGTCTTCTACATATCGTCATCCCTGACTCGCATCTGGTGGTATCCTGATCGCAGATTTATCTTGGAGAACCAAGATGCACCCTGAAGTTGGTCAAATAAATCATCAATCCTCGGGAGGTGATAACGGTTCTTCACCGTTACCTTATTCAACTCCCAGTAATCTATACACATTCGATGTGACCCATCCTTCTTCTTCATAAACAGGATCGGGGCTCCCCACTGCGAACTGCTCGGCCTAATAAATACCTTGTCTAACAACTCCTTCATCTCGGGAGGAGCCAACCGACATGGTGCCTTGGCTATCGGAGCCGCACCAGGAACTAGGTCAATCCTGAACTCTACTTACCTCTCTGGAGATACCCCAGGAAAATCCTTCGGGAATATGTCTGGATACTCCCGCACAACTGGAACACCTCCACAGTCGCCTTACCCTTCTCCTGGGTATCCATAACATCGGTGACAAAACCTACGCATCCTTGCTGAAGCGTCTGGCTCTCGCTGCTGAATACATGATCGGTCCATGTTGCGGTCTCTCAACCTAAATCACCAACTCTCCCCTACTTGGGGTCCTGACTCGAACCAACTGCTGCTCACAATCGATCACCGCCCCATTAGGGCTCAACCAATTCATGCCTATGATGACCTTGTTCCCACGCAAATGAATGGTAACCAAATCCACGAGGTAACACTCGTCATACTGATGGGTTTTGAGCATATCTACATTCCTATGTGATCATGCAACCCTAAATTGCTTTGGACTAAGTTTTTCACTAATTGAACATGCAAATTGAATACCAAAGCAATAACCCTAGATATAGCATACGAGAATCGAAATTCATATGAAATTAGGGTTAGAATATTACTTCACTTCTTATATTGTAATAACAAGAAGAATCCTTGAAGATCCTTGACTCTTGAAAGCTTAGTGCCCCAAGTGTTGCACGTCCAATGGAGTCACAAACAATCAATGCAAAGGATGAGTTGCAGAGACACTTAGAAATCGACTATGGTTTCTTTCTTTCAAGAATTGGCCGAAATTCTAATGCCTGGGGGGTTCCTTATATAGTTGTGGGCTGCTAGGGTTTCTGGAGGAAACCCTAATCCCTACTTAAGGTTTAAGCATCCCATGGACTCCTCCTTATAAGGCCTTGAACGAAATCTGTAGGGACTTATTATATGATTTCTTCCACTTCTAATTTAGGAGTCCAATAGCCCAGTTCTACAACTATCAATGATTTTGAAAACATCCCCTCCATTATTAATCAGATCCTTTAATCCCAAAATTAATATCGAACTAATTTCAAATTAAACACCAATTAATAATATGACTTCCAAATAATATATTAATCCTATAATATATTAATAAAATCATTTGAGTACCAATTTATTATTTCACATAATAAACTCTACTATCTCTCCACTAGTCATCCTGTCAAGTTGCATGAGTGAAGGCAACCCAAAAGGACCATGCTCCAATCAAATCAGGTGCATACCAATTATAGTTATGGGCTTAGACACCTAATTCAACATATACATCCTCAAGACACAATCTTTATAGACCTTTGATGCCCGGATGGATCTGCCGTCCGCAATATCGACCTCTGAAGGGAAATCTAACGTGCCTGAACACTCATCAAACCTCTTGTAGAGTGCAAGAGAAACAAAAATCGGGTGGCTCCCGAGTCAAATAATGCCAACATTGGGATACCGTTCACATGGAACAATCCTAAAATAGAATACATGGAACATAAATATCAAAACTAAAATATAATAAAAAATTGGATAAGAAACATACCCGTCACCACATCTGGTGCAACACGCGCCTCCTCGGCGGTCAGCTGGAAGGCTCGACTTCTCACCACCGGAGCATCTACCTTTCCATGGCAGCCATCTGTGATCCGCAGGATCACTGGAGCTGGCGCCGCCACTGGCGCTCCTAATACCAATCTCGGGCAGTTGGCCTTTTTATGGCCTCACCGATTATAGTGAAAACAAAGCATTTCTGATGTCTGAATGACGGGGGTAGGGGTAGTACAATCCCTGCTGAAGTATCGCAACTTGCCAG
The DNA here is from genome assembly GCF_002870075.4 of Lactuca sativa. NCBI lineage: Eukaryota > Viridiplantae > Streptophyta > Magnoliopsida > Asterales > Asteraceae > Lactuca > Lactuca sativa. Next base: position 88,183,868 of record NC_056631.2, on the reverse strand, counting down.
ACTTATAGCAGCCTGATCCCCCTAATCTTCAAGCTCCCTCATCCATCTTGCCGCATTTCCCAAAGTGGCTCTGGCCCTGCTATCCCTTCAGCCTCGAGTCGAATCCCTTGGGTTTCTTCACTGAGAACCCAGCCGTCTGCATGAGTGAAGGCAACCCAAAAGGACCATGCTCCAATCAAATCAAGTACATACCAATTATAGTTATGGGCTTAGACACCTAATCCAATAGTCTCCCACTTGGATTAATCTAATAACTATTATTGAAAATATGACTTCAAAATTTGACTAGCAATCGTAGCTCTCAAAAGCCGTTGTCAAACTCTGATCTTATCAGTGACGTGTCCTTAGATAAGGGATCAGATATTCCTCCGTTCTACAAGATATTGTATGGACACGAGAAATGGATTATAATCATTCTCTCTGTCCAAGGTTTGTTTCCCAATTTCTGATTTATGAAAAATGACTAATTAAAAAAATCAAATCAGTCTAGGCTTGGCCAAGCACTTAGGGTGTCATCATTAAATCATCAAGGGGCCCACAAATATCACTTTTATCCCATTTAGTGTAAAAGGAACGGATAAACTTCGACTCATATGCTTGCACAATTTACTCATCAAATCACACACAACAATATTTTTATAACTTCAAGTTACTGATGCGTTTACGTATTATCATTGCACAACCGGATCGTAAAAAACAACCAATATGTCTTCGTTTCAAGAGTATAAGATATTATCGTCTCAAAAATTACTTGTGATAAAATCCATGAAGTAATACTTGGGTGTGGGTTAATCTAATACTCAAATTCCTATTTCAGGATTACTCATGAACACTGCAACAAACATTTGCTATGTCTAAACACTTAGAAAATCTACAGTTGGATTCATCACAGTCTTAATTCACTACTTACTTCCATGATCGACTGTGGATGTTTAAATAACCTAGTTATCCAGGAAATAAAACATGCGAAGTGAAACACAAGAATAACCTAATCCAATATGGTCTCAAAACTTTTGAATATAAATAAAACACTTATTATTTAATCACCATATTGATTAGACCTTCTTCATTGTATAATGTTTCAAACAATCAACTTAATACTTGAATTAAAACAATAGTCAACCCATGCTCCAAGCATGCACACTATGTTTATCTATGGTCCTTTCCTTATGAAATAGATTAATTGAACACATTTCCAATGATGTTCATTTCACAATTCCAAATCCTTATCACAAGTGTAAGAATACCAAATTCTTGCCACTACTAAAATATGTTAGAGTCTAAACTTACATGCAATGATCTTTTTGTAATGTTTAGGCACTAAAGTCACAGAGACTTTGCCAATGATATTACAAAACATCCCATTGAAGATTTGTTACAAAACAATTCCATGAAAATGAAGTCTCACATTCAAGGAGCATTCCTTGAACATCCTTCTTGCATTAAAGTTACTAACTCACATAGATCTTAATATCCAACTCCCATAATGGAAACATTTCCATATTTCCATATGACTATCAATTCTGAACAAAAGTTACCTCTATTCAAAACATGTCAATATGGTCCATCCAATACCATACTTCCAACTATCCATAAGCAACTAATCTTTAGCGAACCTCAGAATGTCCTCGACTGTTTTTTAACAACTCTAGTCAGTTCCATTCCTTTTCCTTCTAAATGCTCTAGGAATTTGGAAAAATCAGAACAGGAAAATATTATAGCATATGCAATCGATCCTATACCCGAAGCATATGGGATTCGATTCATAATGTCTTACATAAAGACATGATGTTGAACCAACTCTTGCTATAATACTTCCATATATATAGAATTTCCTATGTTGCATTACTTCAACAAGATATTCATATACCTTCATGACCAAGTTCCATTAAAACTTCAATCTAAACTTTTAGATTTGAAATGAAGTGTAATTATCCTCTCCCTTAAACCTTACTATAGCGAAAATTTTTCCAAACTTTGCAAATTTAGAGCTTTGTTTCCTATAAATAGCATTGCTAACTTGCAACAGCTTACTTAATAATCATGCTTCCTCTAGCATAACAATCATGTTCTTACCAGCATAACAATTATTCTCGCACTAGCTTTGACATGTACCCATAAATCAGGTGGACTTCTAGAAATCAATACGTATTGACTTTCTTACCAAAGTTCATATTTCTGATACATGGTGCTTCGATAAGTCTTTATCTGGATTTCTTAAGCTAATACACCTTTCATTAGACAGCTTATGTGTGTCTAAACCCTTTTAGAACTTATATCAATAATTCCCGAATGTTCAAAGTATTTGCCTTTTCTCACAATTCGAACTATGAAAAGGGATTTCGTAATCATACTCGAATTTGAGAGCGCAATTACCACAACTGCTTACTCTAATCCTTAAAAATCTACCCGTGAAAGTGTTTCCTCACAATCATTTTCATGAACTTGAGAGAAACCTCTTACCACTTAGATTTTATAGTGTATGTGTTCCTATCCATGTTAATTTTTCATTTCCAACCATTATCATAAGACAAGGTTTATGACAAATTCAAACTCATATGGACTGAACTTGCTTAATCTTAATTTCTTGCCATCCAGTAGCACAAGGGCCTACTAGTGCTTCCAAGTTATTGAGCAGCTCACCCATACAAGTCAATGTACTTTCACTGATCAAGGTGCTTTGCCTTATGCGATCAAATAAGAACTCATTGAACTCACATGCATGGTCCACTTTACTGGAATGGGCACGGAAACAAGATCATGTCAACACGATAGGTTATCAACCTTAGGTCGTGTGTTAGTAATTACTAAAAGGTTTATTCTCGATTGTCTCCTGAAACTTTTCAAGATTAACAAGACTCCCACTGACCTCTTGACATATAAGATTCTCTGTCAAAGAACATTTCTCAAAAAACAAATATTCAAGAGTTAGTGTGGGTTGTTATCAAGAAAACATTTCATATAATTGGTCTTAGTTGGTCTTTGTTTAAACCAAAACATCAAAACTACCAATTTTAAATGTGCATAAGTAAGAAAACATTTCTACTCCACATTTCATGAGGTGTTGTAAACCTACTTAGAACGCGTTACTCAAGATATAACTTGGAGTAACTATAGTATGACTCTAAAACTTGATTTTGGAATGAATTATTACTCATCCTTTGATTTAACCATTTCAACAATTCCTGATTCCTCAACTTAGTCATATAAATGCAATAAGGTGTCCTTAAAGGATCAATTGTGACTTGGTTCCATAATCATCAGGATGATCAAAAAACATGATACTAAAGTACTTTCCTTTCCTTTCAGATTGTAGAAACTTTTATTTTTCTGCACAATGGATTCTTCTTATTCGTTCTGCTATACTTTGAAACTTTTCAAGGAATCAGAGTTACACTTAATCTTGTAAGCATAACCATATTACTGAACCAACAGCAAATCATGACGAATAGATTTTATCGTCCTTTTTGGTGGATCTGACTACTTCACATCAATGTGTACTAGACCCATTAATCCTTCACTTGACTCACATAAACATGTGAACAAGGAATTAGTCTCAAATTTCCAAAGATCATGATTCTCATACATCACACAATCTAAATCGCATGACTCCAAGTTTCTGTCCAATTGAAATTTGGGTGATGAGAATTCTTCCCCACTTGGTAAATCATGATATTTCCACAAGTGATAAGAATCAAATCCATTTTCAACATTGCTAACAATAGAAATACAAACACTAATTTTCATAAATGCCTTTGCAAGGAAATGTAAAATAAGATAAAATCAAAATTTATTTTATTGATAAAATGTGGAAAACTTGTCCTTAGAATGCAAACACATATGAAAATTATGTTTCTAAATATTCCTAAGCAATTTATCATAACTCTTAAGTAGCAGCTTCAAATTCCAATCTTTGGAACCATGTGACTGAAATCCATTTCTTCATATCAGAATCATCCTTTACTTCCTCTTAAGCTTCCTTTATTTTCTTTGATCCTACAAAACATCAAAATGTGATTACCACATCATGTAATAAGAATCTATAAACATGAACTTAATAGAGTTATATAGTGGATGTACCTGAAGTAGAGTCATACAATTTGACTTTACCATCTCTAAGATCTCTCAAGTAGTCTGGGCAACATCACTTCTAATGCCCCTTCAATCGGCAATATAGACAGATGGACTCTTCCGAAGCGACACGTGAAACTATCTTAGAATTGGCTTTTCTCTTGCGGTCAAACTTTTTGACCTTGGCCGGTTTCCCTCCCTTAGGAGTCGAAACCATTTCTAGACTATCACGGTTGCCATCACCAATGTCCATGGAACTTTGGGAGGTAGATCTTCCAGATGCATTTGCTTCACCAGTGAACCAAATTATTGTTGCTTTAGCAGCAATTAGCAAATACGTTAGATCTATGAGGGTCACGTCGTGATTTGTCATATAGTAATCCATAATAAATTGACTATACGACTTGGGAAGCGATTGAAGAACCAAGTCAACATCCAACTCCTTTAGTAAAATGACACCCAACATTCCCAATCTGTCAATGTGCGACTTCATCTTGAGGACGTGTGCACACACAGACCTTCCATCTCAGTGTTTGCATGCCAATAGGGCTTGGGTTGCCTTGAACTTTTCAAGTTGACGAAATTATGGGTCGGGGAAAATCACTAGAGGAGGTGGAGGAAGAGAAGTATGCTTTCCAGTTCCACCAATGCACGAAGAAGGGTATGATCTTTCACCTTGATCGACATGTGGAATATCATCTTGAAAAGGAAAGCTTCTTCTAAAGGATTGAGGAAAACCATGGTTGTCAGAACTAGACATCTACAAAGGAAGAAATTTAAGTTAGTTGATTTAATCCTTAATATAACACCCAAATGAAATATTAAGGCTAGGACTCAACAAAATAATTCACAATTCGGAAGAGGGATGCCGTAATCTAATTGTAAATTATTTGAAGGTAGTTAAATGACGATTTACCAATTCCACCATGAAACGAAATTTTAAACGAATTAGGTTTTAAATGAAATTCCTAGATCTTTTGAGATTCATTGAACTTTTCAATAGCATGTTTCATCTTGATTATCCTCTTCAATCTTGTGACTGGGATACCGAGGATCACAAACAAGGTGTGAATAACCATGCAAATTAGCTTGGTACTCTCGATGTCATTTATCATCTAACCAATGTGCCGATTAACCACACACGCTCCATTGATCAACGATAATTTATGAGCTACCCATTATTATCCTTCATTAGTCCCATATAAGTGTGCTGGTTAACCACACACGCTCCACTAACGACCAATAAGGTGCAATGTGCAATTTCACGGATTAGCATCAAATTCAAATTTTTCCTAAAGTAACTAAGATTTGGAAATTTATAAAAGCATTTAGTTACTTTATAATTCATTATACTTTTAATGAGATTTTAATGTCCTATCCTACCCGTTCGGCTAACGAATCTCCACTAGTCAAGAGTGCAGTGGGTAAGAGTGGATACCCAATGGTGTTCATTTTATAGGTCGCTTCCTTAAACACCCCTTATAGACCAGCTTCGTGAATGAGGCCTACTAACGGTAAGACTAACTTTTCTTATACATATATAATATATTAGGCTTTTAATTTTATATAGTATAAGGGTGTATTTTCAACTTTTAAAATACTAAGTGGTTTAATCCTTTAATAAATTAAACTTTTAACTTAGTTAAATTTAAATCACATAATGGATTTATCAATTCTCTTTTAATTAAACACTTAATTAATTTAATAAAATTCATGAGGGTGTATTTTTTTAACTATTAAAAACTACCAAGGTTCTAAAATTTAAGATTTCAAAATTAAAACCTTTTAATCAAATTTTAAATTATAAAACCAAAGGGTTTATTTTAAAACTTTTCAAAATACTAGGTTAAATTTAAAAACAAAATAATCTTATTATTATCCAAATTTAACCAAATCTCTTAATCTTGATAAGGATATCATGTTATCTTTCTGAAAATTCGATTTAGGCTTTAAAAAGGAAATAAGGTAATTATCCTAATCAAGATTAAATCTGAAAATCGAAATCTTAGGCAACTAACGAGTCAACTCGTCGAGTTGGGCAAGGAACTCGACGATTTCACCCAACTCTTCGAGTTCAGCCTTCAGACAGCAAAAAATCGATTTTCATGTTCTTTGGAGAATTCACCATTGCAACAATTCAATTGAAAAACAACCTGTCTCTGATACCACTGATGGGTTTTGAGCATATCTACATTCCTATGTGATCATGCAACCCTAATTGCTTTGGATCTAAGTTTTTCACTAATTGAACATGCAAATTGAATACCAAAGCAATAACCCTAGATCTAGCATACAAGAATCGAAATTCATATGAAATTAGGGTTAGAATATTACTTCACTTCTTATATTGTAATAACAAGAAGAATCCTTGAAGATCCTTGACTCTTAAAAGCTTAGTGCCCCAAGTGTTGCACGTCCAATGGAGTCACAAACAATCAATGCAAAGGATGAGTTGCATAGACACTTAGAATCGACTAGGGTTTCTTTCATTCAAGCATTGGCTGAAATTCTAATGCCTGGGGGTTCCTTATATAGTTGTGGCTGCTAGGGTTTCTGGAGGAAACCCTAATCCCTACTTAAGGCTTAAGCATCCCATGGACTCCTCCTTATAAGGCCTTGGACGAAATCTGTAGGGACTTATTATATGATTTCGTCCACTCCTAATTTAGGAGTCCAATAGCCCAGTTCTGCAACTATCAATGATTTTGAAAACATCCCCTCCATTATTAATCAGATCCTTTAATCCCAAAATTAATATCTTACTAATTTCAGATTAAACACCAATTAATAATATGACTTCCAAATAATATATTAATCTTATAATATATAAAAATAATCATTTGAGTACCAATTTATTATTTCACATTATAAATTCTACTCTCTCTCCACTAGTCATCCTGCCAAGTTGCATGAGTGAACGCAACCTAAAAGGACCATGCTCCAATCAAATCAATTACATACCAATTATAGTTATGGGTTTAGACACCTAATCCAACACATATATCCTCAGGACACAATCTCTATAAACCTCTGATGCCCAGATGGATCGGTCGTCCGCAATCTCGACCTCTAAAGGGCAATCTAACGTGCCTGAGGACTCAGTAAACCTCGTATTGAGTGCAAGAGAAACCGATCACATGGAACGATCCTAAAATAGAATACATGGAACATAAATATCAAAACTGAAATATAATAAAAGATATGGAGAAGAAACATACCCGTCACCACATCTGGTGCGACACGCGCCTCCTCGACGGTCTACTGGAAGGCTCGACTCCTCACCGCTATAGCATCTGACTTGCCCTAATGGCCATATGTGATCCGTAGAGTCGCTGGAGCTGGCGCCGCCACTGGCGCTCCTGATACCAATCTCGGGTAATTGGCTTTTTAATGGCCTCGCTGATTGCAGTGAAAACAAAGCATGTCTGATGTCTGAATGAAGGGGGTAGGGGCAGTACAATCCCTGCTAAAGTTCCCCAACTTGCCGCACTTATAGCAGCCCAATCTCCCTAATATGCAATCTCCCTCATGCGTCTTGCCGCATTTCCCATAGAGGCTCCGACCCTGCTGGCCCTGCGGCCTCGAGTCGAATCCCTTGGGTTTCTTCACCAAAACCCAAGTCGTCTGCCCAGTCTCTGCCATCCTCTTCTTGATGTGCTCTATATCAATCTCTCTCTCTCTCTCATGCCCTGGATATCATATCATCAATGGTCGGGCATGTATATTAGTTGACATATTTCTGAATGTCAGCTCTCAACATATCATGGTACCCAGTTTTCTTCATCTCCTCATCACCCGCGTACTTGGGCACCAACAAGGACCTCTCCCTAAACTTAGCGGTAATCTCCGCCACCGTCTCAGTAGTCTGTCTCATATCCAAGAACTCGCTGACCAGCTGATGACCCTCCACAGCTGGCACAAACTCCTCCCAAAACTTGGACACGAAATCCGACCAGGTCATGGCCTCAAAGGCTGGGGCTCCCAAATTATCACCGACTGCCTCCCGCCAGCCTCGAGATTACTCTCTCAAACACCCAACAACGAATCTGTCCTTCGACCCCCAAGGCAGAAGCTCGTCACCTGTACAGACTCAATGTCTTCGATCCATCGCCTAGCCACAATGGGGTCTTTCACCCCACAGAAGTATGGTGCTCCGTATCCCCTGAAATCGTTGAAGGAGAGCATATGAGTCCCTGACTTGCCAGGTTCCATGTCATTCTTGAATGCCCTAAGGCGACCCTCCATCAACTCAATGATACTTTCCTTTTTCGACCCAAAAATCACCAGGGTCGACTCAAGCATGCCTCTCGTAATCTCGGATACTATAAACTCCCACAATCCCTCATCAATCGGCTTGGAACTCGTACTCGAACTAGACCCAGATCCTGAGCCTCCTGCTCCATGACGTGTCACCACCATTCTGAAATGAACCATACAATTTTCAGGGTTATACATAGTCATCAAAAAATCTCATACTCTGCCACTCGTGGTTCCCTGAAGCTTTCCAAGAGTCAAGTACGGATCCTCTGCTTTCAGTAGTACAGGCCCATACTACCTTCCACATTTATTCATACTTTCCACCTGGTTTGCCTTGGTTTACCAAGGTCACTTCCTATCCATGTATATGGTTCTCAATCGAATAACTCCTGTCACTAATTTCATCCTAGCCTTACCCTAGGGTAATCTTCGACCCACTCTCCGTCATCAGCTGCATAAGAAGTCTTTGCTATATTTCCCTAACTAGCTCGCAAATACCATTACATATCACTAAGACCGAATAATTTTTTGAATGAGAGGTCCTGCCCTACAACGGTTGGACTTAGACAAGAGCTGCGGAATTGGGCTAAACCTAACCTTCTAAAATCATTTAGTCCTCGTAATATCTAACTTAACGTATTTTTTTACTAGTTAATTAAAGATAACTAAAACTCCTAAAAGCACAAAGCAAGCAGCATTCGGGCATCGAGTAAACAAAACCAAGCATATCCTAATCAGGCCATCATATCACTGACTAATCAGTACTAACATATAGTTCAATAAGCACATTTAGTAGGCATAAAAGGCATCCTTCTTAAATCCTTACCCCTAATCTAGCATGCAGTTCAATAAACGATGCAGTAGGCATACAAGGCACCCTTCCTAGATCCTTAGCCCTTATATAGCATGCGGTTCACATATTCACACTTCATATCATAATATAACATGTATGGGTTCTTGGAAAAACTTACTTAAGCCTGGCCGATTGCATGCATCACACTCCTTGGTCTTTATCAAAAACCCTTAATTTTTAATTTAGAAAAACTATTTTTCTTGTAAAAATCTTTTAAACCCTCGATTTGAGTGCAGACACCCCCGAAGGTGTGCCCGAATCCCTCAAACCAAGGCTCTGATACCAACTTGTAATGTCCCAAAATTCATGACCAAAAAATTCCATTTTTAATTACATAATTATAAAATCCAATAGTCTAAAAGCATCAATAGTGTCAATACATGTCATAATCAAAAGCAATATCCAAAACATGTCATAAGAAACAACATCATAGTACAACTCCCAAAGATCTCATGTGCGGAAATCATAGTGTGATGCGTTGCGATCATGCCGACTCTTTTCCTTTCGAAGAAGAGGTACCTGAAACCAAAACTGAAAATAGTAAGCACGAAGCTTAGTGAGCTCCCCATCATACCACATACCATACAATAAACATAATGCATAACATATCCAGGTGTAGGCCTACCCCTCCAGTCTCTTTCAACCGGTACTGCCTAGCATATCAGGATGTTGGACTACCCCTTCGGTCTCTTTCAACCGGTAACTGTCTAGCATATTTGGGTGGTGGCGTACCCCTTCGGTCACTTTCAACCGGTTACGGAATCTATTTCACTCCTACCACTACCACATAATATCCTATCATATAAGTGCATAAATCACATACTACCTAGCATGTTTGGGTGTTGGCATACCCCTTTGGTCTCTTTCGACCGGCTATGTGGTCTACTATAAACAACTACTAGTGGGCCGGCATTGGTGCATTCGACCCACTTCTACTGGGAAGGTAACTCACATCAACTGTGTGTACCGAAATCGTGCTTCTCGGATGGCTCGGGACTCCTCTCCCTAAAGCATAACAAGTCCCTTAGTTAGTTATTGGGCCTAAATATGACTCCCTTATGGCCTAACTTCTAATCCAAGTCCCAAGGCAAGGCTCCCCAGTCCTTGCCCTAATGGGCCTTTTCCCCCAAGGTCCAATCCATAATAAATTTAAGGCCCAAGTCCATTACTTTAAACTTTAAAGCCCAATAAAGCCCAATAAGGCCCAACAGGCCCAACACCATAAATCCCAGTCCTAGGCCCAGAGGCCTTACTCCACAGTGGGCCATGAGGCCCAAAAATCCAGGCCCAATCACCCAAGGCCCAAAAACCCACATTAACCACTCTATATGCGTACGCGTGACCTACCTGGCACACACGCCCGGCGTACTCCGACCTTGACCAGAAGCGGGAAACTGACTCGAAACACACAGAGTACTAGCGGGTACACCCATCGTTCCTTCCAGTCATCCTTAAGTCCTTCTTTTGACTCAATCCATTAAGTCCCAATGTCTAGAACATAGATCCAGATCCTTTAAGACATCCTAAACCATAAAGTTACAAACTTTATGTCTTTGCATGCATGGATGGGGGTTAAGACATGATTTAAGTCCTTAAAAACACTTTGTGACCATCTGACACTTGCATGCTTGTAACTTAACCATCAAGATCCGATTTTTATGGTTCTAAACACCTCCAAGAGCCAAAAAAGACAATTCATTTGGACACAATCTTCTAAAACTCAAAGGACCTCAAGTATGGGACCAAAATGTGACATAAAACACCCCAAAACTAGATCTAAGCATGCAATGATCATGTTTAAAGCTTTATACCTCTAATGATTCAGAAACGGTGCCAAACTTCTGGATCTACAATCCTTCTCCAAGTTCTTGCTCCTCCTTCAAGCTCCTTCTTCTTCAAAACCACCAAAATAACACCAAAATGCTCAAAGTAAGCTCAAGATACATGCAATGGAGTTAGGGTTCGAGTTGGGTACAGGAAGAACAAGGGAGGCTGAGAGAATCAGGGTTTGGAGGGTTATAAGTTGTTTAAGTAGTGGGCAAACCTTAAAATTTAGGGTTTGCATCTGGTCACCCTATGCCCAGCGTACGCATGGGTATGCCCAGTGTACACATGGGGGCTCCCCGTTCTGTGCCTCGTATATGTATGACATGCGTGAACCTTGTACACCCAGTGTACACTCCGCCCCAAAATCCCAACATTTTAAATAATTATAACTTTAATACATAGCAACATAATACCTGTTAAATCTCGGACGTTACATTTCTACTATGAATTGAAGTGAAATGTGACACACAACATAGTACATACCTCCTTACCACTATTAAAAAGGAGAATGTCAGGGAAACCATCAATAAAGAAGAAGAGAGACGCTGCATAAATGTCTGCAAAACACATGGTATCAAAAGTTGGAAAAAATGTATGTGCTTCATGCAACAAGGACGAGCACAACAAGTCTACTTCTAAATGTAAGATCCTAAAAATTTAAGACTAGGTTCTTAATTAAATATAAAAAATAATTGAAAAATTATTTATATAAATAAATCATCAAGGGATAAGAATATCATTCGTTGATATGAAGTTTAGAAAGTTATAACTAAAAATAATATTAGTTTTGAAAGTTAAAGGGCCAAAAGTGTCAAATTGGAAAAATAGAATGACTTGACCAAATGCTTGACTCAATTAGTGGAAAGCATTGTAAAAGTTATAAAATGGATGGAGAAGAGAAAGGATATGATCGTAGATAGAGACTGAAACCTGTGCGCGGGGGGGGGGGGGGGGGGTCTTTCTGTGGAAACCTCCACGAACAATCGTCATTTTTTGATGGTTTTTTTGCTTCTCACAACTGCTCTTTCCACACCTTCGGATATCTGGTGCCAAATCCAAGTCCAAGCGCTAGCGGTAGAAGCTAGTCTATGGAAAGAGATCAACATGTTTTCTTGAACGAACATATTGCCCTTTTTATAGTCATAAACAAAATAAAGTCAATTTTATTTTGTTTTGTTTTATTAATCCTTTCTTGATTTGTTTCATTATTGTTAATGTTGTTATCATTATCAATAATTTTTTTTGTTGATTATGTCAAAACTTAAGTTAAAAGCACAAATATTGAGGTTTAGTGGGTTTTGACCAAAATGTTCAAACTAAAGGGACCAAATGTAAAAAATGGGAAAAATAAGATGCACACCCTCTCATTTCATTTCCCAGATTCATGTTCTTCATTCTAGAGACTTCCCCAATGGTGATTTTCCATCCTCTATCATCAAAAGTTCGACTCAAGTGGATAATTACACAATCAAGCAAAGGAAAGAAGGAATCAAAGCTTGCAAGGTAAAAATCTTCTCCCCATTGGCCCTAGAAATCATTTTTGGTGAAGTGGGTAAAACCTAGTGTTGAAATTTGAAGGATATAATGATTGGGGAATCGGTTTCTAACCTCTTTTTGGTGGTTTTGATGATCTCAACCTCACTCCAATCATTCCATGATGGATTTTAGGATTTGGGTGAAAACCCTCATGAACCCTAGAAATCCAACTTGGAGATTTCATGTTATTATGTTAGGATTGAGAGATTTTCAATGACCTAGATGATTTTTAGAAGCAATAAATCCAATTGGAATACTTAAACACATTTTTGATGGTAGAATGTTGCATAAACATGGAATTTATATGGTTTTAGGGAAAATATGATGAAACAATGGAATCCTTTGAATATGAGCATTTTATGACTATATGAGTTGATACTAATAACATGACTTGAATGCAAAAACATGAAGACTTGAATGATAATTAATGAATTTATGGAATAATTCTCCATAAGGGCATTTTGGGAAATTTGGGGATAACTACATTTTGATTCTAAGAGGTGAATGTCATTTATGGATATGAATTGACACTTTAGAGATGGAATTGGAACATAAACATGAAGTATATATTGAGATATAAGTGGTTCTAGTGATTGTTTTAGCCTAAAGGGGAAATTTAGGAAACATGGAATGGAATTAAGGATTCCATGGTTAGTTTATGTACTTATAATGAGATTAATGAAGGTTTATATGCTTAACAACACTCATCTGGGTGTTCTTTAAGTTAGGAACAAAACTTGGAAACTTTGGAGTGTTTGTTTGAACAACTGAAAAGATAGACTTTATTATGGAATTTGAAGATTTGTATGATCTAAGGAAGTTCAATGATCACTTAATGAGTTAAGATGAGTGTTTTAAGATGATAAAACACTTCCTAAACATGTGTAAGAACATAAATAAATGGTACAAAATGAATGGGAAAACGGTCTTCAAGAACTATGAAAAGTAGGGTGTTCTTTTGAGAAAAATCTAGTTTTGTATGAGCGTAGACATGAAAACACGACCCGTGGAAATCTCTGACTGTGAAGATACTTGTTTTCTTCATAACTTTTGCATACAGACTCAGTTTTACGTCCAGTTTTTGATGGGTTTTAGCCATAAGAACATCCTATGTGCTCATGCAACCCTAATGCTTGGATCTAGGTTTCTCTATTGAACATGCAATTCATCCAAGACTTTAAACCCTAGTTATAGCATACAATTAATCATATTAACATGTGAAAGGGTTTTTAGATCTTACCTTGATTGTTATGTAGCAATAACAATCTCAAATCCTCCTTGTAATGACTTTAGAAAGCTTAGAGTCACAAGTGTCACTCCTCTAATGGTTCACAAACACCAAGAGCAAGAGGATGAAGAATAAGGAGAGGGGAGGCTGCCCAAAACGTGTGGAAACCCTAGTGGAACTCTTCGCCACGTTTTTGGGGCTTAAGGGTACTATATATACATGTAGGCCATTAGGGTTTTCAACTAGGAAACCCTAATTTGATTGCTTAAGCCCTAAGCAGCCCATGGACCCTTTTAGAATATCCCTTGGACGATTTCTAATGGGTTTCCCCATAGAATTCGTACAACCTATTATCCTAAGGTGATCCATAGCCCAAATGCAATTATCTTATAATTATAGTTCCAGTCCTTTAAGTTTAATTAATCTCTTTTAGTCACAAAATTAATTATCAATTAATTCTTGACTAATATTAATTAAACAATATGATTTCTCCTTTAATATATTATTCTCATAATATATTAATAAATCATAATTAATCTTCTCTCTCCATAATTCATCCTATCAAGTTGCTTTGGTGAAGGCAACCCAAAAGGACCATGCACCATCGGGTCAAGTACATACCAAAATTAGTTATGGACTTAGACACTAATCCAACAGTCTCCCACTTGGATAAGTCTAATAACTATTATGCGTATGACTTCAGATCCTGATCTGCAATCGTAGCTTTCAAAAACCGTTGTCAACTCTGATCCTATTAGAAGCATGTCCTTTATATAAGGGATCATATATTCCTCCATTCTTGATATCGTATAAACATGAGACATGGATTTCAATCATTCTCTCTATATTGTTTACCGATTTCCGATTTATGACGACTGACAACAGACTACATTTGAACACATCAAATTAGTCCCGGCTTGGCCAATCGCTTAGGGTGTCATCACTAAATCATCTAGGGGCCCACATATATCGCTTTCACCCTACTTTGGATAAAAGGAACGGATAAACTTTGATTCAATGCTTGCTTGCACTCACTTACCGAATCACACACAAAAATATGTTTTATAACACCAAGTTACTAGTGCGTTTACATATTATCAATGTGTAACCGACTCGCAAAATACAACTCACACATCTCGGTTTCAAGAATATAAGATGTTATCGTCTCACCAATCACTCGTGATAAAATCCATGAAGTGATCCAAGTGAGCGTGGGTTTAATCCAATGCTCAAATCATATTCATAAGCACTCATGAACGTTGCAGCAAACATTTGCTTATGTCTAATACTCTTTAGACAATCCACACACCAATTCACGACAGTCTTCATTCATACCTACTTCCAACATATGAACGACTGTGGTCCGTTCGAATAATTTGATTATTCTGAACCAGTTTAATTATTCAGGAAGTCAAAACATGCAAAGTGTAACACAAGAATAATACTAATCCCATATGGCCCCAAACTCTGGGTATAAATAAAACATTTTATTTAATCACCATATTGATTACTCATTATTTGTTGTTTCGGATAATCAACTTCTTACTTGAATTATTACTATACTTGTCCCATGCTCTCAGCATGCACACAATGTTTACCTACGGTCCTTACTTTATGAAATAGATCAAATGAACACATTTCCAATCATACTCATTTTATAACTCCCAATCCTTATCATAAGTATAAGAATATCAAATTTTATTACTTATGCTAGATTCTAACATTTTATGCAATGATTCTTTCGTAAAGTCATAGCTCAAAATCATCAAGACTTGGCTAATCTCTATCAGAAACAATTCTATAGATATGATGTCTCTCACTCAAAGTACATTCCTTTGAACATCCTTCTTGCATAAAAGTTTCTAATATAGATTCTCAATATCCAACTCCCAATATGGAAACATTTCCATATTTGCCATATGACAAATCATTCTTAATAGAATCTTATCTATTCATAATAATGTCGATATGGTCCATCCAATACCATACTTCCAACTACTCACAAGCGACCAATCCTCAGTGAACTTTGGATCGTCCTTTGATAGTTCTTTAATTATCTTAGTCAAAACCGATTCTTGTCCTTTTTCCCTCTAAATGCGCTAGACATTTGGAAAATTTTAGAATGGTCAAATATTATAGCATCTGCAATCGATCCTTTACCTGAAGCGTATGGGATACGATGTATAATGTCTTACATAAAGATACGATACTTTATCAATCTTTTGCCATAATATTTTATGTGTCACATTCTCACAATTCGAACTATGAAGAGGGATGCCACAATCATAATCAAAATTTTAAGAACGCACTATGTACTCTTGACTGAATTTATTAACATTTCACAACCTAATCCTTTAGATTTGAAATGAAGCATAGTATCATCTCCCTTAATTATAGCAAAACAACTATTCAACCCTTACGACTTTGCAAAGTATAACTCTTGTTTTCTATAATTAATATTGCTAACATGCAATACTTGCCTTAATAATCATACAAGCACAACATTTATGCTCCCACTATCATGATGATTATTATCATATAAGCATAACACTTATGCTCCCACTAGCTTTGACATGATAATCCTTTATCTAGTCTTCTTAAACTTATACACATTTGCCTTAGATAGCTCATATGTGTGTCTAAACAATTCAGACTAATTGCCAAATCTCATAATTCGAATAATGGAAAGGGATACCGTAACCATAATCGAATTCGAGAATACAATTTTCACAATCACTATCTTCTTACAATCTCTCCTAGCGAAAGCATTTCCTCACATTCATTTTCATGAAGGAGGAAATCTTATGACACTTAGATTTTAATGGTGTATGTGTTCCTATCCATGCGAATTTTTCAAAACCAAAGTTTGCGACAAACCCAAACTCATATGGACCGGACCTTCTCAATCTTGATTTCTTGCCTTATGGTAACATGACTGTCCACCATGTCTTCCAAGTAGTTAAGCAGCTCACCCTTTCCTATCAATGTATTTTTTTCATTGATCAAGGTGCTTGCCTTTTATGTGTTCAAATGAGAACTCATAGAACTTACATGCATAATTAACTCAATTGGAACGGCATAGAAACAATATAGTGTCAACACGATAGGTTGTAAACCTCAAGTCGTGTGCTAGTGATGATTGATAAGCTTTATTCTTGATTAGTTCTTGAAACTTTTCAAGACCATTAAGACTCCCACTGACTCCTTGACATATAAGATTCTCTTGTCAATCAACATTTCTCGACAAACAAATATTCAAGAGTTAGTGTAGCTTTTATCAAGACTAAACATTTCACAAAATTGGTCCTAGTTGGTCTTTGTCTTACCTAAGACATCATAACTTTCCAATTTCAAATGTGCAGTAATAAGAAAACCCTTTTTCAATTTCCACATTTGATGAATGTTATAAACCTTCTTAAGACTTGTCACTCAATGTCACAATCTTAACTCTAAGACTTGTTTTTGGAGCGAAGTATGATTGACTTCTTGATTTAACCATTTCTTCAATTCTTGATTCCTCTTCTCAGACACATAATTGCACTAAGACTCAACTAGAGGATCAATTGATATATGGTTCTTAATCATTAAGACCTATCATAAAACATAATAAAAGGTACTCTCCCTTCTTCTTAGAATAGAGAAACTTTTATCTTTCCGCCTACTTGATTCTTCTTTATTCGTTCTGCTATTGATTCAATCTCTTTCAAATCAACTCGGAATACACTTAATCTTATAAGTATAATCATATCCACTAAACCTTTAGTAAATCATGACGAATATCTTTGGCACTATTATGGTGGACTTGATCAAAACACAACCTTGTGTACTTGATCTCCTAGTCCTTCACTTGACACTTTGTCAACAAATTAGACTAATTTCCAAATATGAAACTTCTCATTCATCATGCAATACTTGTTGTATGATTCCAAGTTTCTATCCAATTGAAACTTGGGCGATGAGAAACTTTCCCTATTTGGTAAATTCTTGACCTTTCCACAAATAACATAATTAAGAATCAAATCCATTATTGCTAATAATAGAAACTTTCAAACATTAATTTTTCATACACGCCATTGCAAGGATAAATAAACAATATAAAAATCAAAATTTATTTTATTGCGGAAAAAAATTGTCCTTACAATGCAATTCAATTGAAAAACTATGTTAATACATATTTCTTAGCAATCTTATTCCAACTCCAAGTAGTAGCTCAAGATTCTAATCTTCAAGTAATGCGATCGAAATCCATTTCTTCACGATTAGATTCCGCTCACTTCTTCCCTTAAGCTTCCTCTCTTTTCTTCGATCCTACAAGACATCGAAATGTAATCTTATCACATCATGTATTAAGAATCTAGAATAGGAACTTAAAAGAGTTAGTTAATGGATTTTACCTAAAGCAGATCCATACGTTTTGACTCTCCCATCTCTTAGATCTCTTAGGTAAATAGGGCAGCTTCGTCTCCAATGCCCCTTCTCTTGGCAATAAAAGCAAATTGACTCTTTTGGAACAGCACACGGAACTACTTCTGACTTTTCCTTTCTCTTACGATCAAACTTTTCGATCATGGCATGCCTTTCGTTGCCATTGCCTATATCCATAGAGGTTCGGAAGGCAGATCCACCAATCAACGTTGCTTTTCCAGTGCGCCAAATCATTGCTGATTCAGCAGCAATAAGCATATAGGTGAGATCAATGAGGGTTACGTCATGGTTCATCATATAGTACTCTCTTACGAGCTCACTATATGAGTCAGGAAGTGACTGAAGAACCCAGTCAACAGCCAACTCCTCACAAACAACGGATCCTAACATTCTTAATCTATCAATGTGTGACTTCGTCTCTAGGATGTGTGCACACACTGACTTTCCTTCTTCATGTTTACTTGCCAAAAGGGCTTGAGTGAGTTTGAACTTTTCAATCTTTTGAACTTCTGGGTTAGGGAGAATAAAAGGAGGAGGTGGAGGAAGTGAAGCATGATCTCGTGTTCCTCAATCGAATCGTGGAATATCATCTTCATGTGAAAAGCTTGTTTCACGGGATTTGGGAAGATCATAGTTGTCATACTTTGACATCTACAAAATGGGAGAAAAATTAAATTCAAGTTAGTTGATTGATTGAGTCCTTAATAAATCACCCAAACGAGATATTAAGGCTAGGACCCAACACAATACACTACAACCTAGAAAAGGGATGTCGTAATCTAGTTGCAGAATATTTGAAGGTAAGTGAATAACGATTCACTAATTTCCACCATGAAAAACGAAAAAGAAATTTAAGTTTTTAATCTATTGAAAATTCCTAGATCTTTTGAGATTCATTGAACTTTTCAATGGCATGTTTAAATCTTGATATGCCCCTCTAGTTTGTGACTGGGATACCGAGGATCACAAAGCGGGTGTGAATAACCATGCAAACTTACATGGTGCCCCCACATGTTACAATCATCTATTCGATATGTCGGTTAACCACACACGCTCCACCGAACTATGACAAACATTGAGTCACCCTTTGCTACCTTTGCTTAGAACCATTTAGTGTGTCGGTTAACCACACACGCTCCACTAACGTCTTCGCAAGGGCACAAAGTGTAATTTCATGGAATTGCATCAATTCACTTTTGCCTAAAGTAACTTAGATTGGGAATTTCTAAAAGCATTTGGTTACTTTTGTACTTCATTATACTTATAATGGAAGGTTTCTATCATATCCTACCCGTTCAGCTAACGACCCTCCACTAGTCAAGAGTGTGGTGGGTAAGAGTGGATACCCATTCAATTGCCATTTTATAGGCAATTTCCTTAAACACCCCTTATAGACCAGCTTCGTGAATGAGGCCTACTAACGATAAGACTGACTTTTACTCATACATATATAGGGTGTATTTTACACTTTTAAAATACTAGGTGGTCAAATTTAATAATTATACCTTTAATTTAATTAAATTGTAAACCAAAACTTTATGGATTTATTAAATTTCTTTTAATTATACACTTTAATTAATTAATAAAACCATAAGGGTGTGAATTGAACTTTTTCAAAACAATACTAGGGTTTTAGAATTTAACATTTCTAAATTAAACTTTTAATCAACTTTTAAATTCCAAAACTTGAGGGCAAGTTTTGAAACATTTCAAAACATTAGGGTTTAACTTATTTAAATTTCAAAACAAAAACTTTTAAGTTCAAATTTAAACTATAAAACCTAAAGGGATTAATTTGAAACTTTTCCAAACTTTATCAAGAATATTCTAGATCACATAATTCAAATAAGGCAATTAATAATTAATTGGTGGTTATCTAATTAGATCTAGTTCAAATTCCTGCAAGATAATGACCAAATAATTCAAATAATTTAACATTTATCAATTAAGGTAACAATTATCTAATTAGATGACCAAAATCTTTTATTTTGACAAAGATAGTCGTAAGGAATCATTAAAATTCGAATTTTATCAATTTTAAACAATTATGGAAATTATCCTAAGTCAAAATAGGTAAAAATCCCGAAAATCCGTCTGTCTGACAGCTAAACTCGCCGAGTCCCCTTATGGACTCGTCGAGTTCACCCTACTCGACGAGTCCACATTGGAACTCGATGAGTTTATCAGGCAGATGGCCAAAAAATCGATCTTGCAACATGAATGAATGTACTAGGCATCAATACAATAGAAACCAATCATGGCTCTGATACCACTGATGGGTTTTAGCCATAAGAACATCCTATGTGCTCATGCAACCCTAATGCTTGGATCTAAGTTTCTCTATCGAACATGCAATTCATCCAAGACTTTAAACCCTAGTTCTAGCATACAATTAATCATATTAACATGTGAAAGGGTTTTTATATCTTACCTTGATTGTTATGTAGCAATAACAATCTCAAATCCTCCTTGTAATGACTTTAGAAAGCTTAGAGTCACAAGTGTCACTCCTATAATGGTTCACAAACACCAAGAGCAAGAGGATGAAGAATAAGGAGAGAGGAGGCTGCCCATAACGTGTGGAAACCCTAGTGGAACTCTTAGCCACGTTTTTGGGGCTTAAGGGTACTATATATACATGTAGGCCATTAGGCTTTTCAACTAGGAAACCCTAATTTGATTGCTTAAGCCCTAAGCAGCCCATGGTCCCTTTTAGAATATCCCTTGGACGATTTCTAATGGGTTTCCCCATAGAATTCGTACAACCTATTATCCCAAGGTGATCCATAGCCCAAATGCAATTATCTTATAATTACAGTTCCAGTCCTTTAAGTTTAATTAATCTCTTTTAGTCACAAAATTAATTATCAATTAATTCTTGACTAATATTAATTAAACAATATGATTTCTCCTTTAATATATTATTCTCATAATATATTAATAAATCATAATTAATCTTCTCTCTCCATAATTCATCCTATCAAGTTGCTTTGGTGAAGGCAACCCAAAAGGACCATGCACCATCGGGTCAAGTACATACCAAAATTAGTTATGGACTTAGACACTAATCTAACAGTTTTCGTCTACGTTCATAATTTCTCATGAAACATAGTATGAAGCAATAAATTTAGTATTTGAAGCTTTGAGGTGTATTTTGGTCATTTTAATGACTTATTTCCATATATGGTGTAGGTAGTGTCTGAAGAGGATTGCTCTAGGGAAAGGTACTAGAAGAGCACTAGCTAACCTGTGTGTGATTGAGGTGAGTACTGAGTACGTGTTGGCATTTTTCCCACTTTGGGATACATGGAAAAATGATTTTATGATAAAGAAATACTAATGTCTGATAAATGAAATGTTTTGAAATGAAAGTGTCAAATGTTTTTGGAAAGGATATTTTGAAAGAATGCCTCAAAGGCAAGAATGTCTTTGAAAGTAAAGAATGTTTTAGAAGATCGAATGTTTTGAAAATGTGTTTGAAATGTTTTGAAATACAGATGCTTTACTTTTGAAATTAGTTTTTGATACTAAGGAATGAAATGTGTAAAGCATGGAAAGTAATGAAAAGAATTGGAAAGAATCGGGAAGTAATGAAATGAATATATTGTTCAAGCCATGATGTCCCCATAATGGGATATAGAGCAATATATTGGGGTGGCGTCTCCCCTTCGCGAGATAGATATCCTAATGGAAATGATGTCGTGGTGGATTGATTTGTTCTTTCCACCTTGGTATAGACTTGGGGATATTATTAGGCCCTAAGTATAAAAATGGCAATGGTTTAACATCGGAATTAGCCCTTAATGAAATAAGGAATGGAATGTGAAAAGAAATGTCTTAAATTACGTTATTACTAAGGAAATGTTTCAATATAGAATGAAATATTAAAAGATATCTTTTGAAATGAAATAATAATATATGAAATGATATTTATGATGTGTATGAAAAGAGTTTTTCCTTAAAAATGCTTGAAAATATTTTATGATCTGAAACTTTGTTTTGCAAAGATGAAATGTTTTTGATGAAAAGGTGATAAATGTTTTGGGTCACAAACCCATGTAGCTTACGAGACATTATTGTCTTACGTAACTCTTTTAATGCCATGTATCTCAGGTTTTGGTTCAGGAGAGAGGATGATAGATGAAAGTTAAAAGTCAAGAGATAGAGAAAGGAGTGCAACTTCTTAAGTTCCTTATTTATTGTATTGATGTAATCCTCTTTTGCTTGCTATGGTTTGTATGATGCTTAATGGTAACATCTGATGTTTGTAAATGTTTTTTTGGGACCGAATTTTGGTTAAATGTGGGTTAATATAATAATACCTGAAAAGATTCTTAAAACCATAGCATTTTGAAGTTTGAAAAAGTTTGAAAAAAAATTAGTGTCTTACAGTAAAGACGGGGAAAGGCCCCCAAAATGAAAATTGACAACAAATTAAACCTTGTAAAACATAATAATGGTCAAAAGGAAGGTGTCAAAGTGACGAAGATGGGAAATAGAAAGTAGAAGCAGCCAAAAAGATAAGAAAGGATAATTAAGACAAAGTTTGTAGAAAGGGTTGAACGTGAAGATGAGGAATGTGATTGTTGTCGATTTCTGTTTTGATGTTTGATATGTTTATGCGTGTGTGCTTTAAGTTGTTAATGTCATTGAAATTTGCACATTATGAATATTTGATAGTGGTTGAATGCTTGATTGTTATATCAGTACTTTGTCTAATCAGAAAAATATACCAATGCACTTTCAACCAAATAAATGGTCCCGTTAGGGTCTTGTAGGGAGTGAATATGTTTAGATACTCCAACACACCTACGATTGACCATAAGATGGTAGACGTTTCGACTATGGTAGAGAGAGGATCGAGAGGGTTATTGGGTGTTGATGTGTTAATTGTCGGTGAAATGGCAGGAGAGGAGATCTCTTACCCACGAGATAGGTCTCGGCTTGAGTATAATTGAGAAGTGAGGATGGATTGAGGTTGTCGTGAGTATGGATATAAAAAGACTACGAGTGCTATGTAAAATGTCAGAATTATGCTCAAGGAACGTATAGGAGGGAAGGGTTTTGGGTGTCATGAATTAAGAAGGAAATACAATATCTTTGAAAGAAACATGTATTCAGATAATTATTTTACAGGTGGCTAATCAAAGGATCGAAATCAATGATGGATGGATGGATAACCGATAAGAATACATGGATTTGACTAAGGTGCAAGCTTTAGAGATGTGGGAATATGAGGGAACATAAGCATCCAAAGACGTGAAGATGGCTAAATTAGAACGGTTTTTGGTATAGTTTAGTGAATAAGGGTCCATTGTTTATCGAGGAGTATGGAGTAATATTTAGAGGGTGGGTATCCATATGGAAGGCTTCCACCTAAAGGGTAGGAGGAAGATGGGATTGGAAAATAAGGGTATGGATGGTATTTTTATGGTAAGGATTATAAATTTCGACTCCCATTTTGTTGAGAAGTGCGATGACACTAGAAACACTGTTTTGATCAAAAAAAGAGTGGAATTGGTAATTGTCGAACTCACTGCCATGATCACATTGGAATTGATTGATTTTGGTTTAAAACTGGTTTTTGATAAATGCACAAAAAGTGTAAATTTTTTCTAAAAACATCATACTTTCAGCATAGTGGGTAAGCCCATAGAAAATGGGAAAAGTGATCAAGATATAATATGTGATATTGAATGTCATTGACACTAGGCATGGGAGATTCCCATAAATCAGAATGTATAATTTCAAAAAATCTAGAAACAATTTTGTTGGAACTAGAAAATGGTAATCTAATGTGTTTTCTAAACTGAAAAACTGGACAATCAACTGAACTAGATGTTTTGTTGCATGAAATGACTAGAAACTAAATGATTGAAAACATTCGTGCTAGGGCGACCGAGATGTTAATGCCATAATAAGGAACTGCTAGAAAGTAATGCAATAAAAGACTAAAATGATGATGGAATGGGATATAGATCACCAGAGCTTTCACACCAAAGTAGGACCTGAAGAGTTTCCAAATCCTTCATTGAAAAGCCAAACGGATCAAATTTAATGGAAACATGATTATCAGTTGTAAAACAACAAACACAAATTAAGTTGTTAATAACATTAGGTGTGATAAGAATATTATGAAGATGCAAAGGGCAATGTCTGGAACTTAATTTGGAATGATTGGTATGGGTGACATGAATAGACACACCATTGTCAAGAAGTAAAAATTTAACATAACTATTCTTGCTAAATGACAAGAGTATACATGTATCGAAGGCGATGCTTAAAGTAGCTTCCGTGTCCATGTACCTGTTAGCATCTACACTATCATTTACCGACATGAAATGGAAAGCCCGAGTTAAGTTGGTTGATTGATCATGAGATATTGATGGAAACCAATGCAAATGTGGTTGAAGTGTAGTCTAAGAGGACGCATGAAGAGCAACAACAACATTTTTACTGTTGACATTTGTCGAGACAAGAGGTGGGCCGAGTAAGCCAAATTGTTGGGAAGGTGAAGTAAGTTGATTCTATTGTGGTTGGGCTGCATTTATGGGCTTAAAATTGGGCTAATAAGGTGGGTATAGCCATAGGAAGGGCTGCCAAGGCAACGACTGTAAAGAAGTTTTAGAGGCAACGCTCGACTAAGGTTGATGGCGGCACCTGGTCAAAATTGTTTACTTCATGACAATGCTAGTTGGGGCGATGACCATATATTATTAATAAAATATTAAAATTAATCAAAGATTAATATATCAGAAAAACAAGTATTTCAAAATTAGAAAATAAGAAAACTTGTAATTTGAAATTTTGAAAATACAAAAATATGAACATTTTGCTATAATATTTGAAATTTTGAAAATTTGAAATTTTTGGAGGAAATTTTGCTATGATATCTGATTTTTTGAATTTTTATGACTTTTTTTTACTTTTGTTGACCGATTAATCCCGCGAAACTCGATTAATTCCTAATTTCCGTCAAACACCCCTAATTCTAGTCGGTTGGAGAACGTCAAACGATTAATCCACGATTAATCTCGATTTCTACAACCTTGATAATAACTATTAAAAAAAGTCTTATGTTAAGAAATATATATCATCCATGTAGATGAAAAACAACCGACTAATAAAAAAGAAGTCTTTTGTTAAGAAATATATATCATGTTAAGAAATATATATCATGTAGATGAAAAACAACCAATAATATTATGGATAAAGAAATAAGAGTTGTATCTTTTGTGTTGTTGATATTATAGGCTTGTGTCCATGCTTTCATATGAGTATAAATATTTAACTCCAAAGGATATTTTATTAGCAGTAATCCAATTTTGTTTATAATAATTTTAAAAAAATCACTCATAACTTCTTGTAATGTCATCTCTAGTGTTTTTAGCCTAAATTATTATTTATATCAAAATATTTTATTTAGTAAAACAATTCACCCACAACAAATCCTCCCTAATAAATAAGAATTTGTCATATATCCCTCTCTCATTCAATTTGTCACATGTCATTTTGTCATAATTTAGAGATATATTTATTTTCCACTTGTCATTTATTTCATTTTCCATTTCTAATATATTATTAATTAGTTTCCATAAATTAAACCTATCATAATGATATTAATTTCAAATTTTAAATTTTAAATTTCAATTTCAATTTCAAATAAATTTACAGTTTAAACCTTTGTGTTTAACATTTTGTTATAATTAACTTGTTTAGTATACGGGTCTGATAACTAAACAATAATTTTAATTTATTTATTTTTTGCATGTTTTTTTTCTCATAATTTTTATTTATTTCAAATTTCAAATTGAAATAAACTTCTCATTTAATCGTTTCTATTTAACATTTTGTTTTAATCAACCCGTATAATATACGGGTTTTACAACTAGTAATATATAATAAAGGAATCCATTGATAAACTTACCAAAATGCTTAGGATGCGTTTAGTTGCGGAAAAATATGCCGTTTTCCGGAAAAATTTTCCAAGAAAAATAAGAATTTTGAAAAAGCGTTTAGTTCGTCTATTTTTCTAAATTTTTCACGGAAAATGAAATTTTTTCGTTTTCTAAAATTACAAACAGGTTGGAAATTTTTGGAAAACTGATAATCATTGTTTTCCACATTTTTCTAATTCCAAAATTTTTCTAAAATATAAACACACACCCACTCCTACAGTCCTACCCCATCCACTTCTACTTACACCCACCTTAACACCTCCCACCCACACACACATACATACCCACCCCCACACACACCCACCCCCTCCCCCCATACACACACCAACCCACAAACACACACACATACATACCCACCCCCACACACACACCCACCCGCACACACACACACACACACCAACCCACAAACACACACACACATACATACCCACCCACACACACACCCACCCGCACACACACACACACACACGAACCCACAAACACACACACATACATACCCACCCACCCACAAACACACACACACACATACATACCCACCGACGTACCTACACACACATACAAACCCACACCTACCCCCACCCCCACCCTCACAGACACACACAACCATACACACACAAACCCACACCTACCCCCACAAACACACACTCGCACCCCCACCCACCCAACACCACCACTACAATCACTGACCTACCACCACCACCACCAGTAACCCGTCACTAGCACAACCACCACCGTTGCTGCCGCCATCACCACCACCACCGACACAATTGTCGCCGCCACCACCATCGCCTGTCATCACCACCACCGCCGCTGACCCGCTACCGTCACCGCCCCCACCCACACCCTACCACCGCTACCGTTTTCTTAAAATGAAAACCGATGGAAAAATACACATCTAAACATGTTTTCTAATTTTCTAAAACTGAAAATGAAAAATGAATAAGTTTAACTAAACGCGTTTTCTAAATTTTTCAATGAAAAATGAAAACAGAAAATGAAAATTGTTTTTCCAGAACTAAACGCAACCTTAGCTTTTGGAACCTTTCATCAATCGAAGTAATTAAATGAACTATCACCAACATCAAATTTATGTTCCTATGTTCTATTTCAACATTACTTCCATCATCAAACACCTCCATGACGGGTACCTTAACACACACGATAAGTTGGATGTAACCTTCTCTTGATCCTCATTGATTAGACCACCTTGATGTATTGATGCCCATATTAAGACCTCTAATACATTGTTTTAAACCATTAGGCAGGGGTAAAGATGAGACCATATTTGAAGTTAATATACACAATAACTTACCTTACATAGTTTCATTGATTTGTAGGTTGACTTAGCAAATTTGTCGAAAACTGAGTAATATTGTATCTTATATATATATATATATATATATATATATATATATATATATATATATATATATATATATATATATATATATATATATATATATATATATATATATATGGTTAGGTTAATGTGAGACGGTCTAATTTTGTGAGACCGTGAGACACATTTTTTTATTTTTTTTAGTTAATTCAAGTTCCGAAAATAATATTTAAAAAAAGAATTTTTGGATTTTTCCATTTATTTTGCATTTTAAAATTATTTTTTAGAATATGTACAGTGTAATATTTTATTCGAATATTTCACGTATTTTTCAAAAAAAAAACGGGATTTTTTTATTTATTTTAGTTAATTCAAGTTCCGAAAATATTATTTAAAAAAAGAATTTTTAGATTTTTCCATTTATTTTACATTTTAAAATTATTTTTTAGAATATGTACAGTGTAATATTCTATTAGAATATTTCACGTATTTTAAAAAAAAATGGGATTTTTTTTTAATTTTTTTTAGTTAATTCAAGTTTCGAAAATAATATTTAAAAAAAGAATTTTTGGGTTTTTCCATTTATTTTGAATTTTAAAATTATTTTTAGATTTGGTCTCACGGTCTCACAAAATTAGAATGATTTTAAATGAACTTGAACCCCTCTCTCTCTCTCTCTCTCTCTCTCTCTCTATATATATATATATATATATATATATATATATATATATATATATATATATATATATATATATATATATATATATATATATATATATATATATATATATAAAGAAAATTTTGGGCTTCATATGGCTAATGGCCCACCCAAAAACAAACATGAAATTATATTACCACTTTTTGACCAAGGAATTCATTGATGGTCACCGGGTTAGGTAATTAATTTTATATTCATAATAAATTTACAATTACTCAATTACTTTTTTGTTATCCTTTATTTACTCAATTACTTTTTTGTTTTCATTATAAATTGACAATTATGTATATATATAATCTAGCATCACAAAAGATTTTCTGAAAACCGATCATCCGTTTAAGGTTAATTTGACGTTTATATTCATGTAAGATATGAGTCATACATAGTGGTGAGGATACATGTTAACAAGGCAGGTCACTTGGCCTACCTAATTTTATTTTTATTATAATAGTTTATATATAATTAAAATCTTGTGACCTACCTTAATCATTTTAAGTGAACTAACCTACTTTTTTTGGTAAAAGGAAAGAATATCAATCATATTTTAAGGCCTATGCCTAAATTTTTTTAAGGTATAATAGAATATGCATAGTTCAATACAAACTAAATTAAAAAATAGAAAAGAAACAAACATGAATCAACAACGTCATGTTTCACAGCACACAGTTGGTGCATCGATCATTCACAATTGTTGGTCAAATTGCGTCTATTTGGTGTCATATATTAAAAAAAAATGTCTTAGAAAATATTAATAATGATAAATTTGTGAAAATATCAAGATATAAGACATCATCAGGTATGATTGTAAGAAATTTAAATCATTTTTTTTCTTATACAACCCGACCCGATCCGGAACCACGAGTAGTACTTTTTGATATTTTTCATTTTCTGTCATTTTCATTTAAATATTGAACCATGTGGTTTTACGTTTTAGACTTGCCACTGTTCATACATCACATAATTTCAAGCAGAATTTCATTAATCTCCAACAACAATGGAAGTAATGGAAGCACAAACTTGATCGAATATGTAGAAAATTAAAGCATGAAATTTATAGAGTTGTAGAAAAACTATGAGTAGAAAGAGGGATGCTAAGAGAGCTCGTAGAGTAGTATTATATTATCATGTGATGTGATGAGATGAGAGAAGGTCCTGAATCCTGATCAATATTATCAGTAGTAGTTTAAAATGAATGAAAAAAAGCTAGGTGTTCGGATGCTTATGAGAGGGGTTGTGATTACTTCACGATGATTTTGTGGACACAAATCAAAATACTTTATCACATTGAATTGTCACAATGGACATGAATCTACATATCCTTAATGGTCCATTAGCATTATCCAAGGAACACTTGATCGAGTTGCTGAGAAAAGTAATTTGGGCTGGGCTATTTAAATAAGCCTAGTGGGATTCTTATGGGTATTTTAGCCCATTTACTTTTAACTTTTATTTACAATACATCGTTTTTTCTTTTTTACTTTTGTTTGTTCTCCCATTTTTGTTTTCTTATTCTTGATAGATTGGAGGAGGTATTGATATTCACAATATACATAAGAGACAGCTATTATTAATAATGGGAGTTTCAATTTCTAACTTCGTCTCTTCTGATTTTGATTGTTGAGGTTTTTTTTAGAAAATGTTCACTATTTAATATTCCTTTTCTGTTTGAAATGATGTTAATTATGGCAGTTTAGTTAAAGTCTATGGCGTAGAAATAAACTAAATCACTTGTGGGCTTATATGCATATACTTGATTGATGAATCAACTAAAACATCATTTATTTATTTAACAGTATAAAGGTCGTGAATTTGGTTCTTTTAGTTTTAATAGCACACTCTTGCTGACTTTAAGATGACTCTGAGAGGAAGCTTTATGTGTGGATTCCAAATGAATAAGTGGGTGTTGTCAGTTGTGATTTCACTTGGTGCATCATCTAGATAGGTTCGCGAAAGCTCTTGTAAGAGCTTTGTACATGGTTACATCATTTGATACCATTCAATATTAACAATCATACTTGAAATGCCACTTCATCTTTTTGTGTTTGTCCACTTAATAAAAGATTATTATTATTTTTTTAAGGGTTAAGATCAAATTAGGCACTAAACTTTTGAATTTGTAATCACTTAGTCACTAAACTTTGTTTAAGTTGTAAAAAGTTACCGAACTTGTTATTTTTTATTCAAAGCGATCACCGAACTTGTTATCACCGGTCATAAGGACCATTTATAATAAAAACTAACAAGTTAGTCTTGTACAACTTAAACAAAGTTACGTAATTAAATAAACACAAATACAATAGTTTAGTTTCTAATTCTGACCATAACCTTTTTTATTTGTATGTCATGTATAAGATTTTTTAATACATTACATATCATATCAATTTTCAATGATCATTCTTTTAACGTGTATATATATTCACATTTAAGTTTAATACAAATGTGAAGGGGTGTAAAGAATAATTTATTTTGTGTAGGTTTTCTAAGGAATGAGTGATGTTGAATCATGTATACTCCCAAAGTGAGACTTAGATGCCAATTGTATTGTCAAAAATGGTTTTTTTTTTTTTTTTTTTTTTTGCATAAAAACCCTTAAGTTTATCAAAATGTGACGGTTTTGTCATTTCAACAATTTTAGGTGTGTTAATACCTAACAAATTTTAAGTGTTTTCGTTTTTGCCTTTAAGTTCACAAATTTTCAGAAGAAAAAAAAACTTAAAGTACAAAATAAAATATACAAATATACGGATTTGGGATCTTATTATGTGATAAAAACAGATAAATTAATTGTACGAACTCATCATCAAGTTGAAAATGGTACGTAGCCAATGCGTAAATAATTAGAAAACTCAATCAAGTTGAAGATGATACGTAGCCAATGCGTAACTAATTAGAAAACTCAATCATTCCAATATGTCAATGTACCATTTTATTTTTAGCACATGTATACCGGTACTTTCTTCATCTTGCACCTTACATGCCATAATGGATTCATCTATATCCAATCAATCATGTATAGCTTGTTATTGGAAGATGTCATTAATATGATTAGCCTTGTCGATTTCCTCAAGGTCCTCACAGTCTTGTCGGAGCTTTAGGACCATAGTCGTCAACATTAGATAGACCACCACACGATTTGTTGAGACATTTTTAATGTTCATCTCTAATGGCCCTAGATGCATTAACCGGAGGGCCTCGTCAAGAGTTCATCAATTGCATAATTTTTTTTTCATATTTGAGAGTTATTCTCAATGCACAAATCCAGTCAGTCAGCTTATTCCTTTAGAATATTTTTAGGAGAGAAAAAATTGTAATGGATGAGTTTTTGTTTATAACATCTATCAAAATAAAGTTTAGTTTTAGCTAGTTTGTTTGTTTTTTTAAATAATCCTTTGAAAATAGTTACCCAAAACAAATATTTTGATAAGGCTAATATCAATATTTCAACAAGAGGTTATCAAGTTAGACAATATATATTTTTTTTAAATTCCAGTCTCTATGCAAATCCTAAATCTGTTGGGATTCATTTATTTTTGGACAATGACATGTTTAATCCCATCCAAGCTCATCTTTTGTAACATCGTCAATTTCACGGTCCGAAAAAGATTTTTTTTCTTTATGCTTATTTAACACAAAGTAGTCTTTATAAGTACGTAATTTTTTCTCAGAACATTCTTTTAATGTGATATAATATCAATATCCAAGCATTTCCGAAGAAATGGTTTTCATTAGTATTTATAAACTTGGGATGTCATAACTGATAGAAGACATAAGCATAAAGTTGTTCATAACAGGGCTTACATCAATTTATTATACTAACTAGACGAATACCCGCACATTGCGCGGAATAAATTATACGGTTATATTTTTTTGTAATTATACATAATTGAAAATATTTATGTCATTTTTATTAACTATAAAATAATAATAATTACATTTAGTTGATGCAAAATTATAATTAATTTGCACAAAAAATAATATAACACTTATTAAAATCAAATCATTTAATTCTCTCTGCTCATGCTTTACGTGTGTATAAAATTAGTTGTGGTGACTTAGTAAGACATGTGAAAGATATGATAAATAAATTACTGACTCATATTTAAATTATCACACTACTCAAGTGTTTGATACATAGCCTTATATTTGCATCAAGGGATTATTCGCGCATGGAACCTAGGGATGTCAAAAAGTCTCGTGGGACCCCGATCCCATGGGGGCCCCGTCCCGTATGGGGGCATTTGTTGAAAAAACTCGGGGACGGGGGGCGGGGCGGGGGCAAGGTTAACCCCCGTTCTGATTTCGGGGGCGGGGGTGGGGGTTGGTAGTCCCATCCCGAAACCCCCGTGGGGGCCCCGTTAATAAATTATATAAATTGACATATATCAATTATATAAATATAATAAACAATAAAATGATTTTTACGTACAAAAATTCAACAAAAAACATGTTTTTAAGTTGTTTGTAACATGTAAAATTATGTTATAAATATCTATTTGTTCTCCAAAAATAGTTTCTTTTAGCCCAAACAATATCTTCTTTTAGCCCAAATAAGGTAGCCCAATATCAATCGGGGGCAAGGGAACGGGAAATTATATAAATTGACATATATCAATTATATAAATATAATAAACAATAAAATGATTTTTACGTACAAAAATTCAACAAAAAACATGTTTTTAAGTTGTTTGTAACATGTAAAATTATGTTATAAATATCTATTTGTTATCCAAAAAATAGTTTCTTTTAGCCCAAACAATATCTTCTTTTAGCCCAAATAAGGTAGCCCAAAATCAATCGGGGGCGGGGGCAGGGGTGGAAAGGATGGAGATTTCGGGGGTGGGGGAACGGGAAAATTTTAGGGGCGGGGGCGGGGGATGCAATCCCCGTCCCGTTTGCCCCCGTTGACATCTCTAGAACCCTCGTTAAGGTAGCTCTATTTCCAAAAAAATAGTTATAATACTAATTATTTTAATGAACTATTGTTATAATTTATTAAATTTTAAATATTTTTGATGATGTTTTAATTTCATCATAAATATTATTTAAATTATCAACCACTATTTGTAATGTAATATAATTTATTTTATAATTTCATGTTATTTTTAACTATTATTATTGTTATAAATTAATTTAAAAACAACTTAACTAAATTTTAGTTATTATATTTATCGTATTTAGTCATTTCCTTTCAACTATTTTAAAAAACATATGTTGGATTTTTATTACTTTAGTTTTTAAACTTTACACTATATTTTGAAGTGTGTTTGATATATTAAGTTAGCTTATACATTTAGCACTATATTGAAGTAAACAAATTTAGTATATCATATTGATAATTCAATAAGTCTTCAATTTATGATAATGTTTATAATTAAAAACATATTTAAGTTAATAAATTAAATATACTATGTGGAAATATAAAGATTTAGGAGTTTCAAAATGATGTGTTAAAAGAAAAAATGTTTCTTATTTAAATAATCAACCACTATTTGTAATGTAACGTTATTTAATTTACAACTTTATGTTATTTTTAATTATTATTATAAATTAATTTTAAAAACAACTATATTGAGTTTTAGTTATAATAAAAACTAGTTTTTGGACATCTTTTAGTTAATTCGACTTTTAGATTTAAGAATTTTTATATTTATTAGATTTAATTTTTCCTTTTAATAGTATATTGAAGTCAACAAATTTATATTGATAATTCAAGAAGCCTTTCATTTATGATAATGTTTATAACTAACAACATATTTAAGTTAACAAATTAAGTAAATTATATGCAAATATGAAGAGTTGAGAATTTCAAATTGATGTGGTGAAAGGAAAAATATTTCCTTTATAGTATAGTATGATATGATGACGGCCTAACAACTCCTTAAATCTCTCATTAGATTTAAATTCATCATCCATGTGTTTTGCATCGTTACATGTGATACAAAGAAACTAAGTGGGTCAGGCTTAGGAGCATGGTGAACACATAGCGTTTTCAACCCATAATATTATAATTAATTTGTTTTAATTATATCTTTCGCATCAAACAAATAACCCGATTACCCATTCTCGTTATTCTCACCCCTTGATCTTAAGATGATGATCTCGTGGAACCTATCCTAAAGGATCACTGAGCAGACCATACCGCCTCGGGGATTCCTTAGCAATATATGTCAATAAGGCAACCATGGGGTAAACAGTGTAACTGCATGAATATATATATATATATATATATATATATATATATATATATATATATATATATATATATATATATATATATATATATATATATATAGTTCATCAACATCTAGAGGTCGTAGACCTGCCCATGTGTGGTTCATTTATCACCTACAGGTCAAAGACCTGCCCATGTATGGTTAATTGGCACCTATATGTTGTAAACCTGCCCGTACATAACTTATAAACACCTACAGGTTGCAAGGATGTCCATGTTTCACCAGACTTATCTAGAATAGTCTGTGGTCGTCCTTTATATCCTACTAGATGACTAATCCTTAGTAGTACAACATTGGTTACAACCTCACATCATCTTTTACTTTCCATAACCCTTCACTACCCAATATGCTATAGGTATGATAAAATAAATAGTTCAATACTTTATCAAAATATGCTTTAACCAAGTAAGGGGCTGTTTGATTTGGTGCTGATTGGGTCCGGTCAGACGTTTTTTTTCTGACTCGGTACGGTCAGGCTGTTTGATTTACATCTGACCCGGTCCACATCTCTTACTCGGTCCATAAAAAAAGCTGATTCGGTCCGCACTAAAAAAAAGCTGACTGATTCTTTTCCCTTCTCCCAAAATACGCATCCTTCACAACTCTTTTTCCTCATCGTCAAATTTATGAACAAACACAAAGCTACAGCTCCATCGCTTCCCCTCAAATGTCGGTCTCCTCCTCTATCCTCGTCTCCATCATCGTCGCCCTTCTTCATCCTCGTCTCCATCGCCGCCACCCTCCTTCATCGTTAGTTTCATGTCTCCTCTCCTCTCTATCTCTGCAAAAACAGTTTCAATGGAAGATCTGATCTCCCCATTCATTATGAAAATATCAATCATCTATTCAAACTACAACCGATGCTCAAACAATTTGGAATATTACTCAGGTAATAGTTTTTTCAATTAGATGGAACTGGGCAGTCGGCAGAACCACACCTTCAATGTTTTTGTGTTCAGGTGAAAACAAAAATTCAACCTTTTTTATTCGATTATGCTAATTTGAATTGGTTTTTTGATGGATTTTCTTTGTTGATGAAGTTGCTTCATGGGTTTATGATTTCTTTATTCGTTTTTTGATCATCTCTATATCTGTAGATCTTGATTCATGTTAATCATTACAAAGGGTATATATGTAATTATACTATTATCTCGTATATGCTAGTGTCATTTGTAGTTACTTTATGATTATATCGATTGCCTTTTTTCCTTTAGGAAATATGTTTGATGAACTTGAACAAGTGATGTTTATGTTATGCAGGTTGTGATTATCTCTTTAGTTGAGTTAGGATTTTACAGTAAGCAAATGGATTGCAAGATTTTGTGATCATTCAGTAAACAAATAGATTGCAACATTGTACAATTAAACTAGCTAAAATAAGGTTATACTTGCGAATTCTAATCATACAGCAAGCAAATAGATTGGTCAACATCCAATTAATATTATAATTCTATAAAGTCAATGATTTGTGTGGTCGTGTGCACTCTTATTGAAAGTTAAGAGTGTATTTTACATCAATCAAACTATGATATTGATATCATTGTAGTGAAAGTGATGTCTTTTTTTTAAGAGCACTTGTATTCAACAAGTTATTTATTTATTTTTTTGCAGAAAAAGATTAGGTGTTGGCAAAACAACGTATTAAGACAATATTCGTCAAGATTCAAGCAGAGAAAAACCTGTTCTTATTAATTGCGTTATGATTCAAGCAGAGAAAAACCTGTTCTTATTAATTGCGTTCTGAAAATCCATTTTGTTTTCTTGATAATAGCGTGTGATCTTGCTGTAAGGGTAGGGCTCTAGAGTGTGTAATTGGTAAAACTATATTTGTGATCTGTCAACTTAAACATGTGTATGCAAGAACTCAATTGTGTAATTTTTTTTTGTTATGAGATTACATTCAGTTTTATTTTTGTTTATAAAAAATGTAATGTTACAATGATAAATCATAAATGAATTATCATAAAAAATGTTATTTGAGGGTAATATAGTCATTTTGCATAGTCGGTCAGATGCAAAATCAAACAAGTTTCAATCAGAAGTTAACTCAGTCAGCTTCTAACCCAGTCAGCTCTAACCCAGTTAGCAACTATCAAACGACTCCTAAGTCATATTAAGCACAAGTATTATAGATACATATAATAGGCACACATAACATCTAAGTAGTTAAATACTTCATATATATATATATATATATATATATATATATATATATATATATATATATATGTGTGTGTGTGTGTATGTGTGTGTGTGAAAGATGAAAGTAACTATGCACTCGTTTGTTAAAGTTGATGACTTGTGATTTGGGCAACGCTTCCCCTAATACCTTAGCTTTTCCTTTTGAAAGACCTAGATATAGTTATCACTAAGTCTTAGTCTTTGTTTCATAAATTATTTCGAATATAATGACGATAGTATAGATTCTTCAATAATCGAAATGTCTACATCAAGATCTATCAAGAAAGGAATAACTATGTAAGATCGTATTAGAGGTAAGATCCATTTGGTATACATAGTTTACTGTTTGAAAATTTCACTTTAAACACCTCACTAGATATAGCCTAGACATCACTTCCGTAAAGTAGACCAATTAGTATTATGACAAGTAATCACTGATAAATCTTATTTATAGGTTGATAATAATCATTATGAATATAAATACAAGTTATACAAGGTACACATAAAGCATAATAAGTGTGTAGGCAGCAAGCAAGGACGCATTTAAAACTTCAATCTTCAAAAATTCAAAACTTTTGCATATGAACTCTGTTTTAGTGTTCTTTATATCCACACGTAGGTATTTCCAAATACTACAATTTTCCATTAGACTCCATCGGCTAGTTCTCATTCTATTTATTTTATATTTTAAAGTATATGAAGATTACACTACAAAGTAATGTGTAAAATTCATAACTTGTTCATACGGACTCCGTTCTTGACTATCTTTATAATGACGGATTCTTATTAACGAGATCTTCAACTTTCGTTTACATCGTTTTGACTAATAATCGATTGGTCTTAATTTCGATTTCTGTGTCCGCACGGTTGCGTTGAAACTTCGAAAAATCATAACCTACTCATATGAAGTCAAATTTAGGTGTTCTCTATATGCACGCTCTCGCTTTTACGATTACTATGACTTTTATTTTGATTAATTAGACTAATAAGAAACCGATCTCTAATTCACTTTTTACAACACATTCTACAATATAGGGTTGAACGCAAAACTTCAAGGGGTCGTACATTCTTCATACGAAATCAGATTTAAGCGTTCCTTATATCTATAGAATCTTCATCGCGTGTAACGACCCAAAAATCCTGAATAAAAATTTCTTTTTAAAAAATTACTAAAACCAGATTTATAAAAACGTATCATAAGTCATAACATAACTTTCGAGTATTAAATTCAAAACATAATCTCATTATCAGAGTCAAACATTCCCAGGCTAACTGACTATGGTGTGTGCACTGCAATCTTCCCGAGCTCCTCTTTTGAAAACTGAGTACTTGAAACCAAAACTGAAAACCGTAAGCACGAAGCTTAGTGAGCTCCCCCAATCTACCACATACCATACAATAACATATAAAGCACATACTGGGCCTTGCCCACTGCATCGGACCGAAGTCCGGACTAACTGGGGCCTTGCCCCCTGCATCGGACCGAAGTCCGGAAACTGACTGGGACCTTGTCCCCTGCATCGGACCGAAGTCCGGACTAACTGAATGGGACCTTGTCCCCTGCATCGGACTGAAGTCCGGAGTAACTGACTGGGACCTTGTCCCCTGCATCGGACCGAAGTCCGGACTAACTGAACATCACATAACATAAACATATCAACTAGCATAAACACACATATACTAAATACTGCATCGGGCCGTAGCCCGGAACACATAACACATAAATCCTGTTTGAGCCACGAAGGCATCAAACATACTAACTACTGCATCGGATCAAAATCCGGAAACTACTGCTAGCTAAACGGGCCGACATTGTGGCCTTAGACCCCTTCCCACTGGAAGGAAACTCACCTCGTGAACTGGCTGCTGAGTGTATGGCTCTGGAAGCTATCTGCTGCTGCTCCGGTATCTCCCCGGCTACAATTCCATAAACACACTCAATCAAATACTAATAACTTAATTGGGGTAAAATGACTCTTTTACCCCTGGTCAAAGTCAACTCTCCCGGTCAAAGTCAACCTACAGTTGACCTGACTCACCGAGTTGGGCCGCCAACTCGCCGAGTCTCTATTGTCACTTCTCAATCCTACTCGCGGCTACTCGTCGAGTATGGCATCAACTCGACGAGTTCCCTTTCGATTCTAGAACTCAGGCTATCTGCATCCGACTCGCCGAGTCGTATGAATAATTCGACGTGTTGTTCTTGAGCTAAGAAGATTGCCTTGGACTCGCCGAGTTGTATGAACAACTCGTCGAGTCCCTCCATTACTGAGTCTGACCTCCAACTCACTGAGTCCACTCTACTACTCACTGGTCCCCACTCGGCATCACTCAAAAGGGGAAAAATTGGGGACTCGCGACTCGACTCGCCGAGTCGCATGCATGCAACTACTCTAAACTCAAGTCTGCTTGAATCCAGCGCATAAAACTTATAGATCTGGGCTCCCTTAGCTCGATTAACATGTAAAGATTCTATCTTTACATGCCCATATGCACCCATGAAGATTAAAAGGCTCAAAAAGCACAATAGAGGCTAGATCTAGGGTTCTCAAGCAAGGAAACTTCGAAAAGGCACTAGATCAGGGCTTTAACACTCCTAAATGAACAGATCTAGGGATATCTCGACCCAACAAGGCATCCATACAACTATAAAGCTTGGAAAATACATTAAACTAGCCATAGAGGTGTTATAATGGAGGTTTTAAGCACAAAACAGGATAATTCTGAGACATACCTCAATGAACTCTGACTTTGGCCTTGGATCTTTGCTCTACACTTCCTCTTTTTGGTCCTTTCTTCTTTTTCTTCTTCAATCCTTCAAGAATCCACACAAAAACACTTAGATCATACAAGGGATGGTTTAGGGTTTCTCACAAGCTCTCTGAGGGTGAAGGAGGCGAGTTTGGGGGCACATAACATTGCTTAAATAGTGAGCAAACCCGAGGATTTAGGGTTTCTTCCTGGCAGGCAGACTCGCCGAGTCCCGAATATGGACTCGTCAAGTCACCGACTTACACGTGCTTGAAATCCCGTCTCTACTCGACGAGTCGGGCTACAGACTCGCCGAGTCAACCCTCTTTAACTTAAGGTTTCTCCTTTCTTTTCTTGATCTTACTGATTTCGGGTGTTACATCGCGACTGCTACAACTTTCTTCAAGATTATTTATCATAAATAATATTTTACTTTTTTAACGTTATTTGACATAATTTGTTAATTTTATAATAATAATATTTTATTCAACTATTATAAGCCCATAATATTTGCCCATAAAACATGCACACAATATAAATTTAGTTTATATAATTTATAATTATTTAAAATTTCTAGCCCAAATATGCGGGCGTTACATCTTTGCTCGTGACACGTTTTTCATGGATCACAATGATGATAGCTCGACGTCCTAAAACCCGCGTGACATCTGACCCTTGATTCTCAAGTTATCACGAACATCACATCATTATTTCTAAAGCCCTGCCATCGCATTGGCTTTGTTGTTTTCCTACATCGAGAACCTACTAGTTAAAATGTGTGGTTTTTCATGAGTAGTGTGAGATTTACATGTTTATAAAAATACGTTTTTGATTTTATTCAGTTAAAACCTTTTAACTTGTGTTTTCCCAAGAGATCATTTTTGAACATTTTAAATTAGATTTTATAAATATAAATATTGTTCGCAAAATCAAATTATTAACTTTTAATGATTTCATTTGTTTTTTCAGTTTTATTTTTTTAGCAATCATGCAATAAGACAAAGTAAAATAAACACAAACAAATGCAAACATAACTATAACAATTTGCCTCAATCCTATGTGTTTTTCCATTGAGCCAACACGCTGAAAAACATTGTTATTTCTAGGGACAAACCAACCATAAAGATGCCCAACTCATATTTGCTTTAATTTTCAACTCTTGATGGCTAAGTGAAACCTAGTGTGACTCCAATCTCAATTGTCATCGTCCGGTAACCTTTGATCTTCTTTTATTATATTCAATATTTCTGATACAATTTCTTAACTAATTAAATTACAATTAAAAGTAAATTTACATTACAAAACTGGTAATCAAAACGACACGCATGTCACATAAATACAACTTTAAAATAACCCAATATTACTAAACAAACGTCACAAAAATAGATCAAGTGGAGACGACGTGTTATTGAATCCATACAATTTAGGATAACACAAATTTATTTTCCAGCACATTTGTATATAAAAAGAAATTAGATGTAAGACCATGTATTACATAGGTTTTTATATATATATATATATATATATATATATATATATATATATATATATATATATATATATATATATATATATATATATATATATATATATATATATATATATATATATATATATATATATATATATATATATATATATATATATATATGAACTTTGGATTTATAAAAAAATAAGAAAAATAATGAATTATTTAAATTGATTTTTTTATCTTTTAAATTTAAATAAATAAATAAAATAAACTAATGAGCTTTAATTTGGAATTTTGAAATAAGAAAGTAAGTTCATTAATGATATTGATATTCATTTATTACTACATTTATTGTAATTATTATATTAAAGTATTATGTGGAATTTATTAAAATAGAAAAACTCATAAAATGATGTGTGGAAAAAGAAATTAATTCAAATAACCATAAAATCACATTTGACAAATTAAATTAGAGTATGACATGTGGCAAAAAAATCTTCATTTATTAAAGTAGATAAAAATGATTAATTAGAAGTACCTGGTGTTTCCATCTTGAGGTAGTTCACAGATATGTATCTAAATTTCTGACAACTGAAACATTTGACTTGTTGGCAACAAGGGAGTTCGTTCTCGGTTCATATGCAATTTAAAGCAGTGTTGTGCAACGGGATAATCAGCTACCATGTTCCCTTCCTTAATGCAGTGATATTAGTAGTAGTACTCCTTGTCAATTATCTTCTTCATTTCATTGAAGTCTTTTTAATATCTTCCTTGTTCTTTGATGTTACCATCTTTTCCTTTCATTTTTGCAACTCCTTATTTCTCATAATGCATTCTTCCACAAAATAATTATCTTCAATCTTGAAGGAGATGTCACTTGGGATCATTTTACCATTATTGTAACAAACGAGAAAATTATGTCATCGTTCACGGGTTTTAGTCACTGTGAACACCCCTTGTAATGGACCTAATGAAATGTATTCCATACTCTTCATGCAAATAAAGTTTTCATACTTAGAATGGCATACGAAATACCCTTTTGTCTCCGAAGAATGTTGATAGTAAAAGAACAAAACACTATTCACAATATATATGTATTTAATTAACACATTAAAACTAAGATTTATGTGTTGGGTATACTTATGAAAAACTCATACTCTAAACATATAAAACCTAAAAATACGATTCCATGAATATAAAGAATGTCGAAAACGGAGATCGTATACGAAAGTTAAGTCATTTTTAAGAAAATGAATCAGTTATATAACTGAGTTTTCCATAAACGAACGTTGAATCGATTCATTGGGTTAGCCACGCATCTCGTTAAGTATTTATGAGCATGTTTTTGGACACAAACTATACTCTATTATTCGATTTCATTCTCAGAATATTTTTAACACAAAGTTATAACACTTTCGTTAAATCAGTCGAAACGAGAAAACTATAAATATAAATGAATTGAAACTTCAAACATATTTTTAACAAAATTACGTCTATCATTCGGAAATGCTGATCATATATTTGAAATCACCACATTTGGACATCAAACGAGCATATTCAGAAAGTTTGAACATAGTCGTTTTCCGTCGAGTTTTGGCATGCGGTTTGAGATGACAACACATGTTACCACCTAAGTGGTGACACTTGTCAAATTTTTGTGGACCAACACCCTCTATCCTCTCTATAAAAGGCAAGAGATTTCAACTCTTTTTCTTGCACCACCCTTCTCTCTCTAGCTCCCTCCCTCCGTCTCTCTCTCTCTAGAATCCGGGAATCGGACCACCGCCTTGCACCAATGTACACTACCACCCGATGCCACCTGTTGACACCACCGATCCTCCAGCAACCCTCCCTTCTGTTCCCGCAATTCTAGCGAGGCAAAAATCCATTCCGACAACCCTAGAATCATTGGAAACAACTAGCAGACACCACCGATCGCCAGCTGTCGTCATCTGCCACCACCAAAATCCCTCAGAATCGACCATAAGGACCTCCTAGAGATCCTTAACACTCGAAATCAGGTCCCACCTAAAACCAACAGTAGAAAACTACTTTTTGTCCATCTTTTTTATCCAACAACTAAATTTTGAGAATTTTCCAACGAGCCTCTAGGCAATTTTTCGGCGAGCACAAATACTTTTTCCGAAATGTCTCGAACCGATATACGAACCTGTGAATTTGTTTTTCTCTAAAAGTGTGTCGGATGAAAAGTAAAAAATCGTAAGATGCATCCTGGTTCCCGATTCGAACACTTTTTCCGACGAATCCGAATAGTTTTTCCTACTCGCTTTTGTCCGAACTACAACCTTCAAATATCATGTAACACTTGAATCCTATCATGTTTCGTTATCGCCCTTGTCTTATTTAAAAGTTACATTTTGGACCTTAACCAGTACGCGGGGCGTACCAAGTGGTACGCTTAGCGAACAAGCAGAAAAGCCAGTACATGGGGCGTACCAAGGGGTACGCCTAGCGTACTGATGCGAGGATTGGTCGTGACTCTGGACACGTATGTGGGGCTTAAATGAACCCCTAATTTAGGGTGATGTTGTTGGATTAGGTTTCTAAGCCTATAACTATACTTGGTATGTACTTAACCCGAGTGTAGCATGGTCCATTTTGGGTTGCATATCACCAGGAGAATTTGAAAGGATGGAAACTTGAGTAAGAGGTTAGTTATGATTTATTAATATATTATAAGTTCTAATATATTAATATGAAATCATATTATTTAAGTAGTATTGATCAAGAATTAATTTGGAATTAATTATGTGATCAAAAGAGACTAATTAAATATATGTGGATTGATTTGGTAAATCAATGATTTTTATAGTGTGGGCCAATTGTTATTTTGGATGGGCTAAACCAATATGGTAGTCCATGGAGGTTTAACCCATGGAGCCTAAGTAATATGAAAGGTCATGGGTATTAGGGTTTGCATGGATGTAACCCTAGACTTTGCCACACTATAAAAGGACTCCCTTAGCACCCAAAATCGACCACTAGAGTTCTTGGAAACAATATGGGGTTCTAAGTTCTTAAAGGCCAAAACTACAAGCTACAACAAAGAGGTAATTCTATAACTCATTTTTATGTTGATTATGTCAATTGTATGCTAGTTGTATGCTTAATGCTTTGGAAACAATATTGCATGTATAATTAGAGAAAACATAGATCCAAAGCATTTAGGGTTGTATGTGCACCATAGGTTGTTGTAGTATACAAAACCCAACAGTGGTATCAGAGCCTAGGATTGTTTTCTATTATATTTGATGCATGGATTATTTTTCAAAGTTGAAAAAAATCAATTTTCTGGCCTCTGACTGATGAACTCGCCGATTCCACTGGCTAACTTGACGAGTCCACTCAGTAAAAGGTCAACTCAGCGAGTTATGTTCATGTACTCGACGAGTTGATGTTTCTGATGGCAGATTTTCGGGCCTGTTTTGGATTAGGATCATTATCACAAAATGTTTTAGTTCATAAAATTTGATTTTGTTGATATGGTAGTGATCATGCTTATCCAATTAAAAGATAATTGTCAAAATTTCAAGATTTGTATTAGTTTATATGATTAGGTTAATTTCTTACAAATAGTTGATACGAATTATCTTGACTTATGAGTTTAACTAGATCATAGAAAAATTATTTGATAATTTTTATTAGTTAGAATATTTGATCTAAATGCCTTTTATGAACTCCATAACTTGTCCTCAAGTTATGGAAAATGAAAAGTCTCGCTTTTAAATAGCTTTAAAGTCTTCCATAACTTGTCCACAAGTTATGGAACATGAAAAGTTTTTCCATTAAAAAATGCATTAAACTCATAAGTTATAGAAACCAAAAGTTTTTGAATAGTTC
The DNA here is from genome assembly GCF_002870075.4 of Lactuca sativa. Classification (NCBI taxonomy): domain Eukaryota; kingdom Viridiplantae; phylum Streptophyta; class Magnoliopsida; order Asterales; family Asteraceae; genus Lactuca; species Lactuca sativa. The sequence goes on along the minus strand of NC_056631.2, from coordinate 88,139,159 downwards.
AAAACTTGCCCTCAAGTTTTGGAATTTGTAAAGTCACCTTTATGAGTACTTTAGTTCCAAACCCTAGAAGTTTAAAATTTTAAAATACACCCTTATACTATTATAATATTAAAAGTTTAATAATTATATATGTATAAGTAGAAAGTCCGTCTTACCGTCAGTAGGCCTCATTCATGAAGCCATTGTATAAAGGGGTATAAGGTTACTGCCTATAAAATGGCAGTTTAATGGGTGTTTGCTCTCACCCACCGCTTCCTTGACTGGTGGAGGGTCGTTAGCCAAACGGGTAGGATAGGACACTAATTCTCATTATAAGTATAATGATAATTATAAAGTCACTAAACTTCTATTAAATTCCCAATCTTAGTTACTTAGGAAAAATGTGAATTTGGTGCTAACCCATGAAATTGCACTTTGCATCTTGTTACGTCATTATTGGAACGTGTGTGGTTAATTGACACACTAATTTGAGACTGATAGTGTGTGGCAAAGGGTAGCTTGATGTTAATCATAGATCAATGGAGCGTGTGTGGTTAACCGACATAGTGATTAGGTGATTTGTAACATTTGGTGTACCAAGCTAATTTGCATGGTTATTCACACATTGTTTGTGATCCTCGATATCCTAGTCACAAACTTGAAGGGCACAATCGAGATTTAAACATGTCATCGAAAAGGTCAATGAATCTCAAAGAATCTAGGAATTTCAATTCATTTAAAACTTAATGTTCTATTTCGTTTTTCACGGTGGAAATTGGTAAATCGTCATTTACCTACCTTCAAATATTCTGCAATTGGATTACGACATCCCTCTTCCGAATTGTAGAATATTGTGTTGGGTCCTAGCCTTAATATTTCATTTGGGTGTTATATTAAGGACTTAAATCAACAAAACTTGAATTTCTCCCTTATAGATGTCTAGTTCTGACAACTATGATCTACCTTATCCTTTCGGAAAAAGCTTTCCACATAAAGATGATATTCCACAAGACAATAAAGGTGAAAGATTAATCCTTTCTTCATGCTGTAGAGGAACTTCACTTCTCCACCTCCTCCAATAGTTCTTCCTAACCCACAAGTTCAAATACTTGAAAAGTTCAAGGTCACTCAAACCCTATTGGCTAGCAAACACCAAGATGGAAGGTCTGTGTGTGCACATGTCTTGGAGATGAAGTCACACATTGACAGGATGGGAATGTTAGGAGTCGATGTCTTGAGGAAGCTGACTGTTGACTGGGTTCTTCAGTCACTCCGTGAGTCGTATAGTGACCTCATTAAGGACTATTATATGACAGATCACGACATGGACCTTATCGATCTTGCCTATTTGCTTGTTGCTGCTGAATCAGCAATGATTTGGCGCACTGGTAAAGCAAATTTTATTGGAAGATCTTCTCCCTAAACTTCCATGGATATTGACAATGGGAACATTGGAAGTCCGGAAAGGCTTTCTCTACCCAATGGCAAGGGATCAGCCATAGTCAAGTCATTTGACCAAATGGTAAAGTGAAAGGCTAAGTCCGAGATAGTCATGTGTACCATTCCCAAAGAGTCCATATGTTTCTATTGCCAAGAGAAGGGGCATTGGTTGCGAAGCTGCGATAATTACCTGAATGATCACAAAGATGGTAAAGTCAAAAAGTTTAACTCCACTTCAGGTAAAATCCACTATCTAACTCTATTAAGTTCCTATTTGGAGATTCTTAATACAAGATGTAATGTAATTACATTTTGATGTTCTATAGAATTGAAGAAATGAAAGGAATCTTAAAGGAAGAGAAAACCGATTCTGATTGTGAAGAGATGGATTTCAATAGTATGGTTCGATGATCAGAATTTTGAGCTGCTGCTTAAGAGTTATGATAGATTGCTTAGGAATAGATAACAACATAATTTTCATTTGTATTTTCATTGTAAGGAAATTTTTTTTGCAGTTTTATAAATAAGAAAAAAAAATATTTTATTTTATTTTAAGTTTCCTTACAATGACATTTGTGAAATTTGTTGTTTATATGTTTCCACTGATAGCAATATTGAAAAAAAATGGATTTGATTCTTTCGTTTGTGGTAGTGTCATAATTTACCAAATAAGGAAATATTCCCATCACCCAAGTTTCAGTTGGATACAAACTTGGAATCATGCAACTTGTATTGTGCGATGAATGAGAACTTCATCTTTGGGAAATTAAGACTAATTCCTTATTCACATATATATGTGAGTCAAGTGAAGGACTAGGGGATCGGGTACACTTGGTTGTGTGCTGATTAGGTCCACCATAAAGAACGATAAGACTATTCGTTATGATTTACTAAAGTTTAGTAAATATGGTTATACTTACAAGATTAAGTATAATTCTGAACTATTGGAAAAGTTTCAATGTATGGCATAACGAATAAGAAGAATCAAATTAGGCAGAAAGATAAAAGTTTCTCCAATCTGAAAAGAAAAGAGAGTAATTAAGTATCGTGTTTTATGATTATCTTAATGATTATGAAACCATATCACAATTGATTCTCTAATGACATCTTAATTCATTTGTATGGCTAAGAAGAGGAATCGTGAATTGTTGAAATGGTTAAGTCAAAAGGTGAATCATACTTCCAAAAATCAAATCTTAGAGTCACACTCCAAGATTAAGCCTTGAGTGACATAATCTTAAGAAAGGTTTATAACACTTATCAAATGTAGAGTAAAATGTTTTCTACTCTTGTACATTTGAAATTGGTAAGTTGTGATGTTTTGGATAAAGCAAAGACCAACAAAGGCCAATTATGTGAAGTGTTTGTCTTGATAAGAAACCACACTAACTCTTGAATATTTGTTTGTCAAGTAATGTTCCTTGACAAAGAGAATCTTATATGTCAAGAGGTCAGTGAGAGTCTTAATGATCTTGATGAGTTTCAAGAACTAATCAAGAGTAAACCAATTAGCACACAACTTGAGGTTTATAACCTATCGTGTTGACGTATTCTTGTTTCTATGCCCATTCCAGCTAAAGTTAACTATGCATGTGAGTTCTATGAGTGCTCAATGGTGTATATAACAACTTGGAAGAAATGGTAGGCCCTTGTGCTGCCAGGTGGCAAGAAATTAAGATTGAACAAGTTCAGTCCATTTGAGTTTGGTTTTGTCACTAACCTTGTACTGTGATTATGGTTTTGAAAAATTCACATGGATAGGAACACATACACCATAGAAATCTAAGTGTCATAAGGTTTCTCTACAATTCATGAAAATGATTGTGAGGAAACGCTTTCACTAAGTAAATTTTTAAGAGATAGAAATTAAGATATTTGCATTCTCAAATTCAATTATGATTACGACATCCCTCTTCATAGTTCGAATTGTGAGAAATGGCAAAGGTCTAAACATTTTAGAATTATTGTAGTAAGTTCTAAAATTGTTTAAGTACACATGTGAGCTATCTAAGGAAAGGTGTATGAGTTTGAGAAACCTAGATAAAGTCTTATCGAAGCATCTCGTATCAGAAATCTGAACTATGGTAAGAAAGTCAATAAGTATTGATTTCTAGAAGTCCAATTGATTTCTGGGTACATGTCAAAGCTAGTGGGAGCATAAGTGTTATGCTAGTAAGATAATAATTATTATGCTAGTGGGAGCATAATTATTATGGTATGTGTTGCAAGTTAGCAATTTTAATTATAGAAAAAAAAGTTTTAATTCGCAAAGTTGCAGGGTTTGAAAAGTTGTTTTGCTATAATTAAGGGAGAGGAATTTATATTTCATTTCAAATCTAAAATCTTCGATTGAGATTTTAATCAAATTTAGTCAAGGATATATATGAATGTTATGTTGAAAAGATTCAACATAAGGAAATTCTATATATGGAAATGTTATAGCAAGAGACTGGTAAAGTATCATGTCTTTATGTAAAACATTATGCATCATATCCCATATGCTTCTAGTATAGGATTGATTACATATGCTAAAATATTAATTTTTTCTAATTTTCCAAATGCCTAGGGCATTAAGATGGAAAAGGGACTAGAACGAGATATGACTAAAATGGTTAAGCAATTATCGAGGACAATCTGAGGTTTACAAAAGATTGGTTGCTTATGGACAGTTGGAAGTATATTGTAAACTTTGGAAAGGACCATATTGACATACTCTGTGAAGAGGTAACTCTTATTCAGGAGTGATAGTCAAAATGGGAATATGTAAATGTTTCCATAAGTGGAAGTTATTCTTTAAATCTGTGTAAGATTAGGAAACTTAATGAAGAAGGATGTTCAAAGGAATGTACTTCGAATGTGAAACTAAATTTCCATGGAATTGCGCTCCACTGGAATACTTTGAAATGTATGTTTCTAAGTCTCTATGACTTTGTGCATAGTCATTACAAGAGGATCATTGCATATAAGTTTAAAATCTAACACATTATAGCGAATGGCAAGAATTTGGTGTTCTTACATTTTTTATAAGGATTTGGAATTGTGAAATGAGTTTCATTGAAATGCTTTCAATTGATCTATTTCACAAAGAAAGGACCATAGGAAAACATAGTGTGCATGTTTCGAGCATGGCATAACTGTTGTTTTAATTCAAGTATTAAGTTGATTAATCGAAACATTATATAATGAATAATGTGTAATCAATATGGTGATTAAATAAAAAGTGTTTTATTTATATTCATAAGTTCTGAGACCATATTGGATTCAATTATTCTTGTGTTTCACTTTGCATGTTTTGACTTTCCGAAAAACTAGGTTATTCAAACCATCCACAATCAATCATAATTTGGAAGTAGGTATTGAGGCAAGACTGTCATGAATCTGACTGTAGATTGTCTAGGTCTTTTAGATATAACACAACTTTGCTGCAGTGTTCATGAGTACTCCTGTAATAGGATTTGAGTATGAATTAAATCCACGCTTATTTGAAACATTTAATGGATTTTATCACGAGTGATTGTGAGACAATAATATCTTATATTCTTGAAACCAAGGCATGTGAGTTGTAATTTACAATTCGGTTGCACATTGACATATGTAAACACACCAGTAACTTGGTGTTATAAAACATATTGATGTGTGTGATTTGATGACTAAGTACAAGCAAGAATTTGAATCGAAGTGTATCCATTCCTTTTACCCTAAGAGGGATAAAAGCGATATTTGTGGGCCCCTCAATGATTTAGTGATGACAACCCTGAGTGCTTGGCCAAGCCTGGACTGATTTGATTTGTTCAATTAGTCGGTCATCATAAATCGGAAATCGGGAAACAACATATGGACAGATAGAATGATTATAATCCATGTCTCATGTCCATATGATATCTAGAATGGAGGAATATATGATCCCTTATCTAATGGGCGCATCATTGACTAGGTCAGAGTTCGACAGTGACTTTTTAAGAGCTACGATTGCTAGTCGGGATTTTGGAGTCGTACTTGAAATAATAGTTATTAGACTTATCCAAGTGGGAGACTATTGGATTAGGTGTCTAAGCCCATAACTATGATTGGTATGTACTTGACCCGAGATTAGCATGATCCATTTCGGGTTGCATATCACCAGGACAATTTGATAGGATGGAAACTGTTGGATTAGTGTCTAAGTCCATAACTACAATTGGTATGTACTTGACCCAAATTGGCATGGTCCATTTGGGTTGCATGACATCGGAACAATTGGATAGACAAAATGAGAAAAAAGGATACTAGTGATTTATATTAATATATTATAAGTTCTAATATATTAATATGGAATCATATTATTTAATTAGTATTGATGAAGAATTAATTTAGAATTAATTTAGTGATCAAAAGGGACTAATTAAATATGGACTCTTATATATGGTGGACCAAGTTCATTTAGTTTGGGCTAAGCTTTCATGGATAGTCCATGGAGTGTTTAACCCATGGATCCTATGGAAATGAAAGGTCATGGGTATTAGGGCTTACATGAATAGAACCCTAATCATGCGCACTACATAAAGAGGTCTATGGTTCATGAAATGGGGCTAAATGCTAGGCACTAGAGTGTGTACATAAAGAGGGAAAACCAATTTCATGAGTGTGAACCTAAGTATCCTTATTCTCAAGTTATTCCAAGGGTTCTTGGTGTTGTCTGAACCATTTGAGGTGCAACACTTGAGGCACTAGGCTCTTAAAGGTTCAAGACTTCAAGCTCCATCAAAAGGTATGTCATTCTACTAGATTCTTTTAGTATAGTTGCTTCATATTATGATAGTTAGGATGAAACCTTGGAATATTGAATATTTGCATGTATAATAGAGAAAACATAGATCCAAGGTTTATAGGGTTGCATGTACACCATAGGAGTGTTAGAATGATCAAAACCCTTTAGTGGTATCAGAGCCTAGACTTCTTTTCATTTATAATTGATGCAAATTGCCGAAAATTGAAGTTTGTATGCTGTCTGGACAGCTGACTCGCCGAGTCCATTAAGGGACTTGACGAGTCCATGCCTAAATTCATCAAACTCGTCGAGTTGGTTCTTGCACTCGACGAGTTAGACCCCCTAACAACATATCTTCAAGTTTTAAGGCTGGAATTGGTCTAGAATCATTGCCTTAAACCGTTTTGGACTTATAAAACTTGTTTTTTGATGTGGTAATGATTATGGTAAACCAATTTCAGGGTTGTTATCAAAACTTCAAGTTTTATGTGTGTTTATGTAATTCTTGAAATTGTTGATATGACTGTTCATACACTTATGAGTTTTGGTAGATCATAGGAATTATTTGCAAATTGTTTTTAGTTAATTCTTGATATAAATGTGTTTTAATGGAGTCCATAATTTGTCCTCAAGTTATGGATTACCAAAAGTCATTTCTTTTAAAGATTTATTAAAATGCATAGGTTACACAGTTGAAGAGTCTTTTTGTTTTATGAACTCCATAACTTGTCCTCAAGTTATGGATGTTCAAGAGTCTCTTCATTAAAGTTTTTAAAACCTTAATTAAACTCATAAGTTATGAAAAACCAAAAGCTTTGAATAGTTCAAAACCTGCCCTCAAGTTTTGGAATTTGTAAAGTTTCCCATCATGAATACTTTAATTCCAAGTTAAGTCATTAGAATTTTAAAAGTTAAAATTCAACCCTTATACTTTATAGTATTATAAGTTAATAATAATTTATATATGTATAAGAATAAAGTCAGTCTTACCGTTAGTAGGCCTCATTCATGAAGTCGGTCTATAAGGGGGTATAAGGTTGATGCCTATAAAATGGCAGTTTAATGGGTGTCCACTCTCACCCACCGCTTCCTTGACTGGTGGAGGGTCGTTAGCCAAACGGGTAGGACAAGGACTATAATTATCCCTTCATTACAAGTATAATGATAAATATAAAGTAACTAAACCTTTTATAAATTTCCAATCTTAGTTACTTTAGTAAAATGTGAATTTGGTGCTAACCCATGAAATTACACTTTGCACATTGCTTAAGTCGGTAGTGGAGCGTGTGTGGTTAACTGATACACTAGCCTTGATTTAACAAGGTAGGAAAAGGGTAACTTAATGTTTATCATAGGATCGGTGGAGTGCATGTGGTTAACCGGCACATCGATTAAGTGATAAATATTAAGGGTACCAAGTATATTTGCATGGTTATTCACACCTTGTTTGTGATCCTCGACATCCCAGTCAAAAACTTGAGAGGGCACAATCGAGATTGAAACATGCCATTGAAAAGTTCAATTAATCTCAAAAGATCTAGGAGTTTCAAACCAATTAAAACCTAATTTCTATTTCGTTTTTCATGGTGGAAATTGGTGAATCGTCATTCGCCTACCTTCAAATATTCTATAGCTTGAATTACGGCATCCCTCTTCCAAGTTATAAAATATTGTGTTGGGTCCTAGCCTTAATATTTCATATTGGGTGATATATTAAGGACTTAAATCAACTAACTTGAATATCTCCCAAAAGATGTCTAGTTCGACAATTATGATCTTCCCAAATCTCTTGGAACAAGCTTTCCTAAATGAAGATGATGTTCCGTGGTTGGATAATGGAAATCATAATTCTCTTCCTCCACCTCCTCCAATTATTCTCCCTAACCCACAAGTTCTTGAATAGTTCAAGGTCACTCAAGCCCTATTGGCAAGTAAAGTCTATGTGTGCTCACATCTTGGAGATGAAGTCACATATTGACAAGCCGGGAGAGTTGGGTGTCAAAGTCTTGAGGAAGTTGGTTGTTGACTAAGTTCTTCAATCACTTTCTATGTCACATAGTGAGTTCTTTAAGGACTACTATGTAACATACTATGACATGACCCTTAATGATCTTACATATTTGCTTAATGCTGCTGAATCAACAATGATTTCGAGCACTGGTAAAGCAAATTTGATTAGAAGATCAACTTCCCAAACTTCCATGGACATTAACAATGGTAACACTGGATACCTAGAAAAGCTTTCTCTTCCCAATGGAAAGGGATCAGCCATAGTCAAAAGAGAAAGGCTAAGTCTGAGATTGTCCCGTGTACCAATCCCAAATGATCCATATGTTTCTATTGCAAAATGAAGGGACATTGGTTGCGAAGCTGTCCTGGCTACCTGAAAGATCTGAGAGAAGGAAGAATCTAAAAGTTTAACTCTGATTCAGGTAAGTCCACTATCTAACTTTTTAAAGTTCCCAATTGATGATTCTTAATACAAAATGTGACTCGGTTACATTTTGGTGTTTGGCAGGATCAAGCAAAGGGAAGGAAGCTTAAAGGAAGAGTATGATGAATCTGATCGCGAAGATGGATTTCAATCGCATGGTTTGATGATTGGATTCTTGAGCTACTACTTAGGAGTTATGATAGATTTCTAGAAAATATGTAATAGCATAGTTTTCATTTAATGTTGCATTGTAAGGGAAAAGTTTTTTGAGCATTTATAAATAAATAAAATTTTGTTTTACTTTATTTTATATCTCCTTGCAATGACATTGATGGAAAATTGATATTTATATGTTTCTAGCAATATTGGAAATATGAATTTGATTCTTTCTTTTGTGGTAATGTCTAAATTTACCAAATAAGGAAAGATTCTCATCTCCCAAGTTTCAATTGGACAGAAACTTGGAATCATGCAAGTCGTATGATGAATGAGAATTTTCATCTTTGGGAGATTGTTGTATTAGTGTCTAAGTCCATAATTATAATTGATTTGTACTTGACCCGATTTGGCATGGTCCATTTGGATTGCATGGCATCGGAACAATTGGATAGACAAAATGAGAAAAAAGGATACTGGTGATTTATACTAATATATTAATATGGAATCATATTATTTAATTAGTATTGATCAAGAATTAATTTAGTGATCGAAAGGGACTAATTAAATATCGACTCTTATATATGGTGGGCCAAGTTCATTTAGGTTGGGCTAAGTTTTCATGGATAGTCCATGGAGTGTTTAACCCATGGATCCTATGGAAATGAAAGGTCATGGGTTAGGGTTTACATGAATGTAACCCTAATCCTCCACACTATATAAAGAGGTCTATGGTTCATAAAATGGGGCTAAGTGCTAGGCACTAGAGTGTGTACACAAAGAGGGCAAACCGATTTCATGAGTGTGAACCTAAGTATCCTTATTCTCAAGTTATTCCAAGGGTTCTTGGTGTTGTGTGAACCATTTGAGGTGCAACACTTGAGGCACTAGGCTCTTAAAGGTTCAAGACTTCAAGCTCCATCAAAAGGTATGTCATTCTACTAGATTCTTGTAGTACAGTTGCTTCATATTATGCTAGTTAGGATGAAACCTTGGAATATTGAATATTAGCATGTATAATTGTAACGCTCGGGTTTCAGGGCTAAGCATTTTAGATGATGTAATAGTCTAGGTCAACTATTGTAACTCTTTTTGATGTAATAAAGATGAAATATTTGAGTATTATGTGAATTATGCGCCTTTAAGTGCTTATTACTTAATTATAAATATGTAATAAAAAAAGAATAAAAATAAGCGTCAAAATTAAAGTGTGAGATAAACTCGATATCTCTACATAAAGTTGTAGTGGTCTAAAAAAGGATTATGGGGATATAAAGAACGCCGAAATCCGAGTTATAACGAAGAAGTTATGACCCGTCGAAGTTTCACGACGGAACCGACGCGACACCAGGAAGAGTAAATAGTGAATTTACGATAGAGCGAATTTTAGCCTTAGCGATCTAAATGAAAGTCGTAGAATATGTTAAACCGAGAGCATGGTAAAAAGAACGCCCAAATCTGACTTCGTTTGAGCAAGTTATGATTTTCCGAAGTTTCGGCTTAGCAGTGTACAGCCCGGAGTTCGAATATTAGATCGAGCGGTTTTTAGCCGACACAACCTAAACGATTATCGAAGATCTCGTTATTAGTAGCATAACAATAAAAAGACAGACGAAAACGGACGTTGGATGAAGAAGTTATGAGATTTTAACGGACCAATCATGTCCCGACCTATTAATAATATAACTTCTAAAATAAAGTCGAAATTAGTTGACGGAGCACGTATGAGGAAGATACTAAATTTTGAAGTCGGGAAGGAAAATTGCGAAGCCTGATGCGATGATGCTGACGTGGCACATTTCCATCCGTCGATTACTGATCACAGATCACCTTCGGATTCGGACACGTCATCCTTCGTTACGCCTCACGTCCGAGGCCAAGTACGCCCAGCGTACTTCGATTCTTATCCATTTCGATGCACATGCGAGACAGCTGGTGTTAGCTGGCAGCCTTATCCGAAGCTACACCCAGTGTAGCCTCTTGCGAACGCGTCGCGTAAGTCCGAAGCTAGCCCTATAAAAGGGTGTGAGATGTTCCGAGGAAAATGCACCAAATCCACACTCTCTCTAGTTTCTTTCTCTCTCTAGCTTATCCTAACCCCCCTAAACCCTAGGGAACCCCCTAGTACCTGAAGGAAGCCCCAAGGCTCCCGGAGTCCCGAGAAAAAGGGTCTTTCGGTTTAGAGACGCTTCTCCAAGCGAAGCGCAGTTTTCTTTAAAACCCGATGTAAATGAGCTACGCCTATGAAACTTTTAACATAGCTTTTAAATAATTATACTGATGTTATTAGTTCCTTAGTATATTTAATTAGGCTATTATTATGGATTATATAATGTCGTTATAATATCTTTTTAACCACTCGCGGTATGGGGGATCTGGTTTGGAGGGCCGCTTGGGTTGCTGGATTCTGAAGTGCTTATATGCCGAAATGATCCTGCCCTCCGGTGTTCCATGTTTGGCTTCTTCTGTATATAGTGGGTGAAAAGTATTATGTCGCGCTTATATAATAGTAATAATAGTTAGACTATTAATTAGTCGCGGTTAACATTAGACTAAACCCTAGTGGTATTGATACTAGGTTTTGTCGAGGGAAAAATTGTTTTGAGATAACGAAGCGTTGTTCGAGTGCAGAGTCACCACCTTTCAATTGAGTGCATAGTCCCTTTCATCTTACACATAGATATGAAGTATTTATTATATAATTTACGTGTTGTGTGTGCATAATGCCTGAATACTTGTTGTCTTTGTTTGACGAAAGATTTTTATACAAGTTTTAAATGTTTTAAACTGTATACGTATTTTATATCTACAAAATGTGTTGGGTAAAACATGGGTAGATGTAATAGCTGTTGTGTGACCAAATAAAACAATGAGAGGCCTCGTTATAGATGTTATTGAGGATCCGGTCATCTAGCGGAGTATAGATGACGACCACGGACTATTCTAGACAGTCTAGTGGAACGCTAGCATGCTCGCAACCTATAGGTGTTTATTTGAACTATGTGTTTACCAGCAGTACTCCATTCGCCCACATGGTTGCCTTATTGGACATGAATTGCTGAGGAATCCCCGAAGCATGTGTTGTCACCCCGATGAAAGTCCTTAGACTAGGTCCCTTGTGTTAGGTGTTTTAGGGACGTAAAGTGAGGATAACGGGAACGGGTAATTGGGTTTGTTTGGTTTGATAAAGTTAATAAACTTATTTATTGTGGGTTGAAAACCCTATGTGCTCACCAGGCTCCCAAGCCTGACCACTCAGTTTCTTGCATTACAGGTAGTGTCGCATGAGCATAGATGTTTGGATGAGAAATAAGGGATTATAGGCCTGTAAATACGGAATAATGTAGTAAGGCCTATGTTGTAATGTTTATGCTTATGATCTATATCAAACATGATATCCTGAGTCTTTTAATTAAATACATTTATATGGAAATTGTAACATCCCGGAATAGCAAGAGTAAAGTTGAAGGGCTAAAAGAGTAAAATGGGAAGGAGCGACTCGGCGAGTCCAAGAGTGGACTCGGCGAGTAGGGTCGTGACTCTAGTCGCGTGTTAAATGACCAACTCGGCGAGTAGCATGGGTGGACTCGGCGAGTTGGTGCTGAGTGGAGAAAACCCTAAATCCGGAGGTTGAGCCCTATATAAAGAACATTATGTCTCCTCCCCAGCCTCCTTATCACCCCTTGAGTTCAAGAAGCCCTAATTTCATGAGGAAACCCCATTGTTGAGTGAATTAGAGCTTGGAGAAGGTGCTTTAATCTTGAAGATTGGAGGCTTGTATCAGGAAGCTTGGGGGAATCATCAATCTACAGTTGGTTGGGCTCATTCCAAGGGTAAGGGACCATTTCCTTAAGCTATTTTCTTCATGGATTCATGTGTGGTGGTTGGTATGGCATCAAAAGTGAGATAGAAGCTTAGATCTGAGGATGATACTTCAGATCTAAGCTTGTGATGGTCCTATATGTCATAAAGTCCCTGTTGATGAGTGTTTGAAGGAGTTATTTTGTCCCAAACCCTAGCCCTAGAGTGCAAAGTGCCTAGATCTCCTTGGATTCACGTAAAGTTTGCCACTTTACGTGATGGATGGCCTTAGGAAGGGTAGATCTATGGTTTGGATCATCTGCATGGGTTGGAAAGCCTCTGTATGGATTCAGACCCGGTGGTACTCGACGAGTCACATGGGTGGGCTCGGCGAGTTGCTAGAAGATAGGCTGGGACTCGACGAGTTGGAAGAACAACTCGGTGAGTTGGATGAAGATGGTCTGGAACTCGACGAGTTGGAAGAACAACTCGGCGAGTAGGTTGAAGATAGCCTTAGACTCGACGAGTCTGTTCTTGGACTCGGCGAGTCTTGTCGAAGAGTCCCAATCTTTTCTGATTGAGCCGTGAATCGGTGAGTCAAGGGATGACTCGGTGAGTTGTGTGTGAGTGGACTCAGAGTTGTTGAACTCGGCGAGTCTCGGGGTGACTCGGCGAGTTGAGTCGCGGATTGGGGGAATTCTGAGCATGGGGACTCGGCGAGTCATCGGGTTGACTCGGCGAGTATTGTCAGTCAGGGGTTGACTTTGACTTTGACTTTGACCAAGGGTTGACTAGTGATTTCCAGGGGCATTTTGGTAATTTTTGGATATTTTTTTGAGTTCAGTGCCTTGGTGGTTGTCCAGTGGTGGAGGTCGTATCAATAATCGGAGCAGCGTGGGTTATCTGTTCAGTCGGCAGTTTCGAGGTGAGTTATCCTCACTATATCAACAGGGTCTAAGGCACCAAGGCCGGCCCTTATCGGATTGAGATCCAGGTATTAGTTGTTATGTTATTGCTTTGATATGTTTGCATCCTGGTAGCTAGGATGGTATATGTTAGAGACCTGATTGAGATCGGTATTCTGAGATGTAGGGTGATGTTATGCTAGTGACCGGTTAGGTCGGTATCCTGGTAAGGATGATGATATGTTATGTGATCTGTTTGATTGACTTGTTGACTGTGAATTGCTATATGATTGTATGTTTATGTGCACATGGTTGTTTGGACTGGAGTTGGGTTGAGGCGGGTCCTGCTTTGTGCTATAGGCCAAGATACCCAGGCGGACCGGTTGTCCCGAAGGCCCAACGAGCGGTCCGGATAGGCTGTAGGCCCCAAGAGAGCGGACCAGACGTGCCGAGGCTCAGAGAGTGGACCAGGCCGACTGAAGGCCCGGTGCGGGCGGACCAGTCATACTGTAGACTTAGAGAGTGGACCATGTGGGTTGAAGGCATGGTGCGGGCGGACCAATCACACTACAGACTCGATGTATGTGGTTAGATTCGGAGAGTGGACCAGGTGGATTGAAGGCCCGGTGCGGGCGGACCAATCACACTGTAGACTCGAGGTATATGGCTAGACTCGGAGGGTGGACCAGGTGGACTGTTGGCCGGTGCGGCGGACCAGTCACACAGTAGACCCGAAGTGCATGGTTGTTCTGTGATCGGATATGTTATGGCATGTTATGCGTGTATGGTATATGTGGTTGGTATTTTGGGGATATCTCACTAAGCTTTCGGGCTTACAGTTGTGGTTTAATGTTTTTCAGGTTCTTCAGGATACCGTGGCAAGGCGAAGGTGTGATCGTACCGCTCCTAGTGTCTATGTTGTGATGAGATTCTGGGAATACTTAAAATAAATTGTATTGAAAACCTTTTTGTAATAACTTTAATGGAATCAGGTTGTTTTCCAAAATTTTAAATTGGTTGAAATTTTTGGTCGTTACAAAAATGCTTTTGATAAATCTTTATCATATTTTTGTTTTGGGACAAATTCCGCAACTATTTTATTTAAAGGGTTACTCTGATTTTCAAACAAGCATAAACAAAAATCGGTCTTTTCTGGCCTTGAAAATGGGGATGTCACAGTTGGTATCAGAGAATTAGTTTAAGCGAACTAGGAATTTGTAGGATTTCTAGACTTAAACTTAGAATGCTAAGTGGTGATTGTGAGGTGTGAGCACTAGCTTATTTTAGGAATCGTGTCTAAAATACTTTTATGTGCTAAATGCTTTGTGCCTGAGATGTTGTTATTTGTTTGGATCTATGGTCTATTGCCGATCGGATTTGGAAACCTTATGTGTTTAGGATTCTAAACGTACGACTACGATATTAGAACTAGCATGTAAACATTTCGGAGGGATAAGGATGATTTAAACGACCATCCTAAATAAAGATCTAAATTCACCTTATTCGGTGTATAGATCAAGATGGCAAGAACCCGCAGTGGAGCCGGGAATGCAAATGGAAACAGAAACCAACCTCCAGTGATTGGGCAAATACCGGTTGTGGTAGCAGCTCCTAAGCCAATAACGGTGGCCGGAGTGCAAGCAATGATCCAGATGATGTTGGATTATCAAATGGAGGAAACCAGACGTTTTCTCCAACAGAATCGAGAGGAAGCTACCATACCGATCGAACAGCCCGAGTTGAACGAAGGGTAGTCTGAGGAGTGGAACTATAGTGGGATCGTTGGTCAAGTCAACTCACCAATAGTTTGACAAAACAACCAGGATGACGGAGTCGAGAGGAATGGATGCAAGTACAAGGATTTTCTGACTTGCAAGCCATCGACTTTCACTAGAAAGGAAGATCCGATCGGAGTCATGGATTGGATCTCGGAGATGGAGTTAGCTTTCATGACGTGTGGTTGCAGAGGCAAACTGCAGACCACATTTGTTGTACGTCAGTTCCGAGGAGGCGTTGTGCGTTGGTGGAATACCCTGGGGAAGACTTTAAGCCCTAACGATCCCCTGCAGCTGACATGGGCAGAGTTCTTAGTGTAGTTCAAGCGAAAGTACTGCTTAGCTCAAAACTTTCTCCAGCTAGAAAACCAATTCCTGACCTTGAAGAAAGGAAGCATGTCAATTGATGAATACATAAACAACTTCACAGAGAAGATGGAGATCACCTTGCGTCTTGTTCCAGATGAGCTGACGAAAATCGACAAGTACGCAAAGGGACTTCCATGGGAGTACGCGGTGCTAGTAAGTCAGGCACCTACTCTGGAGGCAGCTATCTGGGCTGCCAAGTCTGTGGAGGATATGATTAAGGGAAGAACTACCAGCAAGGTTGAGGTTGGCGAGAAGAGGAAATTTGAAGGGTCTGCTAAACCCAACAATAAGAAGAGCAAGTTCGGTCCAAAGAAGTTCGGGGGAAGAGGAAATGAATCGAAATGGTGCGAGAAGTGCAAGAAGAAGTACTCCGAGAAATGTAGCGAGGAAGTGACCTGCTACAAGTGTGGGAAAATTGGGGCACTATGCCAACGAGTGCACTGTCAACAAAAGGGTGTGCTATGAGTGCCGTGAGGAAGGACACATTGCAAGGGATTTCCAGAAGAAGAAAGAGGCGGCAAGGCCCAACATTCCACCAAAGCCGAAGGCGAGAGCCTTCCAGATGACGCCCGAGGCTGCAAAGGAGGCAACAGACGTCGCTTCAGGTACATTTCTTGTAAATGGTTTGCCTGCCAATATACTATTTGATTCCGGAGCAAACTATTCCTTTGTGTCACATAAGTTTGGTGGGAAACTACCATTACCTGTAGAAAAACTTGATAATGCCCTGATTGTAGAAGTTGCTAGTGGCAAGTTCGTACCTGTTAGTAATTGTATTAAGAACGTAGTCATCGACCTAAATGGAAATGAATTCCACTAAGAGCTGTTACCCATAGAGTTGAAAGATTTTGACATCGTTTTGGGAATGGATTGGCTTAGCGCCAATAATGTCGAGATATTATGTCGAAAGAAGATAGTAAGCGTAAATCCCCCTGGAAAGGAGTCATTTTTGGTGTACGGGGACAAACGCAAAGTAAATTCTGGAATCATCTCCCTGATGAAAGCCAAAAAATGTTTATCCAAAGGATGTGCATCATATTTGGTATTTGTGATCAATGCTAAGAAGGAAAAGAAGGAGGTGCAGAATATACCAGTCGTATGTGATTATCCGGAAGTCTTTCCCGAAGATCTTCCCGGATTACCGACTGATAGACAAGTGGAGTTTCGGATAGACTTGTTACCAGGGAAGACACCAATAGCGAAAAGCACCGTACCGAATAGCTGTTGGATAAGGTGTCTAAGTCCATAACTATTTCTGGTTAGTACTTGACCCGACCCGGCATGGTCCATTTGGGTTGCATGGCACCATGCAATTGGATAGACTAAATGAGAGGAATAACACTTGGAGATTATTAATATATTATAAGTTCTAATATATTAATAATATTATTTGATTAGTTTGATCAAAGAATTAATTTGGAATTAATTAAGTGATCAAAAGATAACTAATTAAATATATGGGTTGATTATGTAAATCATTCATATCTTGTATAGTGGGCTAAGAGGCTCCATGGATTATCAAGTTGGGTTCTACCCATAGGATGCTCCATGGGGGTTACAAACCCATGGGTCATGGAAATGAAAAGTCATGACACATTAGGGTTTACATGGTGTAACCCTAGATGTGTCAACACTATATAAGGATCCCATTCTCCACCAAAATCGGCGACACATAAGAAACTAGAGGGCTAGGACGATTTCAAGAAGTGTGTATTCTCTCAAAAGTCTTTCCAAGAGCATTTGGTGTTGTATGAAGTATTTGAGGCATCACACTTGGGGTGCTAGGCTCACAAGGTTTCAAGGAACATACACAACAACAAGACAAACATAGATCCAAGGTTATTAGGGTTGCATGTACACTTAGGAAGTGTTAGAATGCTCAAAACCCATCAGTGGTATCAGAGACTAGGCTTGTTTGTTTGTTATTTGTGCTTAAAAGTTGAAAAAAGTCGAAAAACTTGTTGTCTGCCTGATGAACTCGCCGAGTCCATGGGGAGACTCGCCGAGTTCACTTGTATCTTCAACCTACTCGCCGAGTAGGTTCATGCAATCGGCGAGTAGGAGCCACAGAGTGCAGATTTTCGACTTTAGTTGCTGGAAATGGACTAGAAACATTACCCTAAACTGTTTTGGTACTTGAAAACTTGTTTTAGATGGTGTAATGTCTTTGCTAATCCATTTACAACAACTAGTTATCAAAATTACAAAGTTTTAAGTGTAATTTTGATTCATGAAAGTGTTCATATTCATGTTCTTGATCTTATGATGTTTAGATGATCATATGAATTATTTGTAACCTATGTGGTAGTTTAATTCTTGATCATAATGTGTTTTAATGGAGTCCATAACTTGTCCTCAAGTTATGGAAAAACCAAAAGTCACTTGAGTTAAAACCATTAAAAGAACACAAGAGTTAGAAAAATGAAGAGTCTTCATTTTTATTACTCTAATAAACTCATAAGTTACAAGAAATGAAAAGTTTTGAAAGTTTACAAAACTTGCCCTCAAGTTTTGGAACAAGTAAAGTCATGTTAAAAACTTTAGTTTCAACCCTTAGAATTTTAAAAGTTAAAATTCAACCCTTATACTTATATTATTATGATTTAATAATTATATATATATATATATATATATATATATATATATATATATATATATATATATATATATATATGTATAAGAACAAAGTCGTCTTACCGCTAGTACGCCTCATTCACGAAGACGGTCTATAAGGTGGGTATAAGGTTGTTGCCTATAAAATGGCAACTTAATGGGTGTCCACTCTCACCCACCGCTTGCTTGACCGGTGGAGGGTCGTTAGCCGAACGGGTAAGACAAGGACTTATAAATTCTCATTAAAAGTATGATGAATATTATAAAAGTAACTAAATGTTTTATTTAAATTCTCAATCTTAGTTACTTTAGGAAAAATGTGAATAAGGTGCTAATCCATTAAATTACACTTTACACTTTGTTTAAGTCGTTGGTGGAGCGTGTGTGGTTAACCAGCACACTAACTTGGACTTAACAAGGTAGGTAAATGGTGACTTAAAGTTTATTATAGTATCGGTGGAGTGTGTGTGGTTTATCGGCACATCGATTGAGTGATAAACTTTAAGGGTACCAAGTGATTTGCATGGTTACTTCACACCTCGTTTTGTGATCCTCGGTATCCCAGTCACAAAACTTGGAGGGCACACTCGAGATTGAAACATGCCTTTGAAAAGTTCATTGAATCTCAAAGAATCTAGGAGTTTCTAAGAACCAATCAAAAACCTAATATTTAATATTTCCGTTTTCGTGGTGGAAATTGGTGAATCGTCATTCACCTACCTTTCAAATATGTTATAGCTTGGATTACGGCATACCTCTTCTAAGTTATAATATATTGTGATTGGGTCCTAGCCTTAATATTACATTTGGGTGTTTTATTAAGGATTCTCTTAATATCTAAACTAATCTTGTCCTTTTCTTTCAGATGTCTTCAAACAATGTTGCTTCTGGCTCTAACCCTAATGGCTCCTTTACCCTTATGAACCTGTGTGGGAAAGTCACTTTTGATGGATCCAACTTCAATGAATGGATCAGAAACATCAGGATGATTACCCGATACGAGGACAAAGAATATGTCCTTGACAAGGAGCTTAAGGAGATTGATGAGACCACTGCAACTCCTCAGGAGATCGCTGACTTTCAGGCACATGAAAGGGATGCTACGAAAGTGGCATGCATCATGAAGGTCACGATGACAGCGGAACTCCAAAAGTCTTATGAGGATTTCTACCCTTATGAAATGCACCAAGATCTGATGGAAAGATACCATCAAAGTGCACGACAAGAGAGGTATGAAATCATCTGCTCCATGATAACAACCATAATGAAGGACGGGGAATCCGTCACGAGCCACATGCAGAAAATGCAAAGGTATGTGGATCGATTGCTGAAGCTTAATGTGAACTTCCCTGAGGAGCTTGCAATGGATATCATTTTGCACTCCTTACCATTATGTTATGATAAATTCCGCATGACATATCACATGAATAAGGAAGAGGTCACACTCAGCAAACTTCAGGGACTTCTCAAGACCGCAGAAACAGGTCTTAAGGGGAAGTCGGTTGTTAACACTCCTACTCCAAACTCTACTCCGGTTTTGGCAATCGGGAAAAGTCGAGGGAAGAAGAGAAAGAGCTCTTCTAAGGGTACCAAGGCTCAGACCCTTGATGGCTCTTCTTCAAGTGGAACCAAGAAAGGTTTCGTCACTCCTTCTTCTGACCCAAAAGAAGCTGAATGCTTCTATTTCCATGAAAAATCACATTGGAAGCGGAACTGCCCAAAATACCAGCAAGATGTGAAGGATGGGAAAGTTAAACCCAACCATGCAGGTATTTACACTATCATTTCTAATAACTCACCCCATTCTAAATCTTGGGTCCTTGATACCGGTTGTGGTATTCATATTTGTTGTGACTTGCAGGGACTAAGAAGAAGTGAGAATGTGGAGCGAGGAAGAATAAACTTAATCATGGGGAATAGGAAAGCTTTACATGTCACCAAGATTGGAGTTTATACTTTATCGTTAAGTAGTGGGTTTAGTTTAGATTTGAATAAGTGTTGTTATTTGCTAGAAATGGCAAGAAATATTATTTCCTTTCATGCATTGTATAAACAAGGTTTCACCTTTTCATTTGATAATGAAGTTGGTTCGACTAATGCTTTCTTTAATAATGTTCTTTATTTTAAAGCATTACCTTGTGATGGCGTGTATGAAACAGTATATGTGGTTGATAACTTAGGAAATAATGTATTGTGTATTGATTCTGTTAATAATAACTTGGATAAAGCATCATTATGGCATTGTCGTTTTGGACATATAAGCAAGAAACGCATAGGCCAACTCCAAAAGGATGGAGTCTTGGAGTCATTTGACCTAAAGTCAGATGATAGTTGCGAATCATGCTTACTTGGAAAAATGACAAAGTCACCCTTCACAGGCTCGTGTGAAAGGGGTGAAGGTTTGTTGGACCTTGTACACACGGATGTGTGTGGACCATTCAAACATGCCACAAGGGATGCTAATCGTTATTATTTGACTTTTACTGATGATTACAGTGGATATGGATATGTCTACTTGATCAAGCATAAGTCAGAGACTTTCGAAAGGTTTAAGGAATTTAAACAGGAAGTCGAGAATCAATTGGGCAGAAACATTAAGATGCTTCGATCCGATCGTGGTGGTGAGTATCTTAGTTCAGATTTCCTTGACTATCTAAGGGAATGTGGGATAGTCTCACAATTGACACCTCCCAGGACACCATAGTTGAATGGTGTGGCTGAGAGGCATAATCGAACCTTGTTGGATATGGTTCGTTCCATGATGAGTCGAGCTTCGCTACCAATCTCATTCTGGGGGTATGCCTTAGAGACTGCCGCCCATATCCTTAATCTAGTCCCTACAAAGAAAGTTGCCAAAACTCCTCACGAGATGTGGATTGGTAAAGTGCCTAAACTAGACCACATCAAGATTTGGGGTTGCGAGGCTTTCGTAAGACGCGAGACTCATGATAAGCTCGAACCCCAAAGCGAGAGGTGTATTTTCATCGGTTACCCACAACAATCCTTTGGTTACCTCTTCTACAGACCTAGCGAAAATGTGGTCTTTGTAGCTAGGAGGGCTTTCTTTAGAGAGAGAGAGAGAGAGAGAGTTCATAAGCCAAGGAAACAGTGGGAGGCAAGTTGATCTTGAAGAAATTCAAGAGTCAAGCGGTGAAGGAACTTCAAACCCTAGCACTCAACTTGAGGAGGAAACTCCTGTTGAGCCAATTGACAAGTTTGTACCTCTGAGGCGTTCCACAAGGGTTAGGAATGCTCCTGAGCATTACTATGGATTCCACATTCCTGTAGAAGGTGATACACTTATCAGTGATGAGACACTGATAGGTCTGGATGAACCTAGCAGTTACGCGGAAGCCATGGCAGGCCCTGAGTCAACCAAGTGGAAAGAGGCAATGGACAGCGAAATACAGTCCATGTATGACAATCAAGTTTGGAACTTGGTTGAGAATGTACCGGGTCGTAAGACATTTGAGTGCAAATGGGTCTTCAAGAAGAAGACCGACATGGATGGTAAAGTACACACTTATAAGGCTAGACTGGTTGCAAAGGGCTTCTCTCAAATTCCTGGAGTGGACTATGATGAGACCTTTTCTCCAGTAGCCAAGATTAAGTCTATTTGGGTTCTGTTGGCCATAGATGCATTTCATGACTATGAAATATGGCAAATGGATGTCAAAACCGCTTTCCTTAATGGAAAGTTGGCTGAAGATGTTTACATGAGTCAGCCAGAGGGTGTTGTCAGCAACGACTACCCTAATAGAGTGTGTAAGCTTGAGAAATCCATTTATGGATTGAAGCAAGCACCTCGCAGGTGGAATCTTTGCTTTGATGAAAAGGTCAAGGAATTTGGCTTTTCTAGGAGTGAAGATGAGTCTTGCGTGTATGTCAAGGCTAGTGGGAGTATAGTTAGCTTTTTGGTGTTGTATGTGGATGACATACTACTCATGGGAAATGACATCCCAACTCTGCAGGAAGTTAAGTCCTGGCTTGGGAAGTGTTTCTCTATGAAGGACCTAGGAGAAGCTGCCTATATTCTAGGGATAAGGATCTTGAGAGATCGGAGTAAAAGACTAATTAGACTTAGTCAGAGTACCTACTTGGATAAGGTGCTGAAGAGATTCAACATGCAGGACTCCAAGAAAGGAGAGTTACCCATCCAGAGTAACACCAGATTGAGAAAGACACAAAGCCCTAACACTGAGGCTGAGATTGCAGAAATGAGTCGAATACCATATGCTTCGGCTGTTGGATCGATCATGTATGCAATGACGTGTACTCGACCTGCTGTAGCCTTTGACCTGAGCATGGTTAGCAGGTATCAGGCGAACCCTGGCAAGGCACACTGGACCGCGGTAAAGAATATCCTCAAGTACCTACGGAGGACTAAGGACTGGGTCCTTACCCTCGGTGGGAGTGATGACTTGAGAGTTGTAGGGTATAGTGATGCTAGCTTCCAGACTGATAGGGATAATTTCCGCTCTCAGTCGGGCTGGGTCTTTACCCTAAATGGAGGAGCAATTTCTTGGAAGAGTTCCAAGCAAGAGACAGTGGCTGATTCAACTTGTGAATCAGAGTATATTGCAACTAGCGAGGCGGCTGTGACATCCCCAAAATCTCGGCCAGAAAAGACCGATTTCATTTATGCTTTTTAAAACATTTTCAGAGTAAATCCGTTTGATTTTAAAAGAGATGCGGAATTTGTTCCCAAAAACAAAACATGATAAAATAAATATTTATCAAAACATTTCATATAGAAATATGATTTCATTTCGTAAATCAAAAGTCGGGATGTCATGTTCCGATACAGATCACAAAGCATAAACGATAACATTACAAGTCGTTCAACAAATATATACATATACAGACTTGTAAACAAAAACAACTTGATGATTCGCCCATCTTAAGCTCTTGCGCCACTTCCTGTAATACAAATCAACTGAGTGGGTCAGGCTTGGGAGCCTGGTGAGCATATAGGGTTTTCAAACCCACAATAATTATATTTAATTACAACAATCAACAATAAACCCGATTACCCATTCCCGTTATCCTCACCTTACGTTCCTAAAAATAACGTCTATTATAAGGAACTTATTTCAGGATTTTCATCGGGACGGACATTACTGCAGAGGGGCTTCCTCAACAATAAGTGTCCTAAAGGCAACCATGTGGGGGATAGAGTACACCGGTGAACACGTCGTTCACAACACCTACAGGTAATGAGCCTGCTAGTGTTCCACAGGACAGTCTAGAATAGTCCGTGGTCGTCATCCATACTCTGCTGAATGACTAGAATAACACCAATAACACCGAGGCCTCTCATCTGTTTATTACACACCAATTATCTACCCATGTTCTACCCAACATATTAGTAGATAAAAATATACATTTTTATACACTGTTTTAAAAACCTGTATAACATGTTTTAATCAATACATATTCCACATAACAGATGAGGCATACACACATAACACGTATTTCGTAGAGAATATACATTCACACATATAACCACAAAATATATACACGTAGCACGTATTTTATATTAAATACTTCATAATATTGCGTATTGAAAAGGGACTATACACTCACCTGATCAGGAGATGATCCGACAGTACTACGGCTTATAGAAGTAGCGTCTCTCCGTAGATCTGGAAGATCTTCACAAAAACCGGCTCCTCGCGGGCAGGGCTTCGGCTCGGGAATAACGCTCTTCGGGATTCTCGGGGCTTCGGATCTCGCTTCAGGGCTAGGGAATAATACCGGGGCTTCGGGATATGATTGGCACGCAAATCGAGGCAAAACTTAGAGAGAGAGAAGAGTTTGAACAAGAGAAAATGGCTGATTTCGAGTTCTATTTATAGGCTGAGGGTCTGGGATTACGCGGGGCGTAATCTCAAATTACGCAGGGCGTACTCAGTACGCGGGGCGTACTCGGTTACGCGGGGTGTACTTTGACGTCACTGCATGCGTCGATCTGTGGCACTCGAGTATTGGTCAGACAAGTTGCATCCGACTGAGTACGCGGGGCGTACTCAATTACGCGGGGCGTAATTGACTCGTCGAACTTCTAAATTGCGTAACTTTCACATACGAGCTCCGTTTTCGACGTTCTTTATATCCACGCGAAGGTCAGACCATACTCTACAACTTTCATTTAGACTCCGTTGGCTAATTTTGACTTTTATTTTTATTATTTATTTTTAGAAGGCCGGGACAGAAAAACTTCGTTATAAATTCATAACTTCTTCGTCTGACGTCCGTTCTCGCCTAACTTTTCATCGTTTCGCTACTAACAACGAGATCTTCGATTCTCATTTAGATTGTTTCGGCTAAAAGCTGCTCGATCTCAAATCGAGTATTTGGGCTGCATACTGCTAAGTCAAAACTTAGAAAAATCATAACTTCCTCATACGAAGTCAGATTTGGGCGTTCCTTTTATGCACGCTCTCGGTTTAACGAAATCTACGACTTTCGTTTAGATCGCTAAGGCTAAATATCGCTCTATCTTAAATTCATATTTTACGTCACTCGACGTCGTGCCGGTTCTGTCGCGAAACTTCGACAGGTCCTAACTTCTTCGTTATAACTCGGATTTTGGCATTCCTTATATCTCCGGAATCCTTGTTTCAACCACTACAACTTTATGAAAAGATATCGGGCTTATCTCACACTTAAATTTTGACGCTTATTTTATTCTTAATTCATTAACTTATAATAATTAAGAAAATAAACACATAAATCACATAATTCACATAATTCACAAATAATACATTTTTTTATTATTTCAAATTGGGTTACAAAGGTTAACCTAGACTATTACATTGCTAAAAATGGCAATCCCAGAAACACGGGCGTTACAATTCTCTCCACCTTAGAATGATTCCGTCCCCGGAATCACACACCAGCAAACAAATGCGGATAGCGACTCATCATGTCACTCTCCGTCTCCCAGGTGAGATTCGGCCCATTCGTGTGTTTCCATCGGACAAGCACTAACTCAACCATCTTACGTCGCAACTTCTTAGTCTTTCGGTCAATGATTGCCTCCGGTTCCTCGATCAACCTTTTGTTCTCATCGATCCTCAACTCCGAAAGTGGAATTATGTCGGGAACTTCTCCCATGAACTTCCTCAAGTAACACACATGAAAAGTGTTATGAATTCCATTCAGTTCTTCTGGTAGTTCGAGTTTGTAAGCTTGGTTCCCAATCCTCTGAAGAACTTTAAACGGTCCAATAAACCTTGGACTTAACTTTCCCCTTTTACCAAATCTTATAAGTCCCTTCCACGGCGAGAATTTAAGCAAAACCGAATCTCCAACTTCAAAAGTCATCGGTCTTCGCTTTTTGTCAGCATAGCTCTTTTGACGATCCTGAGCTGCTAACATTCTTTCCCTAATTATTTTCAACTTTTCAGCCGTTTGATGGACTATCTCCGGTCCGATAAACTGCTTTTTCCCAGCCTCAAGCCAACAAGACGGCGTACGACACTTCTGTCCATACAATGCTTGATAAGGTGCCATCTTTATGCTCGAGTGAAAACTATTATTATAGGAAAATTCTACCAAAGGCAAATGTTCATCCCAATTACCTAGGAATTCCAAGGTACACGCTCTCAGCATATCCTCAAGTGTTTGTATCGTTCTTTCACTCTGACCATCAGTCTGCGGATGGTAAGCTGTACTTAAACACAACTTGGTACCCAATTCCTCTTGTAGACTTTTCCAAAATCGTGAGGTGAAACGACTATCACGATCCGACACAATTGTTAACGGAACACCGTGAAGCCTCACAATTTCCTTCACGTAATAATTCACAAGCTTTTCCATAGTCCATTTCTCCTTTGCTGCTATGAAATGCGCACTCTTAGTGAATCGATCGACGACCACCCAAATCATGTCGTGACCACTTTTTGTTCTGGGTAGTTTAGTGACAAAATCCATAGCAATGTCTTCCCACTTACCCATAGGCACAGGTAATGGTTCTAAAATCCCGTATGGTTTCTGATGTTGTGCCTTGACTCTTGCACAGGTCACACACTCGGCCACATACTTCGCGATGTCGAGCTTCATCGTCGGCCACCAATAATAGGGTTTCAGGTCCCTATACATTTTTGTGCTACCGGGATGAATCGAGTACATGGTTTTGTGAGCTTCTTCCATCAGAAGATCTCTGACTCCTCCTGTCTTAGGTATCCAAATCTGATCTTGGAATACCTTTAGTCCGTGACTGTTTATGCCGAACACCAACGTTTTGCCCAAACGTTCCTCCTTTCGGTTATTCTTCTCAGAAGCTTCGGTTTGAGCTTTCTTTATACTTTCCAAAATAGTCGAGACAACTTCAATTCTCAACGCTCTTGGCCTTTTCTTTTCAAGGTTGACCTTCCGACTGAGAGCATCAGCAACAATATTGGCCTTACTGGGGTGGTAAAGTATCTCACAGTCGTAGTCTTTAAGTAATTCCAGCCAGCGTCGTTGCCTCATATTCAATTCTTTCTGACTAAAGAGATATTGGAGACTCTTATGATCAGTGAAAAGTTTGCACTTTGTGCCATAGAGGTAATGCCTCCATATTTTCAGTGCGAAAACTACCGCTGCCAACTCCAAATCATGAGTCGGGTAGTTCTTTTCGTGCTCTTTCAGTTGTCGAGACGCATATGCGATCACCTTATCCCTTTGGGTCAAAACGCAACCCAATCCAACCCCAGACGCATCGCTATAAACAGCGAAGTCTTCAACCCCATCGGGTAGAGAAAGTATCGGTGCCTCGCATAGTTTCTTCTTTAGTCTCTCGAATGCTTCTTTATGCTTATCACTCCAAGCATAAGTAGCTCCTTTGTGGGTCAAAGCTGTTAATGGACTAGCGATCGAAGAAAATCCTTGGATAAACCTTCGGTAATATCCGGCTAATCCTAAAAAGCTTCGGATCTCCGTGGGACTTTTCGGTTGTTCCCACTTCATCACAGCTTCGATCTTCGCTGGATCAACCATTATCCCTTCTTGGTTGACCACGTGACCCAAGAATTGGACTTCACGAATCCAGAAATCACATTTGGAGAACTTCGCATACAACTTCTCCTTCTTCAAGACTTCTAACACTTCTCGTAAGTGTCTGCCATGCTCCTCTTGGCTTTTTGAATAAATCAGAATGTCATCTATGAACACTATCACAGATTTATCAAGGAACGGATTACAAACTCTGTTCATTAAATCCATGAATGCTGCTGGAGCATTGGTTAGTCCAAACGACATAACCAAGAACTCATAGTGTCCATATCGCGTTCTGAATGCAGTCTTCTCTATATCCTGCTCTCTTACCTTTAATTGATGATATCCTGACCTTAGGTCGATCTTTGAAAAATAACTTGAACCTTGTAGTTGATCGAATAGGTCATCAATCCTCGACAACGGATATCTATTCATTATTGTTGCCTTATTCAGCTCTCGGTAATCAATGCACATCCTCATGCTTCCATCTTTCTTCTTTACGAATAACACCGGAGCTCCCCAGGGTGATGAACTAGGTCTAATGAAACCTTTGTCCAATAACTCCTGAAGTTGCATCATTAGCTCCTTCATCTCCGTCGGTGCTAATCGATAAGGTGCTTTTGCAATTGGCGTTGTTCCGGACAACAAGTCGATACGAAATTCTACTTGTCGATCGGGCGGTAATCCAGGAAGATCTTCGGGAAATGCTTCCGGATAATCACACACAACAGGAACATTTTGCATCACCTTCTTTTCCTTCTTAGCGTCGATCACGAATGCTAAGTATGATGTACACCCCTTGGTCAAACATTTTCTGGCTTTCATTAGAGAAATGATTCCAGAGTTTACTCTGCGTTTATCTCCGTACACCATAAACGATTCCTTCCCAGGTGGATTCACTTTCACTATTTTCTTCTTGCATAAAATTTCAGCATCATTGGCGCTAAGCCAATCCATTCCCAAAACGATGTCGAAACCGTTAAGTTCGATAGGCAATAATTCCTCGTGGAACTTATTTCCATTCAGATCAATTAAGATGTTTTTCACACGATGGCTAACAGGTACAAACTTGCCACTAGCAACTTCGACTAATAAGACATTATCTAGTCTATCAACAGGCAAAGCTAGTTTTCTACCAAATTCATGCGATATAAAGGAGTAGTTAGCTCCAGAATCAAATAAAATTTGGGCAGGCAATTTGTTAACGAGAAAGGTACCTGAAGCGACATCAGCTTCATCTTTAGCAGCTTCCAGTGTCATCTGGAATGCTCTCGCCTTTGGCTTTGGCGGAATGTTGGGTCTTTGTAACGCCCGTAGATCAGGGCTAGTCAATTTAAAGACAATAAGCGTCAAAAATGAGTTTCCGATAGAAGATTATTTAGAATGAATAATCTTAACTAGGTTATAGTATATGTTACAAGGATTCCGTACATATAAAGAACGTCGAAATCCGACTTATAACGAAGAAGTTATGACCTGTCGAAGTTTCGCGACAGAACCGGCACGACGCTGAATGACGTAAAAAGTGAATTTATGTTAGAGCGATATTTGGCCTTAGCGATCTAAACGAAAGTCGTAGATTTCGTTAAACCGAGAGCGTGCATAAAAGGAACGCCCAAATCTGACTTCGTATGAGGAAGTTATGATTTTTCTAAGTTTCAACTTAGCGGTATGCAGCCCGAATACTCGATTTGAGATTGAGCGGTTTTTAGCCGAAACAATCTAAATCAGAATCGAAGATCTCGTTGTTAGTAGCGAAACGATGAAAAGTTAGGCGAGAACGGACGTCAAACGAAGAAGTTATGAATTTATAACGAAGTTTTTCTGTCCCAACCTTCTAAAAATAAATAATAAAAATAAAAGTCAAAATTAGCCGACGGAGTCTAAATGAAAGTTATAGAGTATGGTCTGACCTTCGCATGGATATAAAGAACGTCGAAAACGGAGCTCGTATGCGAAAGTTACGCAATTTAGAAGTTCGACGAGTCAATTACGCCCCGTGTAATTTGAGTACGCCCCGCGTACTCAGGCGGATGCAAGTTGCCTGACCGATACTCGAGTGCCACAGATCGACGCATGCAGTGACGTCAAAGTACGCCCCGCGTAACCGAGTACGCCCTGCGTAATTTGAGATTACGCCCCGCGTAATCCCAGACCCTCAGCCTATAAATAGAACTCGAAATCAGCCATTTTCTCTTGTTCAAACTCTTCCCTCTCTCTAAGTTTTGCCTCGATTTGCGTGCCAATCATATCCCGAAGAGCGTTATTCCCGAGCCCCGAAGCGAGATCCGAAGCCCCGAGAATCCCGAAGAGCGTTATTCCCGAGCCGAAGCCCTGCCCGCGAGGAGCCCGGTTTTTGTGAAGATCTTCCAGATCTGCGGAGAGGCGCTACATCTACAAGCCGTAGTGCTGTCGAATCATCTTCTGAGCAAGTGAGTGTATAGTCACTTTCATCTTACACATAAATATGAAGTATTTTATAAAATACGTGTTATGTGTATACATATATATTATTGTTTATATGCGTGAGTGCATAGTACTTTCTTCTAATACATAAATATAAAGTATTAGCTATGAAATACGTGCTAGGTGTTATATATCTATTTGAGATGGATTTGGAATTGATATTTTTATACGGGTGTTAAATGATTCAAATTGTGTTTGTATTTATATCTACAAAAATGTTGGGTAGAACATGGGTAGATGGAATAGTTGGTGACGATGCGACTTTGTGCCTATTTGATAAACCTTGGTGATGATGTGCCTGTTGTGCAAACCGTGGTGACTATGAGACGTAGTGCCAATTGTATGAACCCAGGTGACTATGAGACGTAGTGCCTATTGTGTAAGCCCTGGTGACTATGAGACGTAGTGCCAATTGTATGAACCCAGGTGACTATGAGACGTAGTGCCTATTGTGTAAGACCTGGTGACTATGAGACGTAGTGCCAATTGTATGAACCCAGGTGACTATGAGGCGTAGTGCCTATTGTGTAAGCCCTGGTGACTATGAGACGTAGTGCCAATTGTATGAACCCAGGTGACTATGAGACGTAGTGCCTATTGTGTAAGACCTGGTGACTATGAGACGTAGTGCCAATTGTATGAACCCTGGTGACTATGCGACGTAGTACTTATTGTATAAACCGTGGTAGCAAATGGACTGTGTGCCAGTTCCTTAGGTAAACCCTTAGGAATGAATGAAGAAAGTATAATCGATTCTTAGGGTAAAACCTTAAAGAAGATAATGGGGATGGGTATTTGGGTTGATTGTTGATAATTGAATATAATAAATGTATTATTGTGGGTTGAAAACCCTATATGCTCACCAGGCTCCCAAGCCTGACCCACTCAGTTTTCTTTGTATCACAGGTATCAATACGAAGACATAATTCACTGAGAGAATAAAGGAGATGTAAATCATTAGTGTAAATGAATGTAAGTTCTGTTTATGCTTATGTTCCTGTATTGACGATGACATCCCAAACGTTTTAAAATGAATAAAATACGTTTCTTCGAAAATGTTTTAATAACGTATTTATCATGTTTTTCTGGGGAAAAATTCCGCAACACTTTTATTAAAGAAGTACTCTGATTTTTATAAAGCATAAACAAAATCGGTCTCTTCTGGCCGTAAAAATGGGGATGTCACAGTTGGTATCAGAGCATTAGTTTAAGCGAACTAGGAATTTGTAGGATTTCTAGACTTAAACTTAAGATGCTAAGTGGAGATTGTGAGATGTGAGTCTGATAAATTTTAGACACGAGCACTAGTTTATTTTAGGAAAGTTGCCTAAAATGCTTTTATGTGCTAAATGTTATATGTTGCCATATATGATATTATTTGTTCGGATCTACGGTTTGTTGCCAACCAGATCTGAAGGTTTATGTGTTTAGGATTCTAAGCGTATGTATACGATATTAGAACTAGCATGTAATCGTTTGGAGTAATAAGGTGAAATTATTCGGTGTGTAGATCAAAAATGGTGAGAACAAGAAGCGGAGTTGGAAATGCTGATGAAAACAGGAATCAACCGCTGTAATTCAACAAGTGCCTGTCGTAGCTAATGCACCTGAGCCGATAACAATGGCTGGTGTACAAATGATGATTCAAATGATGTTGGATCGTCAGATGGAAGAAACAAGACGCCTGCTTAGGCAGAATCGTGAAGAACCATCAATTCAAGCAGAAGAGCCCGAGGAGAATGGAGGGCAGTCTGAAGGAGAAAACTTTAGTGGGATCATTGGTCAAGTCGAACAACCAGTGGTTAGACGCAATAACCAGTATGGAGGAAATGATGGTCGTGGGTGCAAGTATAAGGATTTCATGGCATCCAAACCACCATGTCTATCCGGAAGCCCGACGCCGGTGCAAGTTATGGACTGGGTCTCCGAAATGGAGACTATGTTTGAAAGTTGCGAATGTAGCAACAGGCAGAAGACCGCTCTTGCAATTCCTCTATTAAAATCTGGAGTACTGAGCTG
This sequence comes from Lactuca sativa, assembly GCF_002870075.4. Classification (NCBI taxonomy): domain Eukaryota; kingdom Viridiplantae; phylum Streptophyta; class Magnoliopsida; order Asterales; family Asteraceae; genus Lactuca; species Lactuca sativa. Next base: position 88,107,473 of record NC_056631.2, on the reverse strand, counting down.
GTGGAAGTTACTGGCAGGTTCGATGCCCAAGGGGGAAGCTAGCAAGATGTCTTGGGAGGAGTTCGTGGTACAATTAAAAATGCAATACTGCTCTGAGCAGGATCTCCTGGAAATCAACAATGAGTTCCAGAATCTAAAGAAGGGAAAATTGAGCATCACTGAATATGCCACAAGCTTTACGGAAAAGATGACGCTTATTCCATACCTAGTTCCAACTGAACTTTCCAAGGTCAACAAGTTTGCCAATGGATTACCAGCGGACTTTGGTCCGATAGTCAAGCAAGCAACCACTCTGAAAGCCGCCATCTGGGCAGCCAAAAATGTTGAAACCCAAATAAAAGAAAAGGGTCTGGAGAGAGCTGAAGTTGGAGAGAAAAGGAAACATGAAGGATCTTCAATAATCAACAAAGAAACCAAATTCCCGAAATATGGAGGAAGAGATGAAGCTAAGTGGTGCGAGAAGTGTAAAAAGAAACACTTCGGGAAGTGTAGCGAGGATATGACTTGCTAAAAATGTGGGAAGACGGGGCATTACGCCAACAAGTGCGCATCCAACAAAAAGGTGTGCTATGGATGTAACGAGGAAGGGCATATTTCTAGAGACTGCCCAAAGAAAAACGCACCACCACAGCCAAGGGCATTCCACATGATCCTCGACGAAGCGAATCAAGAATGAGGAATTTATACCCAAGGATCAACTTATGATGTAGCCAATTAGAGGCATAGTATAGGGTGAACTTGAACTTTTGTGTAATCATTTCAAGTTATATTGTAAACCCTGGTTTTGATATTTATGTGATAATTATGGTTTTAGTACCTGATGTGTTAAATGATTGTGTGATTTTTTTATAGTGACTTGGTTCGACTGAGAGACAATACTTGGGACGAGTATGAGTAGGTGTGAAAGGTAGTAGATGCATATACTACCGGAAGCACAGGACTCGCACTTGGATCAGGGAAAGTCACAAGGTTACCAAGAAGCTAGTGATTGATTCCACTTTATTCTGGTATGTCATTACCATTGTTTCGGTAATGACTAGTAAGATGGTTCTTGTTCCGACCCTAGTAGTCATGTTTAAATTTGAGTTCGACTACGAGGAGTATGTTACGTGGTCTAGAGGACCAAGTTAGATGTAACATCTGACTTAAGTCAGAAGGTTGAAGTTAATGCGATTGATAGTGTCGCTCTCGTTGTTAAAAGAAGTTTGTAGGCAGAAATGCTACGTGCTGAAATGTGATTATATCACATTAGAATATGAAGGAAGGTATATTCCATTTTGGAATTTAACTCTAAGAGACCAAAGTCTAAGCATTACATCATGCGATGAGAGGTCAGTAGAGCACGACCCATCGGTCTGTTACAACAGATAAAGGAAAGTATTTATCCTGAGAAGAAAAAGGAGTCCTCAATAAGGACCTATTTTGTAACTCAAAGGTTACGATTGAAAGCCAACATAGTACGAAGAGCAGGTGCAAGATTGAGCATCACGGTGATTACTTAGGATGGAAGGATGACATATGGAATCATTATACAAGCCCTATTTCGTTGATGATTCCGGGACGTAATCATCCTAAGGGGGAGATAATTGTAACGCCCGTAGATCAGGGCTAGTCAATTTAAAGACAATAAGCGTCAAAAATGAGTTTCCGATAGAAGATTATTTAGAATGAATAATCTTAACTAGGTTATAGTATATGTTACAAGGATTCCGTACATATAAAGAACGTCGAAATCCGAATTATAACGAAGAAGTTATGACATGTCGAAGTTTCGCGACAGAACCGGCACGACGCTGAATGACGTAAAAAGTGAATTTATGTTAGAGCGATATTTGGCCTTAGCGATCTAAACGAAAGTCGTAGATTTCGTTAAACCGAGAGCGTGCATAAAAGGAACGCCCAAATCTGACTTCGTATGAGGAAGTTATGATTTTTCTAAGTTTCAACTTAGCGGTATGCAGCCCGAATACTCGATTTGAGATCGAGCGGTTTTTAGCCGAAACAATCTAAATCAGAATCGAAGATCTCGTTGTTAGTAGCGAAACGATGAAAAGTTAGGCGAGAACGGACGTCAAACGAAGAAGTTATGAATTTATAACGAAGTTTTTCTGTCCCAACCTTCTAAAAATAAATAATAAAAATAAAATTCAAAATTAGCCGACGGAGTCTAAATGAAAGTTATAGAGTATGGTCTGACCTTCGCATGGATATAAAGAACGTCGAAAACGGAGCTCGTATGCGAAAGTTACGCAATTTAGAAGTTCGACGAGTCAATTACGCCCCGCGTAATTTGAGTACGCCCCGCGTACTCAGGCGGATGCAAGTTGCCTGACCGATACTCGAGTGCCACAGATCGACGCATGCAGTGACGTCAAAGTACGCCCCGCGTAACCGAGTACGCCCCGCGTACTGAGTACGCCCTGCGTAATTTGAGATTACGCCCCGCGTAATCCCAGACCCTCAGCCTATAAATAGAACTCGAAATCAGCCATTTTCTCTTGTTCAAACTCTTCCCTCTCTCTAAGTTTTGCGTCGATTTGCGTGCCAATCATATCCCGAAGAGCGTTATTCCCGAGCCCCGAAGCGAGATCCGAAGCCCCGAGAATCCCGAAGAGCGTTATTCCCGAGCCGAAGCCCTGCCCGCGAGGAGCCCGGTTTTTGTGAAGATCTTCCAGATCTGCGGAGAGGCGCTACATCTACAAGCCGTAGTGCTGTCGAATCATCTTCTGAGCAAGTGAGTGTATAGTCACTTTCATCTTACACATAAATATGAAGTATTTTATAAAATACGTGTTATGTGTATACATATATATTATTGTTTATATGCGTGAGTGCATAGTACTTTCTTCTAATACATAAATATAAAGTATTAGCTATGAAATACGTGCTAGGTGTTATATATCTATTTGAGATGGATTTGGAATTGATATTTTTATACGGGTGTTAAATGATTCAAATTGTGTTTGTATTTATATCTACAAAAATGTTGGGTAGAACATGGGTAGATGGAATAGTTGGTGACGATGCGACTTTGTGCCTATTTGATAAACCTTGGTGATGATGTGCCTGTTGTGCAAACCGTGGTGACTATGAGACATAGTGCCAATTGTATGAACCCAGGTGACTATGAGACGTAGTGCCTATTGTGTAAGCCCTGGTGACTATGAGACGTAGTGCCAATTGTATGAACCCAGGTGACTATGAGACGTAGTGCCTATTGTGTAAGACCTGGTGACTATGAGACGTAGTGCCAATTGTATGAACCCAGGTGACTATGAGGCGTAGTGCCTATTGTGTAAGCCCTGGTGACTATGAGACGTAGTGCCAATTGTATGAACCCATGTGACTATGAGACGTAGTGCCTATTGTGTAAGACCTGGTGACTATGAGACGTAGTGCCAATTGTATGAACCCTGGTGACTATGCGACGTAGTACTTATTGTATAAACCGTGGTAGCAAATGGACTGTGTGCCAGTTCCTCAGGTAAACCCTTAGGAATGAATGAAGAAAGTATAATCGATTCTTAGGGTAAAACCTTAAAGAAGATAATGGGGATGGGTATTTGGGTTGATTGTTGATAATTGAATATAATAAATGTATTATTGTGGGTTGAAAACCCTATATGCTCACCAGGCTCCCAAGCCTGACCCACTCAGTTTTCTTTGTATCACAGATATCAATACGAAGACATAATTCACTGAGAGAATAAAGGAGATGTAAATCATTAGTGTAAATGAATGTAAGTTCTGTTTATGCTTATGTTCCTGTATTGACGATGACATCCCAAACGTTTTAAAATGAATAAAATACGTTTCTTCGAAAATGTTTTAATAACGTATTTATCATGTTTTTCTGGGGAAAAATTCCGCAACACTTTTATTAAAGAAGTACTCTGATTTTTATAAAGCATAAACAAAATCGGTCTTTTCTGGCCGTAAAAATGGGGATGTCACAGTCTTGCTGCTTCCTTCTTTTTCGGACAATCCCTTGAGATGTGCCCCTCCTCACCACAACCATAACAAACATTCTTGGTGAAGGTGCAGTCATTGGCATAATGCCCTAGCTTTCCACATTTGAAGCATGTGGTTTCCCCTCCACACTTCCCATGATGCTTCTTCTTGCACTTGTCGCACCATTTCGCCTCTACCTTTCCTCCACTTCCTCTCGAACTAGACTTCGAGAATTTACTTTTCTTGTTGGACCCTGAAAATCCATTGATTTTCCTCTTCTCACCAACCTCTGACCTTTCCAGACCTTTTTCCCTGATCTGGGTCTCAACATTTCTAGCAGCCCAGATGGCGGCTTTCAATGTGGTTGCTTGCTTAACCATTGGACCATAGTCCGCTGGTAGTCCAAGGGCAAACTTGTTGACCTTAGAGAGTTCTGTAGGCATCAAATATGGTATAAACTTCATCTTTTCTGTGAAACTTGCAGCGTATTCAGTAACGCTCAATTTCCCTTTCTTCAAATTCTGAAACTCATTACTGATTTCCAGAAGGTCCTGCTCGGAGCAGTATTGCATTTTTAGTTGTTCCACAAAGTCTTCCCAAGACATTTTGCTTGCTTCTCCCTTGGGCATAGAGTCAGCTAACAACTTCCACCAACTCAACACGCCAGATTTTAGCAGAGGGATCGCAAGAGCGGTCTTCTGCCTGTTGCTGCATTCGCAACTTTCAAACATAGTCTCCATTTCGGAGCCCCAGTCCATAACTTGTACCGGCGTCGGGCTTCCGGATAGACATGGTGGTTTGGATGCCATGAAATCCTTATACTTGCACCCACGACCATCATTTCCTCCATACTGGTTATTGCGTCTAACCACTGGTTGTTCGTCGTGACCAATGATTCCACTAAAGTTTTCTCCTTCAGACTGCCCTCCATTCTCCTCGGGCTCTTCCGCTTGAATTGACGGTTCTTCACGATTCTGCCTAAGCAGGCGTCTGGTTTCTTCCATCTGACGATCCAACATCATTTGAATCATCATTTGTACACCAGCCATTGTTATCGGCTCAGGAGCATCAGCTACGACAGGTACTTGTTGAATTACAGGCGATTGATTCCTGTTTTCATCAGCATTTCCAACTCCGCTTCTTGTTCTCACCATTTTTGATCTACACACCGAATTATTTCTCCTTATTACTCCAAACGATTGCATGCTAGTTCTAATATCGTATACATACGCTTAGAATCCTAAACACATAAACCTTCATATCCGGTTGGCAACAAACCGTAGATCCGAACAAATAATATCATATATGGCAACATAAAACATTTAGCACATAAAAGCATTTTAGGCAACTCTCCTAAAATAAACTAGTGCTCGTGTCTAAAATTTATCAGACACACACCTCACAATCTCCATTTAGCATCTTAAGTTTAAGTCTAGAAATCCTACAAATTCCTAATTCGCTTAAACTAATGCTCTGATACCAACTGTGACATCCCCAAAATCTCGGCCAGAAAAGACCGATTTCATTTATGCTTTTTAAAACATTTTCAGAGTAAATCCGTTTGATTTTAAAAGAGATGCGGAATTTGTTCCCAAAAACAAAACATGATAAAATAAATATTTATCAAAACATTTCATATAGAAATATGATTTCATTTCGTAAATCAAAAGTCGGGATGTCATGTTCCGATACAGATCACAAAGCATAAACGATAACATTACAAGTCGTTCAACAAATATATACATATACAGACTTGTAAACAAAAACAACTTGATGATTCGCCCATCTTAAGCTCTTGCGCCACTTCCTGTAATACAAATCAACTGAGTGGGTCAGGCTTGGGAGCCTGGTGAGCATATAGGGTTTTCAAACCCACAATAATTATATTTAATTACAACAATCAACAATAAACCCGATTACCCATTCCCGTTATCCTCACCTTACGTTCCTAAAAATAACGTCTATTATAAGGAACTTATTTCAGGATTTTCATCGGGACGGACATTACTGCAGAGGGGCTTCCTCAACAATAAGTGTCCTAAAGGCAACCATGTGGGGGATAGAGTACACCGGTGAACACGTCGTTCACAACACCTACAGGTAATGAGCCTGCTAGTGTTCCACAGGACAGTCTAGAATAGTCCGTGGTCGTCATCCATACTCTGCTGAATGACTAGAATAACACCAATAACACCGAGGCCTCTCATCTGTTTATTACACACCAATTATCTACCCATGTTCTACCCAACATATTAGTAGATAAAAATATACATTTTTATACACTGTTTTAAAAACCTGTATAACATGTTTTAATCAATACATATTCCACATAACAGATGAGGCATACACACATAACACGTATTTCGTAGAGAATATACATTCACACATATAACCACAAAATATATACACGTAGCACGTATTTTATATTAAATACTTCATAATATTGCGTATTGAAAAGGGACTATACACTCACCTGATCAGGAGATGATCCGACAGCACTACGGCTTATAGAAGTAGCGTCTCTCCGTAGATCTGGAAGATCTTCACAAAAACCGGCTCCTCGCGGGCAGGGCTTCGGCTCGGGAATAACGCTCTTCGGGATTCTCGGGGCTTCGGATCTCGCTTCAGGGCTAGGGAATAATACCGGGGCTTCGGGATATGATTGGCACGCAAATCGAGGCAAAACTTAGAGAGAGAGAGAGAAGAGTTTGAACAAGAGAAAATGGCTGATTTCGAGTTCTATTTATAGGCTGAGGGTCTGGGATTACGCGGGGCGTAATCTCAAATTACGCAAGGCGTACTCAGTACGCGGGGCGTACTCGGTTACGCGGGGTGTACTTTGACGTCACTGCATGCGTCGATCTGTGGCACTCGAGTATTGGTCAGACAAGTTGCATCCGACTGAGTACGCGGGGCGTACTCAATTACGCGGGGCGTAATTGACTCGTCGAACTTCTAAATTGCGTAACTTTCGCATACGAGCTCCGTTTTCGACGTTCTTTATATCCACGCGAAGGTCAGGCCATACTCTACAACTTTCATTTAGACTCCGTCGGCTAATTTTGACTTTTATTTTTATTATTTATTTTTAGAAGGCCGGGACAGAAAAACTTCGTTATAAATTCATAACTTCTTCGTCTGACGTCCGTTCTCGCCTAACTTTTCATCGTTTCGCTACTAACAATGAGATCTTCGATTCTCATTTAGATTGTTTCGGCTAAAAGCTGCTCGATCTCAAATCGAGTATTTGGGCTGCATACTGCTAAGTCAAAACTTAGAAAAATCGTAACTTCCTCATACGAAGTCAGATTTGGGCGTTCCTTTTATGCACGCTCTCGGTTTAACGAAATCTACGACTTTCGTTTAGATCGCTAAGGCTAAATATCGCTCTATCTTAAATTCATATTTTACGTCACTCGACGTCGTGCCGGTTCTGTCGCGAAACTTCGACATGTCCTAACTTCTTCGTTATAACTCGGATTTTGGCATTCCTTATATCTCCGGAATCCTTGTTTCAACCACTACAACTTTATGAAAAGATATCGGGCTTATCTCACACTTAAATTTTGACGCTTATTTTATTCTTAATTCATTAACTTATAATAATTAAGAAAATAAACACATAAATCACATAATTCACATAATTCACAAATAATACATTTTTTTATTATTTCAAATTGGGTTACAAAGGTTAACCTAGACTATTACATTGCTAAAAATGGCAATCCCAGAAAAACGGGCGTTACAACGGCAAAGGAGGCGATATGGCTGAAGAACTTCATTGGAGACCTTAGAGTTGTACCAGCTATTAAAGAGCCAATGGAAATTTTCTGTGATAGTGAAAGTTCTGTTGCCTTAGCCAAGAAACCAAGGGATCACGGGAGATCCAGACACATCGACAAAAAATACTATTTTATCAGACATCGGATAGAAGAAGGACTCCTCGTGGCAAAGAGGGTATCATCGGATGAGAACCCAGCAGATACCCTCACGAAGGGACTGACTTGGGTTAAGCATCTCCAGCATGCTCGGAGCATAGGGATGAAAGATGATATTAGATTTAGTAGTTAGATAACCTAGAAATTTGTAAAGTGTAATTGAAATTAGATGATGAATAAAAGGTGTTTTATTTATGAGTAAAGTGTTGCTATCTCTTGTCGATCGTTTACTATATTTCTTTTGCATGTTTTGACTTCCAGAATAATTTTGTTTGGTATAACATATTATTCAAACCTCCACAGTCGGTCATATGTCGGAAGTAGGTATGAATCAAGACTGTCATGATTGGTTGCAGAGGTCTAAGGTGTTGGACAAGGCTACAACAATCATGAGTGCTCATAAGTTCTGAGCATTGGACTCAACCCACGCTCACTGGAACCACTTCATGGAATTCTATCTCGAGTGATCGTGAGACGGTAATATCATATAAGTCTTCAAACCTAGAGAGATGATTTGTTACTTACAAGTTGGTTATGCATTGATTGTACGAAAACGCATTGGTACCTCGATGTTATAAAACGTGCTTTTGTGTATAATTCAATGAGTGGTAGAACAAACATATGAGTCGAAGTTTATCTGTTCCTTCTTGTATTAGAAGCTGATATCTGGGCCCCTCGATGATTTTGTTTTGACCTATGTACCGGGCCCGATCAGAACTAAGTTGATGTGTTCAATTAAGTTCTTTGTCAAACAAATCGGAAATCGGGAAACAAACTGTTAGACAATAAGTAAGACATTGTTCCATGTATTTGTCCGGCTGATATCTAGAACAGAGGATTATATGATCACTTATCTTAAATGGCGTATCAACATCTTATCAGTTCCGAGAGACCTTGAAAGAGCTACGATTGCCGATCGGTTCCTGAAGTACTGGAGTTATAGTTATTAGACTTATCCAAGTAGGAGACTGTTGGATAAGGTGTCTAAGTCCATAACTATTTCTGGTTAGTACTTGACCCGACCCGGCATGGTCCATTTGGGTTGCATGGCACCATGCAATTGGATAGACTAAATGAGAGGAATAACACTTGGAGATTATTAATATATTATAAGTTCTAATATATTAATAATATTATTTGATTAGTTTGATCAAAGAATTAATTTGGAATTAATTAAGTGATCAAAAGATAACTAATTAAATATATGGGTTGATTATGTAAATCATTCATATCTTGTATAGTAGGCTAAGAGGCTCCATGGATTATCAAGTTGGGTTCTACCCATAGGATGCTCCATGGGAGTTACAAACCCATGGGTCATGGAAATGAAAAGTCATGACACATTAGGGTTTACATGGTGTAACCCTAGATGTGTCAACACTATATAAGGATCCCATTCTCCACCAAAATCGGCGACACATAAGAAACTAGAGGGCTAGGCCGATTTCAAGAAGTGTGTATTATCTCAAAAGTCTTTCCAAGAGCATTTGGTGTTGTGTGAAGCATTTGAGGCATCAAACTTGGGGTGCTAGGCTCACAAGGTTTCAAGGAACATAAGCAACAACAAGACAAACATAGATCCAAGGTTATTAGGGTTGCATGTACACTTAGGAAGTGTTAGAATGCTCAAAACCCATCAATAGCTCCAACGGAGATGAAGGATCGCATGACGTAAATTCATGAGTTGTTGGATAACAGTTTCATTCGACCTAGTTCATCACCCTGGGGAGCCCCGGTGTTATTCGTGAAGAAGAAAGACGGAAGCATGAGGATGTGCATAGACTACATAGAGCTGAACAAGGCAACGATAAAGAACAAGTACCCATTTCCGAGGATTGATGACCTATTCGATTAGCTGCAAGGTTCGAGCTATTTCTCAAAGATTGATCTTAGGTCATGATATCATCAGCTGAAGGTGAGAGATTAGGATATTGAGAAGACTGCATTTAGAATGAGATATGGACAGTGTGAGTTCTTGGTTATGTCGTTTGCACTAACCAATGCTCCAACAGCATTCATGGATTTGATGAATAGGGTTTGTAAACCATTCCTCGATAAATTTGTGATAGTGTTCATCGACAACATTTTGATCTAATTGGAAAACCAAGAGGAGCATGGCAAGCATCTACGGGGAGTATTAGAAGTGCTGAAGAAGGTGAAGTTGTATGCAAAGTTCTCCAAGTATGATTTTTGGATCCAAGAAGTCCAATTCTTGGGTCATGTGGTTAACCAGGAGGGAATAATGGTTGACCCAGCAAAAATCGAAGTTGTGATGAAGTGGGGATGTCCAAAGAGTCTCACATATATTCGAAGCTTTCTGGGATTAGCTGGATACTACCGACGATTTATCCAAGCCTTTTCTTCGATAGCTGCTCCATTAATAGCATTGACCCACAAAGGAGCTACATATACGTGGAGTGAGAAATACGAAGAGGCATTCGAGAAGCTAAAGAAGATGCTATGTGAAGCACCGCTTCTTTCTCTACCCGATGGAGTTGAAGACTTTGTGGTCTATAGTGACGCATCTGGAGTCGGGTTGGGTTGTGTTCTGACCCAAAGAGAAAAGGTGATAGCATACGCATCTTGACAATTGAAGGAGCACGAAAAGAACTACCCACTCATGATATGGAGTTGGCAGGGGTAGTTTTGCTCTAAAGATATGGAGGCGTTAACTCTATGGCACGAAGTGCAAACTTTTCACTGATCATAAGAGTCTCTAGTATCTCTTTAATTAGAACGAATTGAATATGAGGCAACGACTCTGGCTAGAATTACTCAGGACTACGATTGTGAGATACCTTACCACCCCGGTAAAGAAAATGTTGTTGCCGATGCACTCAGTTGGAAAGTCAATCTTGAAAGGAAAAGGCCAAGAGCGTTGAGAATTGAAGTTGTCTCAATGATTGTGGAAAGCTCAAGAAGAAGCTTCAGAAAAGAATGACCGAAAAGAAGAACGTTTGGGAAAGACGTTGGTATTCGATACAAACCTTCAAGGACTAAAGGTATTCCAAGAAAGAATTTGGGTACCTATGACAGGAGGAGTAAGAGATCTTCTGATGGAAGAAGCTCACAAAACCATGTACCCGATTCATCCTGATAGCACCAAAATGTATAGGGACCTAAAACCCTACTACTGGTGGCCGACGATGAAGCTCGATGTTGCGAAGTATGTGGCTGAGTGTGTGATATGTGCGAGAGTTAAGGCACAACATCAGAAACCATATGGGAGTTTAGAACCTTTACTTGTACCCATCGGTAAATGGGAAGACAGCACCATGGATTTTGTGACTAAACTACCCAGAACGAAGAATGGTCACGACATGATTTGGCTGGTCTATGGATAAGCTCGCAAATGCTTACGTGAAGGAAATTGTAAGACTTCACGGTGTTCCTATAACGATTATATCCGATCGTGATAGTCGTTTCACGTCGAGGTTTTGGAGGAGTCTACAAGAGGAATTGGGTACGAAGTTGTGTCTGAGTACAGCTTACCATCCGCAGACTGATGGTCAGAGTGAAAGAACGATTCAAACATTGGAAGATATGTTGAGAGCATGTTCCCTAGAGTTCCAAGGTAACTGGGATGAGCACTTACCTTTGGTAGAATTTTCCTACAAGAACAGTTTCCACTCGAGCATCAAGATGGCACCCTATCAAGCTTTGTACGGACAGAAGTGTCGTACGCCGTCTTGTTGGCTTGAGGTCGAAGAGAAGCAGTTTATGGGCCCCGAGATAGTCCATGAGACTGCTGAGAAGCTGAATGTAATTAGGGAAAAAATGTTAGCAGCTCATGATCGTCAGAAGAGCTATGCTGAGAAGAAAAGATGACCGATGACCTTCGAAGTTGGGGATTCGGTTTTGCTGAAAGTCTCACCATGGAAGGGAATTATAAGATTCGGAAAATGAGGAAAGTTGAGTCCAAGGTTTATTGGACCGTTCAAAGTTCTTTAGAAGATTGGGAACCAAGCTTACAAGCTCGAATTGCCCGAAGAACTAGATGGTATTCATAACACCTTCCATGTGTGTTATTTGAGGAAGTTCACGGGAGAAGTTCCCGACATAATTCCAATCTCAGAGCTAAGAATGGATGAAAATAAGAGGCTAATCGAAGATCTAGAGGCAATTATTGACTGTAAGACTAAGAAGTTATGACGCTAGATAGTCAACTTAGTGCTAGTCCGATGGAAACATTCGAATGGGTCGAACCTTACTTGGGAAACAGAAAGTGACATGATGGGTCGCTACCCACATCTGTTTGTTGATGCATGATTCCGGGACGGAATCATCCTAAGGGGGAAAGAATTGTAGCGCCCGGGTTTCAGGGCTAAGCATTTTAGATGATGTAATAGTCTAGGTCAACTATTGTAACTCTTTTTAGAGTAATAAAGATGAAATATTTGAGTATTATGTGAATTATGTGCCTTTAAGTGATTATTACTTAATTATAAATATGTAATAAATAAAGAATAAAAATAAGCGTCAAAATTAAAGTGTGAGATAAACTCGATATCTCTACATAAAGTTGTAGTGGACGAAACTGATGGGTTTTGGTCCTAAGAACATCTTATGTGCTCATACAAACCCTAATGCTTGGATCTAGGTTTCTCTATTGTACATGCAAGTCATCCAAGACTATAAACCCTAATTCTAGCATACAAGTAATCATATTAACATAAGAATGGGTTTAAGATATTACCTTGATTGTTATATAGCAATAACAATCCCAAATCCTCCTTGTATTGACTTTAGAAAGCTTAGAGTCACAAATGTCACTCCTCTAATGGTTCACAAACACCATAAGCAAGAGGATGAAGAGGAGAGAGGATGGAGGCTGCCCAAAAACGTCTACAAATCCTAGAGGAGTCTTAGCCACGTTTCTAGGTCATAAGGGATCTATAAATATAGGAGGCTATTAGGGTTATCTAACAAGGAAACCCTAATTTGGATGCTTAAGCCCTAAGCAACCCATAGACTTCTTTAATTAAGGCCTTGGACGATTTCTTATGGGCTTCCCCATAGAATTCGTCCACTCCTTAATATAAGGCAATCCATGACCCAAATTGCAATTATCTTATATTTACAATTCCAGTCCCTTAAGTTTAATTAATCTCTTTTAGTCACAAAACTAATTACCAATTAATTATTGACTAATATTAATTAAAAAATATGATTTATCCTTTAATATATTATTCTCATAATATATTAATAAATCATATTTAATCCTTTCTCTCCATAATTCATCCTATCAAGTTGCTTTGGTGAAGGCAACCCAAAAAGACCATGCACCATTGGGTCAAGTACATACCAAAATAGTTATGGACTTAGACACTAATCCAACAGTCTCCCACTTGGATAAGTCTAATAACTATTATGGGTATGACTACAGATCCTGATCTGCAATCGTAGCTTTCCAAAGCCGCTGTCAACTCTGATCCTATCAGATACACGTGTCCTTAAGATTAGGGATCATATATTCCTCCATTCTAGATATCGTATAAGAAAGGATTTCAAATCATTCTCCTTGTACTATATCTCGATTTCCGATTTATGACGACTGACTAATTGAACAAATCAAATTAGCCCTAGCCCGGCCGAGCATTTACGTTTGGCCCAAAGATATCGCTATTATCCTACTTTGGATAAAAGGAACAGATAAACTTTGATACAATGCTTGCTTGCACTTACTCACCGAATCACACACAACAATATGTTTTATAACACCAAGTTACTAGTGCATTTACATATTATCAATGTGCAACCGATTTGCAAAATACAACTCACACATCTCGGTTTCAAGAATATAAGATGTTATCGTCTCACCAATCACTCGTGATACAATTCGTGGATTTTCTTATGTCTAATACTCTTTTAGACAATCCACACACCAATTCACGACAGTCTTCATTCATATCTACTTCCAACATATGAACGACTGTGGCCCGTTCGAATAATTCGATTATTCTTAATAAATTCAATTATTCTGGAAGTCAAAACATGCAAAGTGAAACACAAGAATAATACTAATCCCATATGGCCTCAAACCTTTGAGCATAAATAAAACACCTTTTATTTATCACGATATCGATTACTCATTATTTGTTGTTTCGGTTAATCAACTTCTTACTTGAATTACAACACTTGTCCCATGCTCCTAGCATGCACACAATGTTTACCTATGGTTCTTACTTTGTGAAATAGACCAAATTGAGCACATGTCCAATCATTCTCATTTCAAAACTCCAAATCTTTTTTCCATAAGTGAGAGAATATCAAATTCTTGCTACTTATAGAATATGTTAGATTCTAACATTTTATGCAATGATCCTTTTGTAATGTCACTGCACCAAAGTCACAAAGACTATTGCCAATGATATTACAAAATCTTCTATCGGAGATTGTTACAAGACAATCCCTTGGATATGATGTCTCTCACTCAAAGCACATTCCTTTGAACATCCTTTTGCATAAAAGTTCCTAATCCTAGACATAGATTTTTTTAATATTCAATTCCCAATATGGACACGCTTCCATATTTTCCATATGACAACTTATTCTTAATAGAATTTTATCTATTCGTAATGATGTCGATATGGTCCATCCAATATGGAAACATTTCCATAATTTCCATATGACAACTCATTCTTAATAGAATCTTTTCTATTCATAATAATGTCGATATGGTCCATCCAATACCATGCTTCCAACTACTCAAAAGCGATCAATCCTCATCAAACTTTGGATTGTCCTTTGATAGTTGTTTAATTATTTTAGTCAAAACCAATTATTGTCCTTTTTCCCTCTAAATGCGCTAGACATTTGGAAAATTTTAGAATGGTCAAATATTAAAGCATTTGCAATCGATCTTATACCCGAAGCGTATGGGACATGATGCATAATGCTTTATTTGCTATGTTCTCAAAAATTCGAATTGTGAAGAGGAATGCCGTAATCATAATCGAAATTTTAAGAACACACTATGTACCCTTGACTAAATTTATTAACATTTCTCAACCTAATCCTTTAGATTTGAAATGAAGCATAATATTCTCTCCCTTAATTATAGCAAAAGAACTTTACAACCCTTACGACTTTGCAAGGTATAACTCTTGTTTTCTATAATTAATATTGCCAACTTGCAATACGTGCCTTAATAATCATACACTCATAACATTTATGCTCCCACTATCATGATGATTATTATAAACATAACCCTTATGCTCCCACTAGCTTCGACATGTATTCATAAACATCTTAACCTTTTAGAAAAACAATACCTATTGAATTTCTTAAGTCCATGTTTCTAATACTTAGTGCTTTCATAGCCTTTTATCAAGGCTTTTTGAACTTATACACCTTTGCCTTAGATAGTTCATATATGTGTGTAAACAATTGCCAAACCTCACAATTCAAATTATGGAAAGGGATACCGTAACCATAATCGAATTCGAGAATGCAATTTTACAATCACTATCTTTTTAAAATCTTTCTTAGTGAAAGCATTTCCTCACAATCATTTTCATGAAGGAGGAAATCTTATGAAACTTAGATTTAAATGGTGTATTTGTTCTTATCCATGTGAATTTGTCAAAACCAAAGTTTACGACAAATTCAAACTCATATGGATTGAACTTTCTTAATCTCGATTTCTTGCCTTATGGTAGCACAGCTGCCCACCATGTCTTCCAAGTAGTTAAGCAGCTCACCTTTTCTTATCAATGTACTTTCCATTAATCAAGGTCCTTGCCTTTTATGCAATCAAATGAGAACTCATAGGACTCACATGCATAATTAACTCGCTTGGATTGGCACAAAAACAAAATAATGTCAACACGATAGGTTGTAAACCTCAACTCGTGTGCTAGTGATGATCAATAAGGTCTATTTTGATTTGTTCTTGAAACCTTTCAAGACCATTAAGACTCCCACTGACTCCTTCACATATAAGATTCTCTTGTCAATAACCATTTCTTGACAAACAAATATTCAAGAGTTAGTGTAGCTTTTATCAAAACACTTCATAAATTGATCCTAGTTGGTCTTTGTCTTATCCGAGACATCACAACTTTCCACATTTGATGAATTTTATAAACCTTTTTAATACTTGTCACTCATTATGACAATCTTAACTTTAAGACTTGTTATTGGAACGATGTACGATTGACTTCTTGATTTAACCATTTCTTCAATCCTTGATTCCTCTTCTTAAACATACAATTGTACTAAGACTCACTTAGAGGATCAATTGAGATATGGTTCTTAATCATTAAGACCTATCATAAAGCATAAAATCTACTCTCCCTTCTTCTTAGAATGGAGAAACTTTTATCTTTCTACCTACTTGATTCTTCTTATTCGTTCTGCTATTGATTTAAACTTTTTCAATCAATTCATAATTACACTTAATCTTGTAAGTATAATCATATTTACTAAACCTTTAGTAAATCATGACGAATATCATTGTTACTCTTATGGTGGACTTGATTAACACGCAACTTTGTGTGCTTGATCTCCTAGTCCTTCACTTGACACTTTGTCAATGAATTAGTCTAATTTCCAAATATGAAATTTCTCATTCATCGTGCAACCAAGTTGCATGATTCCAAGTTTCTGTCCAATTGAAACTTGGGCGATGAGAAACTCTCCCTATTTGGTAAACTCTCGACTTTCCATAAATAACATAATAAGAACCAAATCCATTATTGCTAATAATAGAAACATTCAAACATTAATTTTTCATATACGCCATTGCAAGGATAAATAAATAAATAAAATCAAAATTTATTTTATTGCGGAAAAATTTTGTCCTTACAATGCAATTCATTGAAAAACTATGCTAATACATTTTTCTTAGCAATCTAATTCTAACTCTAAGTAATAGCTCAAGAATCTAATCTTCGAGAAATGCGATCGAAATCCATTCTTTCACGGTTAGATTCTACTCACTTCTTCCCTTAAGCTTCCTTTCTTTTCTTCGATCCTACAAAACATCAATTGCAATCTTATCACATTATGTATTAAGAATCTAGAATATAAGCTTAAAAGAGTTAGTTAATGGATTTTACCTATATTAGAGCCATACGTTTCGACTCTCCCATCTCTTAGATCTCTTAGGTAAATGGGGCAGCTTCGTCTCCAATGCCCTTTCTCTTGGCAATAAAAGCAAATTGACTCTTTTGGAACATGACATGGAACTACTTCAGACATTGCCTTTCTCTTATGATCAAAATTTTCGATCATAGCATGTCTTTCGTTGCCATTGTCTATATCCATAGAGGTCTTGAAGGCAGATTCACCAATCAACTTTTCTTTTCTATTGCGCCAAACCATTTCTGATTCAGCAGCAATAAGCATATAGGTGAGATCTATAAGGGTCACGTCGTGGTTCATCATATAGTACTCTCTTACGAACTCACTATACGAGTTAGGAAGTGACTGAAGAACCCAATCAACAGCCATTTCCTCACAGACAACGGATCCCAACATTCTTAACCTATCAATGTGTGACTTCATCCCTAGAACGTGTGCACACACCGACTTTCCTTCTTTATGTTTACTTGCTAAAAGGGCTCGAGTGATCTCGAACTTGTCAAGCCTTTGAACTTGTGGGTTAGGGAGAATAATTAGAGGAGGAGGAGGAAGTGAAGTATGATCTCTTGTTCCTCGATCGAATCGTGGAATATCATCTTCATGTGGAATGCTTGTTCCATGGGATTTGAGAAGACCATAGTTGTCAAACTTTGACATCTACAAAACGGGAGAAAATGAATTCAAGTAAGTTGATTGATTGAGTCCTTAGTAAATCACCCAAATGAGATACTAAGGCTAGGACCCAACACAATATTCTACAACTCGGGAGAGGGATGCCGTAACCCAAATTGCAGAACATTTGAAGGTAAGTGAATGACGATTCACTAATTTCCACCATGAAAAACGAAAAAGAAATTTTAAGTTTTAAATCTATGAAAACTCCTAGATCCTTTGAGATTCATTGAACTTTCAATGGCATGTTTAAATCTCGATATGCCCCTCTTGTTTGTGACTGGGATGCCGAGGATCACAAAGCGGGTGTGAATAACCATGCAAAATTACATGGTGCCCTCACATGTTACATTCACCTATTCGATGCGCCGGTAAACCACACACGCTCCACCGAACTCTGACAAACATTGAGTCACCCTTTGCTACCTTTGCTTAGAACCATTTAGTGTGCCGGTAAACCACACACGCTCCACTAACGTCTTTGCAAGGGCACAAAGTGTAATTTCATGGAATTGCATCAATTCACTTTTTCCTAAGTAACTAAGATTAGGAATTTTATGAAAACATTTAGTTACTTTAATAATTCATTATACTTATAATGGAAGGTTTCGTCATATGCTACCCGTTCGGCTAACGACCCTCCACTAGTCAAGAGTGCGGTGGGTAAGAGTGGATACCCATTCAATCGCCATTTTATAGACAATTTCCTTAAACACCCCTTATAGACTAGCTTCGTGAATGAGGCCTACTAACGGTAAGACTAACTTTTACTCATACATATATAATGTTAGACTTTTAATGTTATATATATATATATATATATATATATATATATATATATATATATATATATATATATATATATATATATATAGTATAGGGTGTATTTTACACTTTTAAAATACTAGGTGGTTTAATTTAACAACTATACTTTTAATTCAATTAAATTGTTAACCTAAACTTTTTATGGATTTATTAAACCTCTTTTAATTATACACCTTAATTAATTAATAAAACCATAAGTGAGTGATTTGAACTTTTCAAAACATTACTAGGGTTTTAGAATTTAACATTCCTAATTGAACTTTTAATCAACTTTTAAATTCCAAAACTTGAGGGCAAGTTTTGAAACATTTCAAAACATTAGGGTTTAGAATTTAAATATACATAAAAATTAAACTATTAATTCAAAATTTAAATTCCAAAACTTGAGGGCAAGTTTTGAAACCTTTTTCAAAACATTAGGGTTTCAACTATTTAAATTTCAAAACAACAAAACTTTTGGGTTTAAATTTAAACTATAAAACCTAAAGGGATTAAATTGAAACTATTCCAAACTTTGTCAAGAATATTCTAGATCACATAATTCAAATAAGGCAATTCACTATAATTGGTGGTTATCTAATTAGATCTAGTTCAAATTCTTGCAAGATAATGATCAAATAATTTCCATAACTTAACATATATCAAATAAGGTAACAATTATCTAATTAGATGACCAAAATCTTTTATTTTGACAAGGATAATCATAAGGGATTAACAAAATTCGAATTTTATTAAGTTTAAACAATTATGGCAATTATCCTAAATCAAAATAGGAAAAAATTCCGAAAATCCGCCTATCTGACAGCTAAACTCGCCGAGTCCCCTTATGGACTCGCCGAGTAGGGGCCTACTCGCCGAGTCCACAATGGGACTCGCCGAGTACATCAGGCAGGAGGCAAAAAACAATTTTTTTCAAGCATGAACAAATTAACAAGGCATCAATACAATAGAAACCAATCAAGGCTCTGATACCACTGATGGGTTTTGGTCCTAAGAACATCCTATGTGCTCATACAAACCATAATGCTTGGATCTAGGTTTCTCTATTGTACATGCAAGTCATCCAAGACTATAAACCCTAATTCTAGCATACAAGTAATCATATTAACATAAGAATGGGTTTAAGATATTACCTTGATTGTTATATAGCAATAACAATCCCAAATCCTCCTTGTATTGACTTTAGAAAGCTTAGAGTCACAAATGTCACTCCTCTAATGGTTCACAAACACCATAAGCAAGAGGATGAAGAGGAGAGAGGATGGAGGCTGCCCAAAAACGTTTACAAACCTTAGAGGAGTCTTAGCCACGTTTCTAGGTCATAAGGGATCTATAAATATAGGAGGCTATTAGGGTTATCTAACAAGGAAACCCTAATTTGGATGCTTAAGCCCTAAGCAACCCATAGACTTCTTTAATTAAGGCCTTGGACGATTTCTTATGGGCTTCCCCATAGAATTCGTCCACTCCTTAATATAAGGCAATCCATGACCCAAATTGCAATTATCTTATATTTACAATTCCAGTCCGTTAAGTTTAATTAATCTCTTTTAGTCACAAAACTAATTACCAATTAATTATTGACTAATATTAATTAAACAATATGATTTATCCTTTAATATATTATTCTCATAATATATTAATAAATCATATTTAATCCTTTCTCTCCATAATTCATCCTATCAAGTTGCTTTGGTGAAGGCAACCCAAAAGGACCATGCACCATCGGGTCAAGTACATACCAAAATAGTTATGGACTTAGACACTAATCCAACAGAAACAACGATTCTGGGGATATAAAGAATGTCGAAATCCGAGTTATAACGAAGAAGTTATGACACGTCGAAGTTTCGCGACGGAACCGGCGCGACACCTGGAAGCGTAAATAGTGAATTTACGATAGAGCGACTTTTAGCCTTAGCGATCTAAACGAAATTCGTAGAATATGTTAAACCCAAAGCATCCATAAAAAGAACGCCCAAATCTAACTTCGTATGAGGAAGTTATGATTTTCCGAAGTTTCAGCTTAACAGTGTACAACCCGGAGTTCGAATATTAGATCGAGCGGTTTTTAGCCGACACAACCTAAACGAGAATCGAAGATCTCATTATTAGTAGCGTAACGATAAAAAAACA
Organism: Lactuca sativa; assembly: GCF_002870075.4. Classification (NCBI taxonomy): domain Eukaryota; kingdom Viridiplantae; phylum Streptophyta; class Magnoliopsida; order Asterales; family Asteraceae; genus Lactuca; species Lactuca sativa. The sequence goes on along the minus strand of NC_056631.2, from coordinate 88,086,864 downwards.
GATGAAACGGACCTCGGATGAAAAAGTTATGAGATTTTAACGAACCAATCATGTCCCGGCCTATTAATAATATAACTTTTATAATAAAGTCGAAATTAGTTGACGGAGTCTAAATGAAAGTCGTGGAGTACGTTCCCGCCTATGTGTGGATATACAGAACGTCGAAAACGGAGCTCATATGAGGAAGATACGAATTTTTGAAGTCCGGAAGGAAAATTGTGAAGCCTGATGCGATGATGCTGACGTGGCACATCTCCAGCTGTCGATTACTGATTGCAGATGACCTTCAGATTCGGACACATCATCCTTCGCTACACCCCGTGTCCGAGGCCAAGTACGCCCAGCGTACTTCGGTTCTTATCCATTCCGATGCACGTGCGAGACAGCTGGTGCGAGCCGACAGCCTTATCCGAAGCTACGCCCAACGTAGCCTCCTCCGAACGCACCGTGTAAGTCTGAAGTTGGCCCTATAAAAGGGTGCGAGATGTTCCGAGGAAAATGCACCAAATCCACTCTCTCTCTAGTTTCTTTCTACCTCTAGCCTATCCTAACCCCCCCTAAACCCTAGGGAACCCCCTAGCACCCGAAGGAAGCCCCGAGGCTTCCGGAGTCCTGAGAAAAAGGGTCTTTCGGTTTAGAAACGCTGCTCCAAGCGAAGCGCAGTTTTCTTTAAAACCCGTTGTAAGTGAGCTACGCCTATGAAATTTTTAATATAGCTTTTAAATAATTATAGTGATGTTATTAGGTCATTAGAATATTTAATTAGGCTATTATTATGGGTTATATAATGTCGTTATAATATCTTTTTAACCACTCGCAGTACGGGAGATCCGGTTTGGAGGGCCGCTTGGGTTGCTTGATTCAGAAGTGCTTATATGCCAAAATGATCCTACCCTCCGGTGTTCCATGTATGGCCTCATCTGTATATAGTGGGCGAAAAGTATTATGCCGCACTTATATAATAGTAATAATGGTTAGACTATTAATTAGTCGCGGTTAACGTTAGACTAAACCCTAGTGGTACTGATACTAGGTTTTGTCGAGGGAAAAATTGTTTTGAGATAACGAAGCGTTGTTCGAGTGCAGAGTCACCACCTTTCAAGTGAGTGCATAGTCCCTTTCATCTTACACATAGATATGAAGTATTTATTATATAATTTATGTGATGTGTGTGCCTATTGCCTGAATACTTGCTGTCTATGTTTGACGAAAGATTTTTATACATGTTTTAAATGTTTTAAAATGTATACGTATTTTATATCTACAAAATGTGTTGGGTAAAACATGGGTAGATGTAATAGTTTATGTGTGAGCAAATAAAACAATGAGAGGCCTCGTTATAAATGTTGTTGATGATCCAGTCATCTAGCCAAGTATAGATGACGACCACAGACTATTCTAGACAGTCTAGTGGAACGCTACTAGGCTCGTAACCTGTAGGTGTTTATTTGAACTGTGTGTTTACCAACAGTATTCATCCCTCACATGGTTACCTTATTTGACATGAATTTCTAAGGAATCCCCGAAGCATGTGTTGTCACCCCGATGAAAGTCCTTAGACTATGTCCCTTGTGTTAGGCGTTTTAGGGACGTAAAGTGAGGATAACGGGAACGGGTAATCGGGTTTGTTTGGTTTGATAAAGTTAATAAACTTATTTATTGTGGGTTGAAAACTCTATGTGCTCACCAGACTCCAAAGCCTGACCCACTCAGTTTCTTCCATTATAGGTAGTGGCGCATGAGCATAGATGTTTGGATGAGAGATAAGGGATTATAGGCATGTAAATATGGAATAATGTAGTAAGGCCTATGTTGTAATGTTTATGCTTATGATCTGTATCGAACATGACATCCTGAGTCTTTTAATGAAATAAATTTATATGGAAATGCTTTTGATAAATCTTTATCATATTTTTGTTTTGGGACAAATTTTGCAACTATTTTATTTAAAGGGTTACTCTGATTTTCAAACAAGCATAAACAAAAATCGGTCTTTTCTGGCCGTGAAAATGGGGATGTCACAATAATAGAGAAAACATAGATCCAAGTTTTATAGGGTTGCATGTATACCATAGGAGTGTTAGAATGCTCAAAACCCTTTAGAAACTTGAGTAAGCGGTCTCTTATGATTCATTAATATATTATAAGTTCTAATATATTAATTTGAAATCATATTATTTAATTAGTATTGATCAAGAATTAATTTGGAATTAATTATTTGATCACAAGAGGCTAATTCTATATATGGGTATTGATTTGGTAAATCAATGATTTTTATAGTATGGGCTTATTGTTATTTAGGATGGGCAAAACCAACATGGTAGTCCATGGAGGTTTAACCCATGGAGCCTAAGTAATATGAAAGGTCATGGGCATTAGAGTTCTTGGAGTTCACTAGCGCCGATTTTGGAGCTAGAAATATCTCTCTCAAGTTCTTCTTTGGCCCAGGTGTGTTGTGAACCGTTTGAGGCATCACACTTGGGGTTCTAAGTTCTTAAAGGCCAAAACTACAAGCTAAAACAAAGAGGTAATTCTATAACTCATTTTCAAGTTAATTATGTCAATTGTATGCTAGTTGTAGGCTTAATTCTTTGAAATAAAATATTTCATGTATAATTAGAGAAAACAGAGATCCAAAGCATTTAGGGTTGTATGTGCACCATAGGATGTTTTAGTATACAAAACCCAACAGATGCACCCTATATAAACACCTTAAGTCATTAGGGTTGGCCTCTTTATCAGCCCCTAAGCCTTCAAAACCCTAGAAATCGTTCCTTAGCCTCCATTGTTGTATATTGATGTCATTGTGTGCACTTTGGTGTGTTTTGGATCATATTCAAGAAGAAGGAGTTTAATGCAAGGTTGTGGATCAAGGAAGAGCTTGTAGATCTTGATTCTCTACTTTATTTCCAGCTTATTTGAGGTAAAAATCTTTGATCCTGTTCATTAGAAGCTTAGATCTAGTCTATATGAGTTTTGGACCCTTTTTGGTCCCATGAAGGAGATCTAGTGATTTGTCACCACTCCAGGAGCTATGAGTTGTCATTCCTGGGTTTATGAGGTTCATGGTCCATAAAGTTTGCACCTTTAGGGTTTAAAATTAACCATGCATGAGATTATGTCCATTAAGTGAAAGTAAAGTTCTATATCTTGAAGTTGGGTTCTTTTGGGGCATGCAAAGTCAGCAAGTCAGTGACTTCATGGTTATTGACGCTTATTAGGAGTTAGATCTATGGTTTGGGCTTCTGGTCTTAAGCATTAAGTACTTAATGTGGATTTTGGCTTAATGGGTGAGTCCGTTGGGCATACAAGTCTATACACACATCGTACAAGCCATTTAGCATATATGCTTAGCGTAGAGCGGAGTACTCCCCGCGTACTCAGTCTAAGGGGTTGTGCGTTTTTGGGCTTCGAGGTTGGGTTTTCCTTTTCGGCTAAAGTGCTTGGGCCTTGTTGGGCCATATAAAGACAAGTGTTTGGACTAAGAGAAGGTTTGGGCTTTAGGGTAAGGCCAATGTAAGGGTTTGGGCCCAATTTGAAAAATTAGGCCATAAATGGGTCTTGGGTGATTATTTGGATTTTTAGGCCTTTAGATTGTGAGTTTGGGTATTAGTCCTGGATAAAACTGGGTGAGGGGTAAAATAGTCCTTTTACCCCAAGTATGGATTGTTGGATATGGATTGGAACCCAAATGTTAATTAGGTGTTATTTTTTATGGATAGCTCGGGGATTCGTCGGACCAACAGCCAGGGATTTTCAGTGAGATTCAGCAGTCGAGGTGGGTTTCCTCACCGGGTTTAGCAGGTCTAAGGCACCAATGTCGGCCCGATGCCGAGCGAAGCACGATGAGGGCGAGGACCGATGCCCGATGCTGCTATGTATATCGGGTGAGGCCTGATGATTGAATCATATGCTATTGTTTTATAATCATTGTATGTGTTAGCATGATTATATGATATATATTGTATGTGTATAGTGGGCGGGGACTAAGAATAACATATCTTTATACCGAGCGGGACTCGATGTCGGACGGGGCCTGATGTAGGGTGAGGGACCATTACGTGATTTATTATGTATGGTATGGGGTAGTTTGGGGAACTCACTAAGCTATGTGCTTGCGATTTTCAGTTTATATTTCAGGTACTTTTGTTTCCATAGGGAAGAGTTTGGGATGACTTCATCACACACACCATGTAGTTCCGCTTTTGTGATTTACTCTGATTGATATGTTGTGTGCTACACTTATTTTCACTTGGATTGCATTAATAATATTTTTGGGAATACTGTTTTGTTTAAATTAAAAATGAAATTTTTGTGTCATATTTTTGGGACGTTACATATCATTTCATTAAAAAAGTTTTTCGTTCGTGAGATCCCAAGTAGCGGTTCGGATCCTGGTTTTAGATTTGAACAAAACAATGATAAAGCACGCAATGAAAGTGAAATTCTACGGACCCTTTTAAGGATTTTTATGTTTTTGGGAGAGAATACATGCGCAACTTGTCTTTACATTTATATAAACTTCAAATCATTATTTAAAAGTTTATAATATTATGTTATTGTTATAATATTATGTTATTGTTATATATAACAAACACTTGTTAAAAACGAACTAAATCAACCCAAAAATATATACGTTGAACAAAATATAATAATCTATATTTTTAATATTTTAAATAAATAAAGATATAGTTTTGTGATATTTATAAAAGATAATTATTATATTACCATTTGTAAATATAACTATCAATATAGTCGTCAAATGTCATTTTTACTTATAAATGATATTTTTCTTGTTTTATGAACATCTACATTATTTTGGTATTGTTGGTTTCATATTGGGTAAAACTTGGTTTTGGTCAACATACAACCGTGATGCCGTTCAATTTTTGTTAGAAAACTTTTATTATCGTTTTTATACAACATATGCACATTAAGTCTAATAAACTTTATAACTTAAGGTTTAAGACATGAAATCACACTTTTGAACGATTGAATTTAACGAATGAACGATAAGTCTAGTAACTTTATAACTTAAAGTTGAGGACGTGCAATCTCACATCTAAAACATTCAGAACTAAACAAATGTACAAAACTGGTTAGAAACCTTATATAGTAACTAAAACTCAAATCACAAAACTGTACAGTAGTTATATACTATTAATACTCTAAATTACACAACTTATATACAAACATATATTCACTCATGCCTTGGAGACACATAAACTTACTCACGCCTTGGAGGCTAATCCATTCACTCATACGTAGGACACATACTATTAATACCAACTCAGAAGTTTTACAAGTGTCTATAAAAATAAGGCTGATAAACACCAAGCACATTCTAAAAATAGTCATATATAATTGAAATAGTATTCCTATGTAGCCAGAACACTCATATAGAACTAAAATAGTATACATACGTAACCAAAACACTTGTATAGAATTGAAACAATATTTTATATGTTGCCAGAACACTCGTATAGAATAAAAATAGTATTTATATGTAGCTAAAATACTTATATGAGTTTGAAATAGGACTATATGTAGCATAGCCACACACTTAGAACAATAGATTAAGTTTAAGGATATTTTATAAGTAAAACGAATACTTGTAATTATACGAACCACATGAACATTTGTTGTTAATAAAATTATGTTTTTATAAGTAAATAATTATAAACAACAAGCACACTTATACAAAGTCACAAGCTCGTTTTTATATAAGTAAGGTAAGTGTTTATACATAACGAACTTTCACTTTTAAATACATGTTTGATTATAAAAGTACAATGTGTCAAAACCTGTGTAACTAACCAACATTATTGTTGAAATATCTTTAAAAAACATGTATTTTCAGGATTGCAAGTAGCTAGAAGAATACGCACATTAAAGACCGATATTTTGTAAACGATAGGCCTGTGTTGTATTTTGATAACGTACTAGTATACATCAATAATGTAATATTTATTTCTATAATAATAGAAATTTATATTTTGTATTGTTCGATGTATATTCAATAACTATGATCCATGACTACTTCCCATAGCTTGATGTTTCCGCAGTCAGCCAAGGGTGTGGCAATTATCCTTCCGAATAGCTTATAGGTTCTCTTTTATTTCTCTCGTTTATTTTCTATATAACTTTATTAATGTGACATCCCCAAATTCACATTCATTTTAAAAAAAAATATATTTATGCTTATTTGAAAATAAGAGTATTCATTTTAAATAAAAATATTGCAGAATTTGTTCCCAGAAAACATGATAAATATATTATCAAAGCAATTCCGAAGAAATGTAGTTTGTTTATATTAAAACACTGGGATGTCATCGTCAATACAAAAAGATAAGCATAAACGGGCCTTGCATTCATTTACACTAGTGATTTACATCTCCTTTAACCTCTCAGTGTAATGTAGTTTTGTATTGACACCTGTGACACAAATAAACCTAGTGGCTCAGGTTGGGAAACCTAGTGAGTACATAGGGTTTTCCACCCACAATAATAAAGTTATTATGTTTCATCATCAAACAATTAACCCAGTTACCCATTCTCATTATCTTCTTTATTCTTAAGTATCTACCCTAAGAATCATCTATTCTTCATTTTTTATTCCTAAGGAATAGGCACGAAGTCCATCGCTCCAAATGGAGCAGCTGCCAATGTTATCTATTAGGCACATCTGTCAATATTATCATTCAGCTGCCAGGATTATGGTGCTCTTTATTAGGCGCAACTGCCGATATTATCCTTTAGGCGCAACTGCTAGGATGTTTAGAGTACATCGTTGTTCAAAAACACCTACATGTTGTGGCACAACTGTCAATGTTCATCTATAGGGCACTAAGTCCATAGTTGTCAATGTTCATCTATATCATCTTTCATCCCTCATCATTCATCTACCCATCTTTACCCAATATTTTTATAGGTATAAAATACATATATAGTTTAAATCAAATAAAACATGTATATTTTGTTCATCCAACATAAATATCAAGAACAAAGATAATATGCACACATATCATGTAATTTATATTAAATACTTCATATCTATGTGGAAGATGAAAGTAACTATGCACTCACTTGTTAAAGTCATGACTCAAAATTCGGACAGCGCTTCGCTTCTAACAATCGTCTTTTCCTTCGACGAAACCTAGTATTATTTATTACCACTAGATTTTCGTCTACTATTTATAGCAACTGTTTATGAGAGACATTGTGTTATAAGTGTTAAACAATACTTTTTAACCACTATGTACATACAGGGGCAGACATGAAACACTGGAGGGCGGGACCATTTTGGCATTATAGCACTTCTGAAGTCCAACAACCCTATGCGGCCCTTCAAACCAGATTCCCCGTACCGCGATCAGTTAAAAGGTATTATAATAAAACTTTTTATAATTTATAATACTTAAATATATTGCTTATATATAGGTTCATAATGATGATATTGAACTTAAACATAATCTATACTTAAAGTAGGGTAAGCATAACTCACTTACTAGGAGGTTTGGCTAGGAACCGGGCTCTGCGGGGGCAGAAATTCTGAGCTGAAAGCTCTTCTTATCGGAGCATTATGGTGCTCCAGTACTTGCCTATAGCACTTGGAAGTTGATATGGATTAGGAGGGAGGGATTGGGAGTGTTGAGAGAGAAAGAACGGGTAAGGTATGAGTTTTTTTGGGTGATTTGCACCTCTATTTATAAGCTGAGTTCGGTGCAAATGTGGAGCGTTCCCTTGCTGAACGTTGGGCGTTCGTGGCATGGTGTCATCATTTGGTTCCAAGCCGCGGTGAGGAAGCAGTGGCTCCGATCGTGCCACGTGTCACCTCCTGGTTATTCCATAAAATAATTATCTTCTAAAATCCATAACTTTCGCATACGAGCTCTGTTTTTGACGTTCTTTATATCCACGCGTAGGAATTGACAAGATCTACAACTCTCCTTTGAATCCATCGTCTAACTTTGAATGATTTCAAATTTAACAGTATGAGAAGATTACATTGTTAACGACCGTGTAAAACTCATAACTTCTACATACGGATTCCGTTTTTTACTGTCTTTTTATCATTGAACTCCTATTAATGAGATCTTCAATTCTCATTTAGGTTGTGTCGGCTAGAAATCTATCGATCTAAAATTTGATTTCCGGGCTATGTACTGATATGCGTAATCTTAGAAAAATCATAACTTCCTCATACGAAGTCAGATTTTGATGCTCTTTTTATGAACGCTCTCGGTTTAACGTATACTATGAATTTAGTTTATATCGCTAAGGCTAAAAAGTAATTTATCAAAAATTCTCTTTTTACGTTACGCGGTTCCATATCGGTTTAGCCGTAAAATTTCGACGAGTCATAACTTCTTTGTTATAACTCGGATTTCAGCGTTCTTTATATGTATGGAACCCTTGTGAAATATACTATAACTTAGTTAAGATTATTTATTCTAAATAATATTCTATAAAAAGTCATTTTTTACGCTTATTGTCTCTAAATTGACTAGCCCGAATCTGCGGTCGTTATAATTTTCTCCCCCTTAGGATGATTACATCCCGGAATCATCAACAAAACAGGACTTTTAAAATGACTCCATACGTTATCTTTTCATCCTAGGTAATAACCGTAACTCATATGTTCCTTCGAATGAGTATCTAACTCTTGGACTTCTTGACTGCAGGCGGTGCTCCATCTTGCACCTGCTCTTCATACTATATTAGACTTTTAGTCATAACCTTCACGTTACAAACTTTATCCTTATTAGAGACTCCTTATCCTTCTTAAACATACTTAAATTAAGTTAAATTCTTTACTTTGATTACCGTAACAAGTCGATGGGTCATGTTCTAAAGACCTCTCATCGTATGATGCAACACTTAGACGCTGGTCTCTTAGAGTCAAATTCCAGAATGGAGTATACATTCCTTCATGTTCTAATGTGATATAATCAAATTCTAGCATGCAAAACTTCTATCTACAAGCTTCTTACTTTAACAACGATCGCAATAATTCTACTGATCACTTCGATTATCTTTCATTTCGTTCTTTTGGCTTAAGTCAGATGCTACATCGATATTGGTTCTCTAAATCATATGTCATACTCACCTTAGTTAGACTCGATTTAATATGACCACTAGGGTTGGAATAACAATCATCTTCTTATTCATTATCGAAACGATGGTAACGACATACATGAACAAAACGGGATCAATTACTAGCTTCTTGGTAACCTTGTGAATTTCCCTGATTCAAGTGTGAGTCCTGTGCTTCTGGTAGTATAGGCCTCTACTACCTTTCATACCTACTCATACTTGTCCCAAGTATTGTCTCGCAGTCCTTAAGTTCTTATTTCTTAAAATCACAAAATGATTTAACACATACGAATATGTCCAAATAATCACAAAAATTTCTCTAGACTCTACTAGGACTTCTTCCATGCGTGTTTTCATTCATCAATTCTGCTTCAACTCGGTTGGTGGAGGAAATGCCAGACGATGGGATAACTTCACGGATCACACCAATCATTCTATCAACCCACTAATAAAATGTGTACATTTGGATGTACCGTACTCCTCTATACGTACTGTATTCTAAATAGGTATCATTCGTTATCGTAAGCCTTCTCATTTCCTCCATTTACTCAATTTGCAACGAGTCCTCACCATGACGTTCCATACACCATAATAGTTGTTCAAGACGAGAAATTTAAGATAGAGAAGGTTTAGACACATAATTCTCCTTATTACTCCGAAAAGTTACATGTCAGTTCTAATACCATAATTAAACATTTAGAAATCTGAACACATAAAATTTCCAGATCCGGTCGGCAATAGACCATATATCCGATCAAACATAGCACATAAGGCATTTTTATAGCTATAACAAAAATCATTTACCACATAAAAGCATTTTAGGCATCTTTTCTAAAATAAGCTAGTGCTTGTGTCTAAAATATAGCAGACATTCATCTCACAATCATCGCTTAACATTCTAAGTTTAAGTCTAGAAATAAATCCTTATTCCTAGTTTGCTTAAACTAATGCTCTGATACCAACTGTGACATCCCCAAATTCATAGTCGTTTAAAAAAAAATTGATGCTTATTTGAAAATCAGAGTATTCATTTTAAAGAATAATATTGCGGAATTTGTTCCTAGAAAACATGATAAATATATTATCAAAGCATTTCTGAAGAAATGTATTTTGTTTACATTAAAACCTTGGGATCTCATCGTCAATACATAAACATAAGCATAAACAGACATTACATTCGTTTACACTAGTAATTTACATCTCCTTTAATCTCTTAGTGTAATGTAGCTTCGTATCGACACCTGTGATACAAATAAACTGAGTGGGTCAGGTTGGGAAACATGGTGAGTACATAGGGTTTTCAACCCACAATAATAAAGTTATTTTGTTTCATCATCAAACAATTAACCCAATTACCCATTCCCATTATCTTCTTTATTCTTAAGTATCTACCCTAAGAATCATCCTATTCTTCATTTATTCATTCCTAAGGATTGTCCTAAGGAATAGGTACGAAATCCATCACTGCTAATGGAATAACTCCCAATGTTATCTATTAGGTACAACTACTAATATTATCATTTAGGTGAAACTGCCAGGATTATGATGTTCTCTATTAGGCGCATCTGCCGATATTATCCTTTAGGCGCGACTGCTAGGATGTTTAGCGTACATCATAGTTCAAACACACCTACAGGTTGTGGCGCAGCTGTCAATGTTCATCTATAGTGCACTAAGTCCATGTTCATTTATATCATTTTTTACCCGTCATCATTCATCTACCCATATTTACCCAATATTTTTATAGGTATAAAATACATATACAATTTAAATAAAAAAAACATGTATATTTTGTTCATCCAGCATAGATATCAAGAACACAGACAATATGCACACATAGCACGTGATTTATAGCAAATACTTCATATATATATATATATATATATATATATATATATATATAATATATACATATATATATATATGTGTGTGTGTGTGTGTGTGCAAGATGAAAGTAACTATGCACTCACTTGTTAAAGTGATGACTCGAAATTCGGACAATGCTTCGCTTCTAACAATCGTCTTTTCCTTCGACGAACCTTGTATTATTACCACTAAATTTTAGTCTAATATTTATAGTGACTTTTATGAGAGAAATTGTGTTATAAGTGTTAAAAAAATACTTTTCAACCACAATGTACTGACAGGGGCCAAACGTGAAACACCGGAGGGCAGGACCATTTTGGTATTATAGCACTTCTGAAATCCAACAACCCTATGCGGCCATTCAAACCGAATTCCCCGTAATACAAGCAGTTAAAATGTATTATAATAACACTTTTATAATTTATAATACTTACATATAGTGCGTATAGGTTCATAATAACGATATTGAATGTGAACATAAGCTATACTTAAAGTAGGGTAATCATAACTCACTTACTAGGATGTTTGGCTAGGAACCAGGATCCGTGGGGGCAGAACTTCCAAGCAGAAATTGCTTTTTCTCGGAGCCTTTTGGCGCTCTGGGACTCGCCTCTAGCACTTGGAAGTTGCTATGGATTGGGAGGGAGAGAATGGGAGTGTTGAGAGAGAACGAATGGGTAAGGTGTGAGTTTTTGGGGTGATTTGCGCCTCTATTTATAGGTTGAGTTCGGTGTGAATGCGGGGCGTTCCCTTGATGAACACTGGGCGTTCATGGCCAAGTGTCACATTTGGTGCCAAGTCGTGTTGAGGAAGCAGTGGCTTAGATCACGCCACGTGTCACCTCCTGGTTATTCCAATAACTAATTATATTCTAAAATCTATAACTTTTTAATACGAGCTTCATTTTTGATGTTATTTATATCCACGCGTAGGTATTGACAAGATCGACAACTCTCCTTTGACTCCATTGGCTAATTCTCTACCGATTTTAAATTTAACAGTATGCGAAGATTACATAGTTAACGACCGTGTAAAATTCATAACTTCTACATACGGACTCTGTTTTTTACTGTCTTTTTATCGTTGAACTCCTATTAATGAGATCTTCAATTCTCATTTAGGTTGAGTCGGCTAAAAATCGATCGATCTAAAATTCGATTTCCGGGCTGTGTACTGCTATGCGAAATCTTAGAAAAATCATAATTTCCTTATACGAAGTCAGATTTTGACGTTCTTTTGATGCACGCTCACGTTTTAATGTCTACTACGACTTTCGTTTATATCGCTAAGGCTAAAAAGTAATTTATCAAAAATTCACTTTTTATGTTACGCGGTTCCGTGCCGGTTTAGCCATAAAACTTCGACAGGTCATAACTTATTCGTTACAACTTGGATTTCATCGTTCTTTATATGTACAAAACCCTTGTGACATATACTATAACTTAGTTAAGATTATTTATTCTAAATAATATTCTATCAAAAACTCATTATTTGACGCTTGTTGTCTTTAAATTGATTAGCCCGAATCTGCAGGTGTTACAATTAATGTAATAAATCTTCTTGCGTCTTGATATACCGTTCTTCTTGTTGTAACCTTATCATATAGAAATTCCCTTGAAGATGTAACCTAGCTTCCATCTCACCCTTATTCTAATGCGTCCGAAGTTGCAGGTACATCTACTTTCCTAGGTTTCATTGTGGCATTTTCACCTTTTCCAGATTATATCTTCATCACTTTCATGATTTCGTTTTCTTTTTATTCAAGCATTTCTCTAAATCTTAGACTAGTTGTTATTCTTGTTGTCTTATTACTCCTTTTAACATGAGTTTGAATTCCTAACATAGCTAGCCTTGCTCTCTTATGTGTATCATCCTCATCTGTCTTCTTTCCAATTATCAAAGTTGCATTCACTGGTTGTCCTTCTTATGGAAATTTTCATAATGGTGACTACTCAAGGAAATAATATTTTAAAATTTTCATAAATATTTTAGTATTAGTGAACTAGGTGCTTTGATTAGATATCTAGCAGAACAAAAGGGATGCTAAGGCTATAGTCTACAAGCACGCAAATCATTATCCCGAATAACTACTAGAGCTTACAGTTCAATTCTAAGAACTAATCTAATCACCTAGTTTACTAAAACTAAAATCTTTGATACCAAACTGAAACACCCCTCGCATAGGACCATTTGAAATAGCCTTTAATAAAATCCTTTAAAAATATTTTTAGTTTTTAAATTTGCAGGAAATCGCTCCTAAAATTTAATTCAAAATATTTTTCAAATTTCAAGTGCGGATAACAACCCCAAAACATGAATTCCAAAATAAGTTTAAGTTTGGAAAATCAAAATATGTGAGAGTGTCTCAACATATATCAAAACCAGGTTTTAGTAGGTCATTACATAAAACCCAAAGGTATTTTAAAATTCCCAAAGTTGTTAAATCCTAAAAGCTTCTAACATCATCTTCTAACTTGCAAAAATTTGATCAACGATTGGATGTAGCTATGAGGAGCCTAATAAATACAATCTTAGGGTTAGACATTATAAGGTTGGCAAATAAATGAACACCTGATTGTCAAATATTATATAAATTTATAAATAAAGAAAATTATGAAAATAGTTATACCATAATAAGACATATTTCAATAATAACGATTCAAACAAGATCATATGGATCAATAATTACTCATATGAGTTCAAACTCATGGATTCGATAATACGATAAACGAACCAATTTACAAACACTTTATACTTTTCCAAAATGGGTAATTAGGGATAACATTTAATATATATATATATATATATATATATATATATATATATATATATATATATATATATATATATATATATATATATATATATATATATATATATAATGTATGCAACTATCCTAGCCCATGTCAATCTCGATAAGTTGAAACTCCCAAAAATGGTGGTGGACACTTTAGAGGTATCTTCTCAAGTTACTAGAGAAGATGGGTCTCCCATTTCTAGATTTCTAGGAAGAACGGTCTTCTATGTTCAGTTATGTAGGTCTCCACTATCGATCTAGCAACTAGGTAGCCATTATCCCTAGACCCACATAAGGGGTAACAACCATCATACACACATGAGGGTTAATTGAAAATCTATTCATAACAATTCAACATGTAATAGATCTAAGACATGACCAGACAAGTCGCTCATCCTCGTATGTATGCACAAATAGGATGCCAAAAAATTTTCAAAAGCAGATTTGACCAAGGCTTCGAGCATGGACTTCAATCATAATTACACAATGGATTTAGATGAAAATCGTTCAAGAGAGGGAAATATTTGGTTGAAATTGCGAGGAAGAATGAATGAGGAAGAATAGCTTTCAAATAGACCCAAGTCACCCAACTATGGTCACTAAGGTAACCTTAGTCTCTCCTTAGAAACAATTCCTTCAAAAGGGATCCAAATTAACTAATTCCAATAAATCACATATGGTCCCTCTCCATCATAAACTTTATAAACTTGGTCTAAGACCCATAATTGGGTTTTGAGTTTTGGGTTTGTGTTGCATTTTGTATTGTATATTGTTATATATAAAATTTATTCAATATTTACCAACTTTAAAGTACAATAACATTATCAACATAAAATTCTATAAATTAAACTTTAAATCAAATAAATAAATATTATTGGAGATAATATTCGATTATAAATAGGTAAATTAAATGGTTAGTGGACGCTACTCCGTTAGAGGTGGTTTAACAATCATCATTGAGAATTTTCCTGGTCAGAGGGTGTTGGTTGAGGAAGCATGATATTCTATTCAATATCTTGATTGATACTTTTTAGAGTTTAAACAAAGACAAGCAAAATGGTGAGACTCCTTAAAGCCTAATGATTGCACTGTCGATATCACGTAACCACATAGTATACCCGACTGTTCCAATTCCTACATGTGCAAGTATGATATTCTATATTGATAACACCGTTCATCATATTGTACATGATAGTTGAACTATGGATCATGGTATAGATGTGAACTTAGACACTTTTAATATTTATACATTTACCTCCGTCATTAGTATATTAAGAAAACCATCATTCTATCGTGCCAAGAAAAATACGAATGAACGATAATATATGTCTACATTAGTATATTGAAACTCATATTAGGAACCATGCCTTTCATTTAGTTTATGATGACCAACATTGTCAAGTTAGTTATCTCGTCTCATAATTTCATGTTGTAACCTACCGAACGGAACTTCCACAACTTGATTGACTGCACGCCTATATCACAAATTTTTAAATAAATTTTGAAAAAAAAAACCATTATACGCATTTGGGAAAACATGTTTACGAGCAATGCTAACAAAATTGGCCATATCTTATATGATGGCTAAATTCGTACCTACCCAAGGCATTCCTCCAGCCTCATTAAAAACAAGGACTACAATTTCACACAATGTGTTGCCTACACTATGTTGGCCAAGGGCAAGAGTTGGTTGTTTCCATCAATGGAAACTATTAAAAACGTGGTGCCTAACCTAAGTAGTTTCCTTAAATGGGTGTTAACTATGAAAATTAGTGGTCACATGCAAATTAGAAACAACTGATACAAATTTTTGAACCATCAATATTAATAATATTTGATGAAATAGGAATTACAAAAAATTAGTATCGTATTAAAACTAAATCTTACCATGCAACTTGGGGTGAGAAATAAAAACTCAAACCGACCGACAATTTCTTTTTTGATATGGGTAACTGTACCCGAATTGATTTTTTTCCATATTGACACAATATAGAGAAAGGGTGTCAAAAATTTCTTCATAGTTTCTATAGGAAGAACTCATTTATAGCAAGGTAATCTTTATGGTTGGTGGAATAGATATCTAACTCTTAAGTCTCAATAATGATATATTCATCTATGCTTGCAAACTACAAAATAAAAGTTTAGAATGCTTGTCCCGAACATAAACCCAACAATATACTTCAATTTTATTTAAGTAAAAGTACATCCGTATGCACTCTCTAAAAAATAAGTTTGGAATGTCAGATTTTGAACTGCTATACGTTATATTATGTCAACCCACCTACAATACATAAAAAATTTAGTATTATCTAATATCAGATATTCTTGACTCAGTGGTTAATTCGTTAATAACCAAAAAAAGAGGTTTTATTTTTTATTTCTACTGTAATTTTTTGTCGACACATTATTATTATTATTATTATTATTATTATTATTATTATTATTAGACAAAAAATTACACAATGGTCATTATGGTGTCCTAGAATCTGGGTTTTAGTCTTTAACTTCAAAAAACTTCATGGAAGGTTTATGTGATTTTTAATTTCTATCGTGTTTGGTCCCTTACCTATATAAAAAGACTTGTATACCCTTTTCATTTCTTTTATTGTGACATCCCAAAATTTGCGGCCATTTTAAAACGTTTTATTTATGCTTATATTAAATCAGAGTGATCTTTAAAAATGCTAAATTTGCCCCATTAAAAGTATTTTCGAAGAAAATGTTTTTCATTGATTCTTAAAACTTTAGATGTCATAACTGATATAGAAACATAAGCATAAACAGGTCTTACATCAATATTCTAGCAATCTATGAACTCCTTAAATCTTTTAGCAGATAATTTCACTATTTGTTAGTGCCTTCATATTACTACCTGTGATACAAAGAAACTGAGTGGGTCATGTTGGGAAACCTGGTGAGCACATAGGGTTTTCAATCCACAATATTATATTCTTATAATTATATAATCTTTAACATTTAAATATCCTAGTTACCCTATTCCCAATATTCTCTCTTCCTAGTCCTAGATTGATGATTTCGAGAGATCTTTTGTAAAGGATATTTGACAACAATCATCTATATTTCCCTAAATGAATATGCTCGACAATATGTCAATACTTTAGTCATGGAATGACAATACGAATAGTACTCCTTGGATAACCATGACAGTACAATGGTGCTTTGGACATGCACGATAGTAAGATAGTACTTTTGGATAAACACAACGAGTCTCGGCTTATTGTTTCACACAACTCTCACTAACCTGTCAAAACCATTATCTTACACAACCCTATCATGACCTCTCATTTATTATTTTACACAAATCATTACTACCCAACCATATTATTAAGTGTAACATACGATTTGATCAAGTAACAATCATATCATATTGTACAAATATATTAGACACAACAAAAATAGCGCACATAGAATTTAAGCATTTAGAATACTTGTATCTACATGTAAGCTGAAAGTAACTATGCACTCACCTGACATAAGTATGTGACTTAAAGTTAGGGCAACACTTCGTCTTTACACTTTTCAAAGACCTAAACATATAACACTAAGTCTTAGCATAGTTTCATAATCCTGGTGACTATTTAAATAATGGTCTAGATTCCTCAATAATCCTAATGTATTCTGATAGTTCTATGAAATAAGGATCAATTAGGCAGGACAGTTGGGAGGCAAGATCATTTAGGCATATAGCCTTTCTGAAATCTAATAACCAAGCCAAAGTGACCATTCTAGACACATCTACCATAAGGATCGATCAGTATAACGACTTTTAATTACTGATAAATCTTATTTATAGGTTCATAATAACAACTTATGACAAATGTTGTAAAATTTGCCGAGTTGGCCGATTACTCGGCCGAGTACTCGCTACTCGGCCCCTTACCGAGGCGAGTTATAGAATCTGAGTACTCCCCAATCGACCCCTTACCTAAGCGAACAGTGTTGCAAAACTTAGCCAACTTGGTGATTAATGTGTATAATATGCTTAATGACTTATTATTTAACACACACACATGTGATTATTACTACATATATATCTTAAATTTCCACTAACTATTCATGAAGTGAGACCATTGTGTGTTTTTCAATTTTTTGTGTATTCACATGTATCTAATTTTGTTATATATTTCAATCAACTTATGGTTTTAGCCTATGATTTTAACATATATAATTCACTAAAAATATTTCTACATGAATTACCAAATCTGAGTACTCCCCGAGTACTCCCGGGTACTCGCTACTTGGTAGTCGGTCGAACAGGTACCGAGTAGCGAGTTCTACAACCATACTTATGACCATAAATATAAGTTACACTAAATAAAAAGAGTGTAGCTTAACTTACTGAGGTTTTACAAAACTTCAAAACCGAAAGATTATATTTTTCGGACTCTTAGACCCCTCAAAACCTTGCTAGATACCCTAGGGAAACCCCAAAAATTGGATCTAGAGTAATATGGAGGTTGGAGAGTGTGTTGGGGAAGATTTGGTGTGAAATGAAGTGAAAAACGAAAGGATATATATATATATATATATATATATATATATATATATATATATATATATATATATATATATATAGATAGATAGATAGATAGATTATTGGTAGGCGCCCCACGCATAGAAAAGAGGCATGTCGCTCCCTCTTGTCATGTTGGCTCCTCTCAGCTTTTGTCACGTGTCGTGCGTTGGTCCGTCCACACCTCCTTCTTCTATAATCTGCCACGTGTCACCATTTCGTGGTTCCACATGTCGCGTTTTCCTTAGGCCACATTAACATGTCTTTGGTGGAGATTCAGTCGCAGACTAGGCCACGTGGCGCACTCCGGTGCTACCACGTCATCGACACAATGCATTTTTCACATACCTTTAGACGGCCATAAATTTTGCACATGAGCTCTGGTTTCGACGTTCTTTATATTCCCAAAATCCTCTCAACAAGCTCTACAACCTTCATTAAGATCCCAACACCTAATTCTGGCTCTAACAAAAAATCATATTTAGATCGGTTTAGACTGTTAAAGTTCATGCGAAATTTATAACTCCTTCATACGGAATCAGTTCTCGACTGTATTTATATCGACGAGTTCATATTCACGAGATCTTCAATTCTCGTTTATATTGTTTCTGCTAAGAATGAACCAATTTGAATTTCGATTTTTGTGCCCACACTGTTGCGCTGAAACTTCGAAAAATCATTACTTCCTCTCACAAAGTTAGATTTGGACATTCTTTATCTGCACGCTCTCGGTTTAATGACTACTACGACTTTCCTTTAGATCACTTAGGTTAAAAAGTTATAAAAAATTCACTTTTTACGGTTCGCAAAGTTGTGTCGATTTAATTGCGAAACTTCGAAAAAGCATAACATCTTCATACGAAGTCGGATTTTAGCATTCTTTATATGTACAAAATCCTTGTCACATACAATATAACTTTTTTAAGATTATTTTTCTAAATAAACTTTTATCAAAAAGTCATTTTTAACGTTTATTATTTCTTAATTAACTAGCCCAATTTGCGAATGTTACATTTATTTTTTTTTCTTTTGACTAGCTTTACATTTGAAATATATATATATATATATATATATATATATATATATATATATATATATATATATATATATATATATAACATCCCTTTACGATTCTTCCTCTCAAACTCATTATTCCCCTACGCCATCTTCACTATTGTCGGCATGCTTCCCCTTCATCCATCTTGACGCCTACCTCATTATTATTAGAAAGTATCTATGATGTTATCAGTTTTTAATTATTTGAAACTCTATGCACAATCACCGCCTTGAATTAAGAAATCATCGCCAATAGTGGCTTCACCTAACCACTCTGTAACATCCTAAAAGTTAAGACCAAGTTCTTAAACTTATTAATTAAATATATTAAAGATGATTTATATAGTTAAATCATAAAGGAATAAATAGATCATTAGTTGATATGAATTTTAGAAAGTTAGAATTGAAAATAATAATATTTTAAAAGTTAAAGGGCCAAAAGTGTCAAGTTGAGAAAGTGGGTTGACCAAAGGGTTGAATCAAATAATGGAAATGACTACCAAGTTTATAAAATGTATAAGGTATGACTTATTATGTCAAAGCTTAATTTAAAATCACAAATATTGAGGTTTGGTAGGTTTTAGCAAAAACAAGTAAACTTGAGGGATTAAATGTGAAAATGTTGGGGAAATAAGATGCATCCATTTATTCTCATTTATGAAAAACATAGAGAAGAAGCTAAGGATCTCTCTCATGGATACTTTCTTCCATTTTTACATATAGGGTTTGAATCAAGCAAGTTTTGAAGCATCCATGAAAAAAGGGAAGCAATCAAATGCTAATAATGTGTAAATCCTTCTTCTCTAACTCTATTTTTCGAGTTCATTATTGGGGTTGAACCCCAATGTTGATTTTGGTTTAAGTTGATGATTAGGGTTTGTTTTTATAACATCTCATTGAGTGATTTCCGTGGTTCTAATCTCATTCCAATCATCTCATCCAATCATCCCATTGATGGATTTGATGATTTGGGTAAAAATCTCCATGAACCCTAGAAATCTAATTTGGGGATTTTGTGTCTATAAGCTATTATGTAATAGATTCAATGAACTGGATGATGTTTCATGACAATGAATTCAATTGGAATGCTCAAACACATCCATGATGGTAGAATGTTTCCTAAACATGGATTTTAGGTGGTTTGGGGAAATTATAGTGGAAATGATAAAATCCTTTGTATGTGATCATTTGATGATTATAATTAATATTAAACAAAAACATAAAAATGCAACTAATAACTTATGAACATTCAAATGGTTAAAAGCAATTTCAGTTCTGTGGTAACTCTCCTAATTATGCAAATAACCTACAACTTGATTGTTTAGGTTGTGTACTATCTAAACTGGTATTGAACATCATTAATAAGCTCTAACAATCTTCTTTTTCCAAATTATTTAACCAAAATATACTCTTTGAATTATATCTTACTTTTTAATAAATTAATCAAACTAGCTCTTAACTAATTTAGAAAAGTAACATTAATCATAGTATAAAATTCTCAGTAAAGTCCAATACTTCTCATAGGCTCGGAAGCGTAAAAACTCGTTCGATAAGTTCATATTAGAATTAAATCCTAGCATAGAACCAATATAATATTCGTTACTTATTACCGGTTAATTAAATTGATTACAGATTCTAATAACCAGTTAACTGGAATGATTTATTATCAAATCAAGTGAACAATAAAAACTAAGTCAAAATCAAACATCCATTTAAACATGAAACTAATCAAACTAGACATAAATCACAACCACAAATTAAGCCTAATGATAACTTGCATAAAAAGCCGAGTGGATGTGAAACTGAAATCTAGAATTTTTAGCATGCCATGGCTAAAAAAGAATTACAAACTATAAAAATAAAGTCCAAACGATAAATCTTACTAAATTATATGAACGAGTCAAACTACAATCTTCAGATCCAAAAATTCTTCGGAAAACTTTAAAAAATCGCTAGAAAAATCATCTGCAGCAGTCACGGGTTGGACTGAGAAGAAATCTCATATTATATAACAAACACGGGGAAAAATAAGGGTTCTTGCAAGAAGTACAACCCATTATGGGGGAACACGACCCGTGTTTGGAGGTAGGTCGAGTCCATACGCATTTAAATGAAGTACATTACTAAAACGAGACTTTTTTTAGAGGCACAAGCATGCTTAGGTGTCCAGGTCGTGCTCTTCAGACGCATAAGAATAACCCTTGAAATCTTGAAAAATCATAAAAATGTCATCAGGGAGTAAGCATGCCCCGTGCTAGGTCATCATAAGTCTACCTTCAGAAAATACCACTCATAAATTAACAGCCTGAGTTTATGTAGGGAGCATGGACTGTGCTTGATGAGCACATCTCGTGCTTGACATTGTGTCCCATTTTAGGATCAAAACTTAGTTCTAAGCTACTTTATTCCATTCTCTAGCATCCGTAGGTACGTTTAACTCCATTTAAGCTCCAATTCTCCACTCTTACATGTAACAAATCATTATTTCAAACCTATGTAATAGTGTAGGTCAATTTGTACTTCTTTTTAAATTAATAAAGAGAAATTTTGGCATACTGTGTATATTTACATAATTGACCCTCAAAAATAAGTTATTAAATAATCTCAATTGGTATGAACCAAGTGATAGAGATTGTAACCAGGTTTCCAAAAATATAAAGAACACTAAAATCCGAGTTATAACAAAGAAGTTATGTCAATCGAAAATTCGCGACAAAGCCGACAAAACGCTGTTCAGTGTAAAAACTGAATTTTCAATAAAAGGCTTTTTAGCCTTAACAATCTGAATGAAAGTTTTAGTTTATGTTAAACCGAGAACTTCCATAAAAAGAACGCCAAATTTTGACTTCGTATGAGGAAGTTATGATTTTTCTAAGTTTCAGTATAGCAGTGTACAGCTAAAAACTCGAAATAAAGATCGAGTGGTTTTTAGTCGACACAACCTAAATGAGAATTGAAGGTCTCGTCATTAGTAGTACAACGATAAAAAGACAGACAAAAACGGACGTCGGATGAAGAAGTTATGAATTTTTAACGGATTTTCCCGTCCCGGTCTGTTTAAAATAATAATATTAAAAATAAATCAAAATTAGCCGATGATGTCTAAACGAAAGTCATAGAGTATAATTCTACCTACGTGTGCATATAAAGAACGTCAAAAGCGGAGTTCGTATGCAAAAGTTATGAATTTTACAAGTTTTTGGCACAAAAATAAAGAAAAAAAACGGGAAATTTCGCATGAACAGTAACTACCATGTCACCCTCGCATGCGAGCCTCCACGTGTCAGCTGCTGATTGGACCGAAGCCTTGCGTGTCGTCTTCTGATTGGACCAACTCCACGGTCCACTAAGCTTCGGACAACACTCACAAGAGACACCCCGTAGATGCCCCTCGGACACCCCCTCGCATCGTGGCATCCTCCCATTGGACCAAAGGTTCGTCAAATCCGAAGCCTCTATCTATCCGACCCTCGCACGTGTACACTTCGCATGACCGACGCGTGGCTCCTTACTCCTCGCCCTCGGTAGCTGTCTTCTTCGGACCGCACCCTCGCACCCCTATATAAAGGGTGCGAGACTTCTCGGATTTGAGAGGTTTTTCACACTAAATTTCACCATCTTTCACCTTTTCACCCCTAGACTTTCTCATGACCCCCCAAGGCCCCGGTATCATGTCTAAAGCTCGAAGCAAGCCTCGAAGCCCCAGAATTCTCAAGAATTCATCCTCTCTCTTGTCGAAACTCTGCCCGATTTAAGCCGGTTTTTCGTCAAACAAACTATTTTCTGGGAAACGAAACGTTGCCCGAATTACCACCTATCAAGTGAGTTCATACCCCCGTATTTTCATAATTTCTACTGTTTTAAGGGGGGGGGGGGGGGATACAAGTATAACACAATAACCTTGTGTTTTAAATAAATGATTTCAAATCACGATAAAACAATTTTAAAGCATAAAAAATACTCCAAATATTGAACTCTTTTATAAACTTATATTTTTCCCAAATATTCATATTTGCATATATATATATATATATATATATATATATATATATATATATATATATATATATATATTAATATAAATAAGATTTAAAAGGCTTAGGACTAATAACTCATTCTAGGTTCTTTTCCTTGTTTGGATGTGGACTTATAGTACCGGTTATTTGTCCGAAGGTCGTTTAACTTTTACTTATATATAAAATTGTATATGTATATAAATATAAAAGTTATTTCATTAAGTTTAATTACCCTTTGTAACATGTTGAGCAAAGGATTACATGCAAAAATAGTTATTTACCAATTCATAAAGTACATATAAATTATAATAGGTATAATTTATGATTCATAGAACAATAATTCATGATTTAAGTATACAAGAATACGCTGTTTTACATGCAACAAGGGTTTTGATACAAAACAAATCAAGGGTTTACATTTTTCAAACACATGTTCGGAATACAAATTCAAGAACATACTGTCAATCATTTATTTCAGAATGATTGGGTTTTCATAACTGATATACATGTAACGTTTATATGCTTTTTACGAGACATTCAATTCAGGTTGTTTAATTCATTTTAGACAACCAAAGTAAAGCCCTGACACTATAACCAGAATCTCCAGTCCGGGGATCGAAACAAGTTGTGTGTAGATCTATATCGGGATTGACAACCCCGCACTCAGGCTGCTAGCTACAGTAAGGCATACACGCCAATGAGTGGCAATTGTTATCAACAATTTAAACGCTCACAAGGCGTTTGTTTCAGGCGTTTTCGTCTTAGTATGGTTATAATAACTCATTAAAAAGATATTAACAACACGTTAGTGTATAAACAACTAAACGTAAGTACATCTTCAAAGTACCAGTTTACAAAATACAAAGTACAATGGTATACTACAGTTTTCAATAACAGCTGGTGAAGCCATGTACACTCTCAGTTACAAGTTTTACTAATACATTGGTTTACAAATAGGACGGTTTTATGGGAATAAAACTACTTTTCATATACCACAGAAAATATGGGATTTTCTAGAACAGTTTTCATATTCAAAATACAAAGACACCCATTCAAACATAAAGACTTATGTACTCACTCAACTTATTGTTGATACTCTCTTTTTGAATTACTTGTATTCTCAGGGAAATAATAACAGGTACTCCCCGAGCTTTTTGAGAAGATGGAGCCATTATGAGTCATATCCTCTTTTTTTGTATAACTATTTTGGTTTCAATATACAATGATTGAACACATGTAAATACTTATACTTTTAAATACAATGGTTGTTTGTACTTTGATTACTATGATGCATGTGTTTTGATACTACAAATGAATTCCTCCACCCCCGAACGTTTCCGCCGTCTGGTTTGGGGGTGTGATATTACGTCCAAAGTCCAACTCCGCATCAAAATCCTGAAAAATACACTAAAATATAAGCAATATGGGCATTCTTATGGAAACCGAACATGCTTGGAATTATATTAAAAACATGGTTATAAAATTCCGAAAATACGATACAAAATAAGATTAAATGTAACCAAAATGATGCATAAAATGCATCTAACAATAATTACGTTCTTAAAGGTTCCACTGATCATTTAATGAATTAATTGGAGTGTTTCGGATGATAATACACCTCCTAATCATGTGTGAGAACCTATATAAATGGTATAAAGTTAGTTGGAAAGGACCTTCAAGAACTATGCAAAGTAAAGTGTTATTTTGAGAAAAAAAACAAAAGTAAAAAGTGTGCAGCCATGAAAGCGTGGGTTGTGTTTCACTAAGCCTTGGCAAAGAGCATGCCGTGTTTCATTCTGAGAAATTTCCACTTGTTTTCCCTAAATTGTGTTTGTCTCATCGGTTTGACCTAATTCCAATTGCATTAGTTAGGAATGGTTGAAAAATGATGTTTAGAAGAGTTTATAATTTTTATGATCCTTAAGGGTATTGTGGTCATTTTGTTGACCTTCACCTACATGTTATATAGGTGGCGTTTAAGAGTGTTGGTTTAAGCAAATGAACAAGAAGAGGACTAGCTAACCTTCTTATGATTGAGGTGAGTACATTTTGGCATTTTCCTACTTTGAGGTACATGGAAAATGATTTTATGATAATGAAATACTGATGCTTTGATATATGAATTGTTTTGAAATAAAAGTGTTACATACTTTTGAAAAGAATGTTTTCAAATAACGCCTTGAAATCAAGAACTTTTTGAAAGAAAAGAATGTTTTGGAAGAACATATGTTTTGATATGTGGAATGTGTCTTTTCAAAGTATATTTTTCTAGTAATATATTTTATTATAAATGGTGATATGAGTATTGATAATGTTTGAAAGTAAAAGCTCGAAAGAAAGTAAAAAAGGCACAATGAAAACTGTCCGGACCATGATACCTCAAAAGAGGCACTAGAGGAATCAACTAGGATGTTACATTCTCTTTGGAAGTAGATATCCTAATATAGCATGATACCTTGGTGTACTGATATTGTTCTTTTCAAATTGGAACTTGACTTGAAAAGTGATCAAATTAAATGATACCTTGGTGGACTGATTTTGTTCTTTTCACCTTGACACTTGATTTGGGAGGGGATCAAATGATATAATATGATATGATATGTTATGTTATGTATGAAATGATTTTCATGTAAATTCTTTGAAATGTTTCAATAAAAATGTGATAAATGTTTTGGGTCACAAACCCGCATATCTCACGAGACATTATTGTCTTATGCATTTCTTTTTAATGTCATATATCTCAGGTTACACTTAAGGAGAAAGGATGATAGATGGAGGTTAGAAGTTAAGAGATGGTGAATGGAGTGGACCTTTTTATGTTCCTTATTAATGGTATTGATATAATTTGTATTTGCTTGCTATGGTTTGTATAATGCTTAATGGTAACACTCAATGTTTTAATCGTAAATGTTTTTGTGGGACCAAGTTTTTGTTAAATGCGGGTTGATTACTGAAATGGTTTTATAACTATATCATTTTTAACTTTGAAAAAATTATGGTGTTACACGCTCCTCTAATTACCGAGCCTCGTTGATGAACACGATTGGAGGGTAATATTCTAGTGTTTTCAGAACGGATTTTAGTTGTTCTTTGTCTGGGTAATATGAGATTTGGAGGGTTGGTTTTGATTTCCAAATGTTGGGACTTCATCTCACATGGATGCGATAAAGTTGGGCGTTTCTTCTTCAAATCCTTCTATAGATCCGATAAATTAGGATTTAATTGACTCTCCATCCCCCTAATGATGAAGGTATTGCGTTTGTTAGGATTTGAATTCATTTCCATCTTATGAGAGCAAGGGATTACAATGGTTGGGTGTTGATTTGGTTGTGGAAGTAGAATCATCACAACTATTTGCTTCTCAACCACCCGAGAGCACCTCAACCACCAGAGATCTCCTTAACCACCGACTTACTCCATCACCAGCTTGCTTCTCAATCACTGACGATCAAGGTAATGAAATTAGGTTAAACCTAAAATGGCCATGAAATTAGAATCACCATGGCTTTTTGAAGCTTCTATTTGTTGGATTAAGATGTCTAAGGACCTAGCTAAATTGGTATAATATTGATAAATAAAAAGTAAAGTCCTTTTGGGTTGCCCTTATAACTAAGAAATTGATTAGATTGATTATTAGAGAGAGATAAAATGATTTATTAATATATTATATGATTAACAGATTAATTATAAATAGTTATAATTAATTTATAATTAATTTGGAATTAATTTTAGGTTAATTAGAATTAATTAAAGGTTGAAAGACTAAATTTGTAATTATTAAAAAATTGAGCAGATGAGAGATTCCAGAACCTTCCTCCAATGGATGGTTTTGGAGACCCTAAAAGGGTTGTTAGAATCCTCCATTTAGACAATCAAGGAACCAGATAACTATCTTATTTGAGATAGTATTATTTTATGATAAAATTAGGGTTTTTAGATGTCTCCTAGTCAGCTATAAATATAGCCTTATACCATGGAATTTTCAGCCACTCTATTCCTCCATACTAGATCCGAAAATTGGTCCTCTCTCCTATCTCCTAATCTTTATAGGGTTCTTGTGTTGTGGGTGTAAACCATTGGAGGCTCGCACACAATTAGAGCTTGATTTCAAAGAGACTTGTTGATTGATCTTGTTGGATTCAATGGTTTGTTTACAATAACAAATTAAGGGTGTGTGATTCTTTTGTGAATTTCGATTTCCATTAGGGTTTAGAACTTTTGTTGTTCAATAGTATGTTGCTTCAATAGTGTTATGACATAGATCAAAGTAGGTTGCATGTAGCCTTAAAAGTATAAGGATTTTCCACATTATTACATGTAAAACCCATCATTATTTTCTCTCTTGTGAATGGAATATGATTGTCATTTGGTTATTGGTAGTATTTTTGGCCCGTTGAGCGTTATTTTGGTTGATAATTTGTAATTTGACTTGTAAATTGTAATCTGTCTCCTGATCATCCATGTGTGATTTTTGTTAATCAAATATGGAACTTTTTTTTATGCTTCTTATTCATCTTCTATACAAACCTTCAAAAACAGGGTAAGGAGGGGTGGGTGTTGGATAGTGGTGGTGGACCGGGGGGGGGGGGGGGGATAATGAGTCTGAGAGGAAGGAAGAAGTATAAAGGGATGCTATTTTTTTTTCTTTTATATGTAAACATAGAAAAAAAGATAATAGAAATTATAAGGGCATAAAAGTTTTTTTATACGGGTGAGAGACCAACCATAATAGAAATTGAAAATCACAAGGACCTTCCATGGAGTTTTTTAAAGTTAGAGACTAAAACCTAGATTTTGAAAAACCATAGGGACCATTCATAAATTATGTATTATTATTATTATTTAACCTATTTACATGTTTTTCATATTTTAGTTGTTATTTATTTATTTATTTTTGTTCGTTTAGATTACCCATATGTTATTTTTTTGTTCCGACTATCTCAGTGTTATTTTTTTCGATTTTGGACTATTCATATGATATTTTTTCATTCCGACTATCTTAATGTTATTTTTCTGTTATTTTTTCATTCAGACTATCTATGCATTATTTTTTTTCGTTTCGACTATCATTATGTTATTTTTGTTCCAACTATCCTTATGTTGTTTTTTCTTCGGTCAGATTATCATTATGTTATTTTTTTGTTCGGATTATTTTTGTGTGATTTTTTTTTGTTGTAACTATCTCTGTGTTTTGTTTGTTTCAACTATCACTGCCTTATTTTTCATTTAAACTATCCTTATGTTATTTTTTTTTTCATTCAGACTATCCATGTGTTATTTTGTTTTCGTTCGGACTATCAGCATGTTATTTTTTTGTTTGAACTTTTTGATGTTATTATTTTGTTACGATTTTCGTAGCCATTAAATAAAACTCACACACAAACATACATATAATTGTTCGTTTATTTTTTTTATACAAAAATAAAAATATAACACAAGAATAGATGGGACGAGAAAATAACAAAGAGATAGTTCGAACAAAAAACAACACATGGATAATCCGAACAAAAAATAACGTAGGGATAATTCGACTGAAAAAAATAACACAATGCTAGTCCAAACGGAAAAATAACCCAATAATAGTCCGGACGAAAAAATAATATATTGATAGTCCGGACGAAAAGAAAAATAACATATGGAGTTTAAACAAAAAAAATAACATATAGATAATCCATATAGATAATCTGAATAAAAAAAATAACCCAGAGATAGTCAGAACAATACATATAAACAATCGTAATATTTTTATTGAACAATATGTAGCTACCATCGTTTGTAAAAATAAAGATACAATTATACATAAAAAAAATATTTTCTAAATAATAAAAAAAAAATAATAACAAAAAATCAAATCGCAAAAACAAATTCTATTATTATTCTTATTATTTATTATTATTGTGTGAAGAAACTTGAAACAAGGTTCGTTTAAGTCCACGAGGATTTACCATGAAACTAAGAAAGCATCTTGTGGGCATGTCACAGAATCTTTTACCGATTTCCCCAATTACCTCTCGACACTCTGAAACCTTTTGCCTTTTCTTCAACTTTCCATTTTTATCTTCCCACACAAACCCTTCCAACTGTCGCCGTCCGATCTCTATCTCCACTCTCCCCTCCCCCAATTCTTTACCATCTTCAATCCCTTCCACTCTCACTAACTCTCACGTCCTCTCTTTCCGGGTTTTCATTCTTGGATCCCCTCAATCCATAACTCTTTCCCTGTAATCTCTCTTCTCCATCTGGGGTTTCGCAATCCAATCCCCCTTTCCAATCTTCTGATCAAATTCGCTGTTTCTATCCACCAAAATTCGTTCTGGGTATTTTAATTCGAGTTCGCTTCCACGATCCACCATCTATTGGATTCATCCATGGATGGTCGGAGCTACAACCACCACCGTGTACACATGTCGGATGTGGTTTTCGAGTGTGTGATTCCATACATACACGACTCACGCGACCGTCAATCGGTATCCTTGGTCTGCCGGAGATGGTACGAACTGGAAGCCCAGACACGTAAACAGGTGATGATTGCGTTGTGTTATACGGCGACACCGAAGCAGCTATGGCGGAGGTTCCCCTACCTTGAGTCACTGAAACTGAAAGGGAAACCGCGAGCTGCCATGTATAACTTGATCCCGGAGGATTGGGGTGGGTTTGTGACGCCGTGGGTGGAGGAGATTGCGAGATCTTTCGTTTGCTTAAAAGCTGTTCACTTTAGAAGGATGATTGTTAAAGATGATGATCTTGAGCTACTTGCACGTTCACGTGGCCATGTTCTTCAGGTTCTTAAGCTTGATAAGTGCTCTGGTTTTTCCACCGATGGTTTATTGCATATATGTCGATCTTGCAGGTATTATCTCCATCTTTTTTACCCTATTTAACATTTGTTAATTGCTGAATCTTCCATTATTTGGTCCTTGATTCATTCGATAAACAATAAACTATGATATGTTATTATCTTCTTAATTATTATTTGTTTAATTACCCTACTCTTTGGCTTTGTTGCGATTTGTTGGATAATATGAAATAAGGAACTTGTACAACATTTGTAGAATTTAAAGGTGGACAGGGTTGCATACCCTATAAAGTGCCTATAAAGTCTAAATTTTGGTGTAAAGTCTAAATTTTGGTGTAAAGTGACTCGATCAAATACACTTTATTTCTTTTCATTTATTCCATTATTTTAGAGCGGATGAAAAATATGACTTAAATTTTTGGATAGTTAAAATGTAATTGCTTTGAGAGCTTTGTTTATATGATTGTCGTAATCTATATCATATAACGAATTAAAGATTGTGCATAATATTCTTGGGTTCCTTTTTTTACCTTTATATTATGGAAAAAGAGTAAACTTTTTATTCTTCCAAGGTTTGAAATAGTTTCATTTCAAATTCACACAACATGAGAACCTTGATACACAATTTTCAATCTTTAACTTTATAAAGTCAATGCAATAATCAAAACCCTTGAAAAATACCATCATATCTTTAATTGTCTACATGTTTGAACTCAAATGTCAAGATTTTGTCTTATTAGGTGAAGAGTTGTAAATTGTAATCATTGGTGTTTTCATGACATTGCAGGAATCTGAATACATTATTTCTAGAAGAGAGTCAAGTAATAGAGAAAGATGGAGAGTGGCTACATGAACTTGCATTAAACAACACTGTTCTTGAAACATTGAACTTTTACATGACAGATCTTTCTTGTGTTAATATCAAAGATCTTGAACTTATAGCCAAAAATTGCAGGAATTTAGTTTCAGTCAAAATAGGTGATTGTGAAATCTTGGATCTTGTTGATTTCTTTCGTGCTGCTGTTTCACTTGAAGAATTTGGTGGAGGTTGTTTTAATGATCAAGCAGAACAATATGCTTCAATGTCTTATCCTCCAAGATTGTGTCTTTTAGGTTTAAATTACATGAGTACAAATGAGATGCCCATTGTGTTTCCATTTGCATCAAGGCTTAAAAAGTTGGATCTTCTTTATGCGCTTCTTGATACAGAGGATCATTGCCGATTGCTTCCAATGTGTCCCAATCTTGAAGTTCTTGAGGTAAAAATCTCATTTTTTTCCTCTTATTCTTGATTTGGGTTGTTTCAAGATTCAAACATGATATGAGTTCTTGGAAAATTAGTAAGAAACTGGTATCAAGATTAGCTTATTATACTTATGGACCAAAAAAAGATATGCTTTTTGACTATATAGTTAATTGGGTTTATTCAAGATTCTTTCTTGATACAAGTTCTTGAAATATTAGTCTAAAAATTGTTTAAAGATTATGTTATACGTATGATTCTTGTCACATACTCTCTCCCCACAAAGAAAAGATTGCATTTTGACTCTACTTTTAATTGGGTTATTTCAAGATTCAAACTTTGATATGAGTTCTTCAAATATTAGTCTAAAACTTGTGTAAAGATTATGTTATACATGCAATTATCGTCACATACTCTCTCCCCATTAAGAAAAGACATAAAT
This sequence comes from Lactuca sativa, assembly GCF_002870075.4. Classification (NCBI taxonomy): domain Eukaryota; kingdom Viridiplantae; phylum Streptophyta; class Magnoliopsida; order Asterales; family Asteraceae; genus Lactuca; species Lactuca sativa. Next base: position 88,055,018 of record NC_056631.2, on the reverse strand, counting down.
TTTGACTCTACTCTTAATCGGGCTATTTCAAGATTCAAACTTGATATGAGTTCTTAAAATATTCGTCTAAAAACTGGTATAAAGGTTATGTTAAACTTATGATTCTCACCACATAAAGAAAAGATGCGCATTTTTTACTCTACTCATGATTGGGTTATTTCAAGATTCTAACGTGATATGATTTCTTCAAATATTAATCTAAAATTGGCATAATAAACAAATAACCAAATTTACATTGCTATTTCTTGCATTTTAAAGATAATATTTTACTTATGAACAGACAAGAAACGTAATCGGAGATCGCGGAATGGAAGTTCTTGCTAATTGTTGCAAAAAATTAAAACGATTACGAATCGAACGAGGTGCAGATGAACAAGAAATGGAAGACGAAGAAGGAATCGTTTCTCAAAGAGGCTTAACAGCTTTATCACAAGGTTGTATCCAATTACAATACATTGCTGTATACGTATCAGACATCACAAACGCAGCTCTCGAATCCATGGGAATACACCTAAAAAACCTCTGCGATTTCCGCATGGTGTTGCTAGACAGAGAAGAGATAATTACCGATTTACCCCTCGACAATGGAGTCCGAGCTTTACTCAACGGTTGCCATAAGCTTAAACGATTCGCTCTGTATCTTCGACCTGGAGGTTTGACCGATGTGGGTTTGACTTATATCGGTCAATACAGTCAAAATGTACGATGGATGCTATTAGGTTATGTTGGCGAATCTGATGACGGGCTTTTAGGGTTTTCAAAAGGGTGTCCGAGTTTACAAAAATTGGAAGTGAGAGGGTGTTGTTTTAGCGAACAAGCACTTGCGATTGCTGTTTTACAATTGAGATGTTTGAGGTATTTATGGGTTCAAGGGTATAGAGGGTCATCTACTGGATGTGATTTGTTAACAATGGCGCGACCTTTTTGGAATATTGAAATAATTCCTTCTAGAAGAGTCGTTGTTGTTGGGGAAGATAAAGAGGATGAACAACCTGCTCATATACTTGCTTATTACTCTCTTGCTGGACCTAGAACGGATTTCCCACCTTCTGTTATCTCACTTGATTCCATTCCTGTTCTTGATTCCATTCCGGTGATAGATGAATAGAAGAGATGTGTATAGATCTTTCATTCCACAAGCTCTAGACATAGTCTTCTGTTTCATGTTATATTCTCATTAAGCTTGATGTATTTGAAATCTTGAAGGTTTTTTTTTATGTTAATGAATAATGAGCCATTTTTAGTGAACCTCCATACATGTTAACAAGATTATCAAGGGTGATATTCAAGAAAGTGTAATAAAGATTGTACATATGTTTTTATGTCTTGGTATTTAATTTCTTTTCTAGATTTTTGAGTAGTTTTTGTTTGAAGAGGATAAGGATTTAATAAATTAAGAGAGTCATGGATGCATAATGGATACTTTTTATGCTTGTGGGAACCAAAATATCAAGAGAAGTAGTCGCTTTCATAGTATCATTGGTTTTAACTGAAAAGTGACATTCACGACACAAATATTAAAGATGATAGTCTTTAAAGGTTGTGTAGATCCTCTTATCAGATTTGTAAGTGAATTTTACCTTTCTACAAAAGAGTTATCCTTTCAATAACTCATGATTCTGCCGACATGTTCATGTTCTAAGATATCATATGAGATGTAAATCTGACACCTAATGGTTTGCTAGATAGCCAATTTAAGAAGCCGAATCTGTATTAAAATTAGAACTCCAACACTATTAATGAGACTTGACTTGTTGACCTTTTTTTTTTTTTTTTTTTTTTTTCCAAGTATAACACTCTAGAATCAAGTGTGGTAAAGTTGGGGACGAATAAATTTACTTTAGGAACTTCTCAATTGACTATCATGATTTGTAGGTGTCAATTGTTTTATATTTATATTCCTTATAATATCGGATAACAAGAACATTTTTGATTAAGAATAATATGAACCAAGGGCATGAAGAACAATGGTTGAATCTTTATTTATTTATTTTTGAACGGCTAACTTACAAATATTCTAAATTTTATTTCTAAACTAAACATTTATCTATCGGGAGACTTGAACCCTTAACCACTTATGACATATTAAAAATACACCTGATATCAATGGATCAAAACTCATTTGTTAGTTAGTGTATCTTATGAGTATAAGGTTGTACCATATGTTGTGGGACATCCCCACTAATAAATATTGATCAAAAATAGAATAAAGTGGTGGATGCAAGTGCTTTCTCATGCAACTTGCAGAAAGGTTTCTCCAATTAAAAATTTGTTTTATGATAGTGAGGGCCTTTGTCATACTCCAAATAAAAGTTGAATTAAACCATATAGTACATAATATACTTTTTTTTTATTGCATATACGTGTGGCTTATGTGTGAAATAAATGAAGTGGACATTTATGTGTATGGGCACTTAAGGTTGGCTTTTCTGTGGATGATCTTTGTATTATAGTATCAACCACTTACTAGTTTAGTACCCATTAGGAAACCAATAGTGATCTTCTTTATGGGATACAAACTCTTTGCTTCGTCTTTAGAAGCAACACTTTTCTTGACAACGTTTATTGCACTAAATACACCATATTATATATTTCTCTAAAGAGCTCTTGATGGGACTGATGCATTAGTGTTGATATTGATGATGCCATGAACTTGGATTCCTCACCTTACGTTATTTGAATTTCAAATTTACAAAAGAAAATGATTAAATCGTTAGAAGTATCTTGGGTATGATCATGAAGATACGTTCTTAATGATCAAATTTGTAATGGTACTGTGGGGTAAAGAGTATAAGAGAAATGTATAAGAGCAATCGGTATGGGCCAAAACGAGAAATGACGCGGGTGACCTGGCGGTGCGCAACGCCGTCTTAACGGGGGGAACACCCCCCCCCCCCAACTCGTTGCATCTCGTCCTTCAGTTCTCGTGGCCATCGAAACGAAGTGAAACAGGAAAAATTACCGTTGTGGCTCTTATGACCGTTTACAAACGGTCACATTCAAACAAATTTTTTTTTATTATTTTTTTTTACCTTTTTACCTATATATATACATATACTCATTTTATTTCAAATTTTACATCTCTTTTAACATTCTATCTATACTTTTATAGACTTTCTTACTTAAAAAAATGGAGCAAAACCCAAACATCTCCCCATCATCAAACCCAAACACACAACCAAACACAACCTCGCCTCTCCGATTTGTGGGTTATGAAGGTTATTTCAACCTTTTATTGTCTCAAGGCTCACCACAAATCACATACCAAGACGTCACTTTCAATCCCGCTTCACCGCCACTATAGTTTCCTAACTTACATTACCTTCAACAAAATCAATTTGGTCAAAACCCAAATTTACAACAAAACCTTTTCCCTTCTTTTGCTTCGATGCAACAAACAACCAACCAACCATCGCCTACGACACAACAATCCGGTGAAGTGGAAGCGGGAGGTAGTAGGAGAGGGAAAGGGAAAGGAAAAGGAAAATCAAAAAGGAAATCAATAGCGGTAGAAACAGAAAATGCAGACGTTCCACAATGGTGGACACCGGAAGAGGAATACGCTTTGACGGTGGCTTGGTGTGGTACTTTAAAAACGAACTTTGCGGAAATGGAATGACAAAAGGAGATTATTGGGGGGAGGTGCTCGACAAGTTTCACGCTATTTTAAAGAAAAATCTATATCGCAACAATGACATGTTGAGCAGCAAATGGGGTCAAATAACTAAGCGGTACAACAAATTCAACGGTATTTACAACCAGCTTGAGGCGCAACAACAAAGCGGAACCAACGACTTCGAATTGTTCAAATCTACTAAGGAACAATATCAGGTTGAAATGGGTTATGTTTTCGACTTTGAAAAATCATGGGAATTGTTGCGAGAGGATCCAAAGTGGAATAAAACGCCTACATCGTCGGAGGTTCAATCCAAAAGGTCTCGCAATTCTAGCTCGGTCGACGTGTCGGACGCACGGACTAACATCGACCTAAACGCCGACGACGATGAGATCCCGGATGATATCCAAGAGATATCACCACCACGACGACCACCCGGACGTGACAAAGCGAGGCGCGCTGCAAGACATGCGGAGGAGGTGGAGACGAGAGCAAAAGAGGCGGCGGAAATGAGAGCAAAATTCGATGAACAAAATTTATTAATAAAAGAAAAAATAAGTTGAAACGTCTTCATTTGGAGTTCCTGGAAAGACAGGCACGGGAGAAGCAGGAGCAAAAAGAGAGGGAACTAATGACACATCAGTTGTCAATTCTTCGGACGAGCGAGGAGGGTTTGCCGCCTGCTGATCTAGTAGTGCTACAAGCGATGAATGAACAAATTAGGAATAAATATTTGGGTTAATTAGGATTGTTATGTGGTTTTAATAGTAATTTGAATGATATTTTAATTATAATATTAGATTTAAAATTATATTTTTTTTAATTGTAATCGTAATTTTAGATTTTAAATAGTATGTCTTTTTTTTTGTTTTTAAAATTTTATGTTTTATAAAAAATGTATTCATGTTAGTGATTTAAAAAAATGCAAAAAGGAAAAAAAAAACGAAAAAGAAAAAAAAGTAAAAAAAAACCCAATTTCGAAAAAAAATCAAAAATAAAACATATTTATTTTCAAAAAAGTTGATGTTGCATCTTGTTGCCCATTTCTCCACTTGGTGTTATAACACCATTTGCTTATGTGACATGTGAGGTGACACAACTTGGTGTTGCACCTTGTTTCCCACACCCAATGCTCTAAAAACTATTCTCTGTTTTTTTTTTTTTGATCTTATCTTTTCGTGGGAGGTTTGATATGTTTTGTAGGAGACCATTTAGGCTGCTCGGCCTCTCTGTTCTTCGTACAAAAGTGTAGCTTTTTACGAGCTTTTGTTAGGGTAGTGGAACGGAATGGTATTTTGGGCTATTGGCCTTATCTAGTAAAAGGGGGAACAATGTCGTCACCGGATATGAATTTCTGAATTGTAGCTAATTTTAGAAGGAATTAGGGGACACACTTTTGGGAGTCTGAACTCTTAATATTTAATTGATCACAATCATGGCTCTTAACTTCGATCGTATTTACAAAGTTTGAAAGATGGCATGCCTCTGGGTGCATTGAGTGCTTATCAAGCCAAATACTTCTATGACGACATCGTTCTTTGTCACTTCACATTTAACATGATTTGATATTGGTGTATGTTTTTAGAATCGTAACTTGCCCTTCTAGCTTGGTTTATTTTTTTATTGTCTGCAACATCTTCTTCCTGCTCATCATCTTCTTTTGTGGTCGGTTTTTTTTTGTCTTCCTAGTTCATTCTAGGTTGTGACCATCAGCATGAAAGATCGTGTAAGGGAGTTTTTATAAAACAATGATTGTTGTCAGATGTTAGACGATGCCATCAAATGAATTGGTTTGCATCGTGTAGATGGCATTGAAATCCCAAACAATCATGCTTCAATTGCTAAGATGGTGGTTTATAATAGTTTTTAAGCATGTCTTATTTTCTACAAACAACTTTATGAGAGATCTTCTTAGGCATCTCGATTTTAAATCACCCAATCAGATACCAACGACGTGTTTCCAAATTTTGGCTTCAAGTGATTTTGCAATAGTTTTGGTATCATACTATGCTTTCCTAGGATTCCTCTTCCTACACGTGTCAAATGGTCATTGCTAATGTCGAAAAATTACCTCATGAATGCAGGTCGTATATACTTAAAATAAAATAGACGTTTGAATAGATGTCTTTGCCCTAAGGTCTTCATCAAACAAGAAGAGACAATAAGCTTGAATCAAACATTCTATGACTATTTAGTTTTAACTATGTACGACCCTAATGCATTTATCAAATAATCTTTCATTATCAACATAGACCCTAAGCAATTAACAACATAGCAATTATCAACATAAACACATAACATGCATAAATGCATCTCTCCTAAGCATGCATCCTAGCATGCAACCTGAGCAGATCCCTAGCCTAACTTCTAGCATGCAATTCATATAATAGCATACCTCACATTTATGTATGGGTATTTTGGGAAAACTTACTTAAGCCACGGTCGATTACATGCATCACATCCTTTTCTTTTTAAAACCTTTTTTGGAAAAAAGATTTTATTGCAAAAAGATTTTATTAATCCTCAGTTTGAGTCAAGACGCACCCCATATTCAACACCAAATTCCAGGTGTAATTGCTTTTGTGATTTTGGAATTTAAGACTTGAAAATATAAGTTTTTTGGTGGTCACGACTTGGCGGTGTAGTCGCCACGACATGACATCACCTAATGGAATCACACCTTCATTTAAGGCACCACGATGTGGCATGGTGTTGGCCATGGCGTGGTGGAGGCCTACATGCAAAACCTTATTTTTTTTGGGCCTTAAGCACTATTTAAGAGATGTGATGGCTATCGTTTGCTCACCCTCAACCTCCATCACCTCCCTTTCAACGTAAGTTTGCCCTAGCCTCCATTTTTGAGTTCTTGAAGTTTCTTGGTGGTTTTTGGTGACATTGAAGGAGAAGAAGGTGTCCTTCGAGAATAGATCTAGCAAGCAACTTCCCCCACAACCTTATTATACATATTCTGGACCATTGTAAGTCCACAACTTCAAATCTTTATGTGCTATACTTCTAGATCTAGATTCTTATGAACTTTTCTTTGTGTTTGAAATAGTTTGAGTGGATGGATTCCATAAAGTTGGCAACTTTATTGAGTTTTGATTCCATGCAAGAGGTTTTGACCTTATTTTCACCATTTTTTTTACCTAACTAGAGTTTAAGACATGCATTGGAAATGCATGTCCATAAGAAAAGATTTTTATGAGGTCTTTGGGTGTAAGAAAGCTTTCTAGAAGAGATGAATGTGTGACTTAATGGATTAAGGAGTTAATCCTTTAAGTTGTCCAGGAAGAGTTCCCACGACGTGATGATATGCTCACTACGTCGTGGCGATTGGGGTTCTCCTGACTGATTTTTCTTGAGGCTGGCACATCGTGGCAGATGCTTGGCCACGACGTGGTGACCAGCAGAATTGACTTTCGGTTGTTGACCGTTGACTTTTTAACCACGATTTACTTTTGGTTAACTTGAGAGTTTTTGGGCTATAGATTGAGAATGTACCTCTGATTGTTGTGTAAGTGACTCTTAGCACTAGTCTTTGTTTCGTGTGAGCGATGTTGATAGTTTGTCAGCCTACGAGGTAAGTTTTCTTACTATACTTTGTACTGCATTATGTATCCTTGTCTGTAGGATGCTGTTATGTCGTAGTGATCTGTTAGATTGGTAGATCTGTTATGGTTACATGTGTTTTTTGGTTATTGTTTATGTGCATATGTTGACATATTGTGGTTGGGTTGAGGTGGTCCTGCTTTGTGCTATAGACCAAGGTACCCAGGCGGTCCAAGTGTAATGTAGGCCTTGTGAAAGCGGTCCACGTGTATTGTAGGCCTTGCGAGACAGTCCAGTTAGACTATAGGCTCATGTGTGCATGCTTTGTATGTGTATTATTGTGTGGGGTATTTAGGGCAAGTCACTAAGTTTTGGCTGACAGTTGTGGATTTAAATGTTCCAAGTACTTCAGGGGATCGGGGGAAAGGAGAAAGTGTGATTGTTGGTGTGTTATTTATTCATACTAGTTTTTTATTTATAAAGTCCTATCTAATCTCAACTAGTCATAAACAAAAATAGGCAGTGTACCTAGTCGTGAAGTAATATATTTTAAGGTAAAAAAAGGTGTCGAAGACAGGGAATGTGAGGGTTTAGATCAAATGATTTAAATGCTAATTAAATTAATAACTATGAAAATTAAGATGGGGTTTTTGTGTAAACTAATTTAAGCTAGTTTTAATTCTCTATTAATCAAATGAAACTAAAGAACTAAATGGAAACAATAAATAAGAAGTACTTCCACTAGAATACGAATCCCCCAAGTTTTTATGTTTGATTTATTAGAAATGCAATGAATTAATGAATTGATTAACGAATTGTAATACGACTGGTTATCTTGATCGGATTTCCTACTACTAATAATTAATGAACAACTAACACAATGATCATGCAATTAGTGAACACATAATTAATTAAATATATTCGAACTATGAACAATATGTTCTAGTGATTTCTTGTCAAAATATTATCAAACCCTCAGTTTGAGTCCAGATACACCCGAGAGTGTGCCTGAATCCCTCAAACCAAGGCTCTGATACCAACTTGCAACATCCCAAAAGTAGTGGTAATTTTTTTTATTTTACGAACACCCCAAATACATCATTTTGTCCCATACAACCATATTACAAAGTATTCTCAACGTTAGAGTGAAATCAAAAGTCAATGCGAAATAAATTCGAGGGGCGTGTTGTGGGATCATGTTGGGCCTTTCCCTTTTGAACTGAAGTACCTGAAATTGTTAAACGACAAAACCATAATCACAAAGCTTAGCGAGTTCCCCAAAATACCATAAACCATATAAATGGGCCCAACCCAACATATAAATAAATGGGTCCAGCCCAACATATAAATGGGCCCATCCTAACATAAATAATAATTGGCCCAGCCCAACATAAATAATAATGGGCCCAACCCAACATAAACATGCAAGAGTCACAAAGACAACTAGCACAGTCCATTGGGTCGACATTGGTACATTTGACCTAAGAGTATAGTGAGAATACTCACCTCAATCTGAAGATAAATAAATCTCACACTCGAGCTGCCGAAACTGGAACTCCCCACGATAATCAATATACTACAAGAACCTAATTAGAAATCAAAGCAATAATTCACACCCAAGCGTCATAGACTACAATCACTCCCCCTCTCTCTATCTCGATAAAAGATCATTTTACCCTTCCATGGCCATAATCCACCCAACTTGACCTAATACCCATTTTGACTGAAATTCCTCTTTTGGGCTATGCCATTTGTCCCATGCTCTCCCAACGTGGAGCCTTTGAATGGAATCAAGACAAAATTAGGCTACGCTCTGTGTAGCCGATATTACACCCCGTGTAAAAAATCTATTTTGCCAACTTCTTATTAAGTCTTTAATTCACAAGGACCAAACGTCCAACTCCCAGATCTGGTCCCAAATAACATCCTAGGTTATAAAGTCTTCAACTTTATGCCTTTGAATGGCTTAATGGAGCATAATACCAAGACCTAAGTCTAAAACACACTTCAAAGCTCAAGAACTCATGCATGAAAGGATTGGAGCAACCTAACTCCCATTTTTATCACTCTACAACCTCAGAAATGATAGATTATAACACTTAAGCACTAAGACCAAAGTCAAGGGAAAAAAAACTCATAACACCTATAACTAACTAGATCTATCAAATAAATCATCAAAGGTTAAGCTTTATACCTCCTGGAGAATGTTGAAGAAGATGAAAGTCTAGATCTACAAGCTTGAGGTTCACCAATGGACTCATTCTTCACTAAATTCACACCAAAACCACACTTAAGGCTCCAAACTTAAAGAAAGAGAATATGGTTTTGAGGTTACAATATGAGAAGGTAGAGGCTGAGCATCAGAAGACTCTCAAGGGATTAGAGCCTTTAAATAGGGCTCATAAAACCCTAATTAGGGTTTTTGGATCCAATGCTCCTATGTTATGTGTAGCCTTTGGTATCCCCTACATAGGGCATTAAGTCCTTGTAATGACTTATTGACCTAGGGCATTAAGTCCCCGTAATGACTTGTTGATCTATGCCATGCATAGGTGACTACCTACGCCCCGTGTAAGATCAAATTTCCCAAAAATAAAATAAAGGCTTCAAATAATATAAGAAATGTACCTGAATAAACTGGTGTTACAATAATATTGTTGGATGTAAAAAAAACAAAACCATCAGAATTGGAGAAAGTGTGATTGATTTATTGCTTGGTTTCGATAGTTAGATTGAACATGCCTAATCATCAACATGAAACTGAGTAGGGAAGGAATCTTGATGTAAATCCTCAAGGATTTTAACATTATCGATAAAGACTAAACACATTAAAGAGAATTGCAAGTTTGAAACAATCAATAACTCACACAATTAAAAATTTATAACAACTAATAACAAAACAAAAGAGAAGAACCATAAATAAGATCAACACATAAGTTATTAAGTTAAACCAGGAGTTGGATGTTTGGTGATTTTTGTATAAGAAAAGGAAAGATAATAACATTTGATACCTAATTTTTGATTGTTATTGACTGAAATCGATATTTTTGTGATCTTTATGAGTTGGAGATGCTCGTGACAAGGCGGAGCGTGGTGGCAATTAGTGGCAACATCAACGGGTTGGGGAAGCGAGTTTGTAACAATAGGTATATAGGGGCGGTAAGGTATAGACCGATTAGGGTGTGGTGGGAGAGAAAGAATATAGTGAAAATGCTAGAAGGTTGTGTTGTAGCATCAATGAGAGGACAAAGCCTAATGTAGACTGACGAGGGGAATACGACCAACAAATAAGGGATATGTAGAAGAATCTGACAATAAATTGGGTCATTGGTAAAACGAAATCTTGACCGATGAAGAGGGAAGCAACCGTTGGAGATGGTTATCGCAAAACATGGTGGATTTGTGATAGTTTGGAGGAGCAAAGACATAATGATACTTAAGAGGATTTGCATATTGATTTGAGATTTTTTTTTGGTGGTGGGGGTGGGGGGGGGGGGGGGGGGTGACTCAAATTTTTTTGGGAAAATAAGCACCTATCTTAAAAATATTTACATAAATTTTGTTCTTACATTATTTTTATTAATATTAACTTTTGGTTTTAGAAATGTGATACTAATATATCTTGTTCTATTTTTACTAATATTATGATTCTTTTAATTATTATTAAATGAAAAAACGTTTTATGATATAATTTTTATTATTCAATCATATTTAACATGTAAGATATATTTTAATTTGTAATCAATTATATATTTATAATCATATGTATTTTAATATTGTATTTTAATAAAATTTATTTAATATTATAATTAATTTCAAACTTAAATTAATATACTATATTAATCCACAACATTCTTAGGAATAGTTAACTTTAGAGACTTTAGTTTTTGGCCACAATAGTTTTAAATGTTGACAATTTTAGTCCAAAGTTTAGACCCTTTAGGTTTTAACCACAATAATTTTGGGGTTTGACAGTTTTTGTCTCTAGATCGGAGTTTGACAGTTTTAGCCATAAAGGTTTCAAGAATTTGTCATTTTTAGTCAATGACATTTACCAAATATGACACTTCAAGTTTTTACCACATTAGTTTGTGGAGTTGATATTTTTCGTCCCGCTATCTTGGATAATCTACTACACGACCCTACTTTTTTCATAACATTATACACACAAGATAGAAACAACAAACAAGAAAAAAAAAATCAAAGAAACACCACAACATGTAACAATGAAAAAAAAATATTTGAACCGCCGCGAAGCGCAGATTACCTTCTAGTATATATTAAATCAAAAGGACCTTAGGAATAATAATTTTTTTGGCTTTAGGTTTTTGCCACAATTGTTTTCTGAATTTGACATTTTTCATCCTCGAAGTAAAACTTTTATATTTTTAAGTTTTGATTTAGTTTTTGTGTATTTAGGTTTTTGCGACAAATCTTTAGAGACTTTGACACTTTTCGTCCTTACAGTCTAAAGTTTTATATTTTGATGTTTTTACAACAAATTTTTAGTGACTTTGACACTTTTCAACCTTGTAGTCAAAACTTTTATATTTTGACATAAAAACACAAAAAACCTTCCTTAGACTTTCGCCATCATATTTTCCCAACTTTGACAGCTTTCACACTATAGCCACAACATTTTTGGTTTTTCTCTATCAGTGTTCTTTTTTTCGGTTGTACACTTTTAACATCTAATTTTAGGGGTTGTCGGCTTTCTCATCTATTTGTGACGATTTATACTTTCAACACATCTTTTAAAGTTTGCCGATTTTCAACTTCTATGGCATAGTCCAAAAGCGGCAAAGCTGCGTGTCCTTTTCTAGTTTGAATTAATTTTGTGTAAATTTGTATTACCAGTGTTGTCTTTAAAATAAGTATTGCATTTCACATTAGGATTCTAGCATTTTCAAATAACTGTTGCCTTTAAAAATTAAAAAATACAACACTTTTAGAAATACTGCTCTTTTCAATAAAAAGTGCATCAGTTAAGAAAATGTTGTTGCACTTAATGTTTTAAAAACCGGTTTTTTAATTGAACCGGTCGGGTGACGTTTTCCGGTTCAACCGGTTCAATCGGATGGTCAAACCGGTTCTATATTTTTATATGTTTTTAATTATCCTGCATACATTGATTATAAAACTTTTTATCTTTTTAGTATTACAAACGTAAATAGAATGCAACATATAAAAACAATCATTATAGAAGTCAAAATAAAAAAAAAATAAGCCCAAAACAAACACAAAAATCTAAAAATGTCCGATTCAACCCGGTACATTCTGGTTCAATTCAGCCGGTTGAACCGGTTTTTTACAAAAACCGGCCGGTTCAATCCGGTCAGGAAATTATTATAATACCGAACCAAATCAAACCGCCCTCATCTCCGGTTTCCGGTTCGACCGGTTCAATCAGCCGGTTCGAACCGGTTTTTAAAACACTGATTGCACTTGGTATGAAAATGCAACCCTTATTTTACAAGTGCGGCCTTAGAGTTAAAAGCAACACTTTTTCCAAGTGTTGCTTTCAGGGGCGGACGTAGGGTTTTACAGTAGGGGTTGCATGGGAGTAGAAAAAATAGAAATTTCGAAATTTTTTGAGAAATTTTCCACTGTGCCCGGAAAAGTTGGGGATTGCCGGTGCCACCGTGAACCACCCCTAGATCCGCCCCTGGTTGCTTTCAAAGTGTTGCATTCGGCTCATTTTATGGTATTGATAATGAAATTGGTTTAAGTCTCATACTAGACAATAGAATTAAGTTAAAAAGTTCTTGTCTATCTCTTTTATTTTGTAATCAAACCTTTCTACTTCCATTAGTTATTTAATAAATATCTAAATGGTCATCCTCAATCTTTTAATAAATTCGGTCATCTTAACCTCCATCATAATTTAATATGAATTATTTAATCACTTAAGACTAAAACATCTAGGTTAAAATTATGAGTGTTACATATATAAAAACCTTTCTTTTTCCTAGAAGTGATGCTTCGTACGGTCCAAATATTGCCCCATGCAAATTGTACAAAACGTACAAAGATTGTTTGAACACTTGAATCTCTACATTGAATCCATTAAAACTCTTATTAATGAATGAAATCAATGATTAAACAACATTATATAACCTAAGGTCAAATCTCGATAACTAAATCATTTGCAATGGTTTCTCTCTATAATGGATGTAAGGCGTTAGTTTCTAAGTTCTTATACCATAATATCATCAAATTAACCATCAATTAGTTTATGATGACCAAATCCGGATTTCTTCACACGGAAAACTTGAGAGTTGCTCTCCTTTTCTTTCAAGAACCCACAAAGAACACTCTTTACAAATTTGGCCCTTCGACTTAAAATTTATCTAGTTTCACCCAAAGTGGCATATTTCTTACATATGGTTTTTCTACTTTTACACTTTACACCACATGAGCTCCTAGTTTCGAAAATGTCCAATAAGAGAAATAGTAATAACTAAATGTTGCATACCTCGATTTCATCACTTGGAAAGTTTTCCAACACTTTTATTCTTGAAAAGTACCTACACCTAATGTTTCACTAATTAATCACTAATCACATGATAAGGGTAAAATTTATAGTCTCTATTGTCGGGTGAGAATGAGATTTCATGGTTGAGGGAGAGTTATCGTGGTTACACCAATAGTGAGGGGTCTTTGGTGCTCAAGGACTCAATATAAGGCGTATAAAGGGGTGTTTGACTTGTCTTTTTGAGAGATAAAAATCTTTTTTGAAAAAAATAAAAGGTAAAAGATGTTTGGTAGAAACATTTTAAAAGCTACTTTTGGATTTTAGATAGAAGGAAAACTGACTTTTTGGAAAAGTTAGGAAATCCTGACTTTTTATAACTTTTCCAAAAAAAACTTTTGTCTCTCAAAAAGACAAGTCAAACACCCCCAAAAGACAAGGATTCACTAGCTAGGTGGCTTGTATAGAAATCCAATTCCCATAAGGAACACAATCTATATTGGAATTGAAATTCTCACATGGTTGTTTTTTTTTTTTTTTTTTTTTTTTTTTTTTTTTTTTTTTTTTTTTGCAAGTATATATACTAAACCTTAAACCAAATGTGCTATGAACTGGAATAAAAATTATAACCAAACTTGTAAATTTTCACTAAATTAGATTTGATGTCGACGATTCCGTACATATTGTTCAAACATTAATAGAGATACCTTCACACCTTTTGTTGGCAACAGAATTCTGTTTGGTGTGAAGTGCTTTTAAAAGCTAATCCATGATTAATACATGTAGTAATTTTCCTACAGTCAAGGAAATGTCAAAATCTTGAGTTGACTGAAACCGAATAAAGGTTGATGCATTATAATATATTCAAATCCTCTAAAGCCATAAACATGATTACACTTTTAAAACAAAATGCTTGAAACACGTCTTAGCCCCATATAAAACAGTTATTTTTAGGATGATAGGTTTATTGTAACCACCTAACGTTGTGTATGCCATTTACATATCACATGATTGTTTTTTTGAAACAATATAATATTGGTGAGCTTAACAGTTGTTGGAGGATAATCATTTTATGATTATGAGAATATATGACTTATATTCGTATCCAAGGTTCCATATTATAGTCAAAATTAAGTTGATCCTTTTCATATATAATCTCAAAGACCAACTTGCATCTTTATACTTCTCATCAAATAATATGTTAGTTCCGGAAGATAGAAAGGAACAAAACTAATATAAAGGGGACCTCTAGGAATCGAATAAATAAAGATTTGGGTGTCACTAAATATAAAATAAATAAGTAGATATTTATTTTCAAAGCATAATAACACAATATGCTTGTGGAATGCAGACTCAGCTAGCTCTATTCTAAAGCCAACAGTCAACATGCCAACATTCCTGTGCATATATACTATACATTATGGTGAAAAGAGTACCAATAGAAAACAAAAGCTTACAAATTAAATATTCGTTAAAATTTCCCAAGAGTGGATGTTGACTCAGCCGCTGACATGGCACTCTAGCAAACACATAAAGACATGACTCATCTAAATTCTTTAGTAACAGAACAGGCCAACTTTGCTTTATAACTTTGATAAAGAAAGGCACCTTAAATTAGGTTTCACATGTCAATCTACGAATTTCACATTTCATACGTGTGAACCCGATCATGATTCATGAATAGTATATAGCCAATTCCATTTCCATTGCTGGGTTACTCAGATCTTGAGTTCCTAATTACTTCTAGAAACTTGCATCCTTGTCATACGCGTAGTAATCACTAAAGATAGAGACATGAGAACAAACTATCGAAAAATACAAACAAAGTACAAGTACATATAACTACATATTAACATGTTTTTTTAATGAAAAACACAATCTTTGCTTCCTCAACCTTGAACCTGGTACCTTGTAGGTTGCAAACGGAGTCCGGAGTTGTAAACTCGGACATTCTTGTTCATTTTCGCAATCTCAAATGGATACGCCATCGATGTTACAGTTTCATCACTCGGGTTATTCCAGTGTAGCATGTCCTTTGGTAGTCCAGTGGGTTTGTTAATCGACGGTGGAGATCTCTCGCTGTTGTCAGGATGATTGATGATCGTGATATCATGAATACTAGGTCTTCTCTTCTCTTTCCCATCTGAATGTTGTCTCGCGTAGTATTTCTGCGCAT